>NC_045455.1:68084853-68225214 GCF_002776525.5 Piliocolobus tephrosceles | reverse complement strand
TATCTATCTATCTATCTATCTATCTATCTATCTATCTATCTATCTATCTATCTATATTTTGAGATGGATATTTGCTCTTATTGCCCAGGCTGGAGTGCAATGACACAATCTCGGCTCACTGCAACCTCCGCCTCCTGGGTTCAAGCGATTCTCCTGCCTCAGGTTCCCAACTAGCTGGGATTATAGGTATGCGCCACCACACCCAGCTAATTTTGTATTTTTAGTAGAGATGGGGTTTCAACATGTTGGCTAGCCTTGAACTCCTGACCTTGTGATCCTCCCACCTCGGCCTCCCAAAGTGCTGGGATTACAGGTGTAAACCACTGTGCCCGGCCTCAAATATTTTTAAAAATTAAATTAAATTAGTAGAAATATAATGCTTTCAATGTGCCATTATAAGGTAAAAAATTGCCAGTATAGTAACTCTAAATATTGTGTCAGGCATTTCTAAGGTTGTATTTTTTCTTGTAAAATTCACATATCCTTACTGCAGCAAATTTTTAAAATACAAAATAATTAAAACAAAAATATGTCTTACATGTATTCCCATCACCCATAAGTTACCTCAATTAACATATTGGTGGGTTTCCTTCCAGCCTGCTTTCTATATACATATGTATATATTTTCTTAGTGGGGATGTCCATGATATAAAAATATTTATACCTGGGTTTTCACTGAATATTATGTTAGCCAGCATGTTTCCGTGTAATTAACTTTTTTGAAAATATCATTTTTAATAGCAGTAAATTATTTAATAAGCAATAATTTATTTAACCATCTCTCAATGTTAGACCTTTGAGTTTTCCCCAATTTTTCACTATTACAAGAAATGCCATCTCTCGTATTATTTCCTCAAGATTGTTTACCAGAAATGGAATCACTGTGTCAAAAAGAACCTTTAAAAATTGCAACTGGGCACGGTGAGTCTCGAATGTAATCCCAGCACTTTGGAAGGCCAAGGAAGGCAGATCACTTGAGGTCAGGAGTTTGAGACCAGCCTAGCCAACATGGTGAAACTCCATCTTTACTAAAAATACAAAATTAGCTGGATGTGGTGGCGTGCACCTGTCATCCCAGCTACTCGAGAGGCTGAGGCAGAAAAATCACTTGAACCTGGGAGGCAGAGGTTGCAGTGAGATGAGATCATGCTACTGCACTCCAGCCTGGGCAACAGAGTAAGACTCTGTCTCAAAACAAAACAAAACAAAACAAAAACTTTTGAAAATTGTAAAAGCAGCTGGGCACCATGCCTCACGCCTGTAATCTCAGCACTTTGGGAGGGTGAGGCGGGCAGATCATAAGGTCAGGAGTTCGAGACCAGACTGACCAACATGGTGAAACCCCGTCTCTACTAAAAATACAAAAATTGGCCCGGCACGGTGGCTCACACCTATAATCCCAGCACTTCGGGAGTCCGAGGCAGGTGGATCACGAGGTCAGGAGATCAAGACCATCCTGGCTAACACAGTGAAACCTCGTCTCTACTAAAAATACAAAAAAATTAGCCGGGCATGGTGGCAGGCACCTGTAGCCCCACTACTCTGGAGGCTGAGGCAGGAGAATGGCATGAACCCGGGAGGTGGAGCTTGCAGTGAGCCAAGATTGGACCACTGCACTCTAGCCTGGGCGACACAGCAAGGGACTCTGTCTCAAAATAAAAAAATAAAAAATAAATAAAAAAATTAGCCAGGCGTGGTGGCTTGCACGTGTAATCCCAGCTACTCCTGAGGCTGAGGCAGGAGAATTGCTTGAACCCAGGAGGCAGAGGTTGCAGTGAGCTGAGACTGCAATATTACACTCCAGCTTGGGCAACAGAGACTCTGTCTCAAAAAAAAAAAAAAAATTGTAAAAGGGATTTTTCCCTATATACAATACAATGGTTCTAAGTATGAGTATAGTTCTTTATATGACTGGCTAAAGAAAATGTTGAGCTTATGCCAAATATCTCCTTGTTACCTTCTTATAGCTAAAGGCCTCTTGGTAAAATTATCACATTGACTCTGATGAACAAATCTTTAAAAAAAAGAAAAGAAAAGGAAAAGTAAAAAGAAAACAGCTGGAAATCATTTCCACCTTTATATGGTATTAAGTGTTTGAAGCCTTCAGAAAACCTTGAGAGAATTCGTTATGATTGAAGATAAGGTCTTCAGGAATAGAAAAAGAAAGATTTTTTCCCTAAAATGAAGAATTTCATAATAAGAAAAAATGAAAGTGAGAGAATGTTGAATTTGAAGTGAATGTGAAACTTGAAGAGATTCTTGAATGCTTGATTCATTGCTTTCTAAAAGCCTTTAAAGATGTCAGCTTCCTGAGGTTTTTATGTTCTGTGCTGCGTTTAGCAGACCAGGTTAATTGTGGATGGTACAGACTGTCAGGAAGAACACAGTGCTTTGATGAGTCACTACACTTAACCTTCAATGGTGAGGGAGCCAATTATCTGCTCCCTAACCTGTGTAGAAACTTACTTTCTTTCCTTTTCCTAATAGTTACCCAGATTTATGATCATTTAACATCTCCTTAGGACCTAGTGCAAACGTGGGCAGACGACATGAAAGAATATCAACCTCAGATCTATTGATTTTGTTACAGTCCACCCTAAATGGAGCAGATGATCTGTACGACATGGGCAATACTGATGAGTAGCACCTACTCCCCTGAAGGAACACAGCTGGATGCTGCAGAGACCAATCAACTGAGACAGCTGCCAACTGGCCCCAGGATGCTATGAGAAGACTGCACCAGAGAAGGTACTGTATCAGCTGCTGACGTGGGAAGCAGTGGCTATACACACATATACCTCACATTTAGGTCATGTGTTCTACAAATTTCAAAGAGTCTTTATGTCCATTGATCATTTAAACCTCCGAACACTATAAAGATACTATCACCCATGTCCCACAGACAGAGGCACAGATCCTAGAGAGGTTAAATGCTTTGCCCAGTATTGCAAAGCCTGTGAGCAGCAAGATGAACTATCAAAGCCAGGTATTCTAATTGCGATACTTGTGTTAAAGCAAACTAAATATGGCCTGAGAAGGACTCTGTACTTCTATATTTGAGTCCTTGTGGATGAACTGCAATCTAAGTTAACAGGTAGACAAGATTGAAACCCTAAATTAAAGGTATGTTCATGTAACAATCGTGGAGTCTTGGCCAATCCCAGCAGCCATACTTCAACCACTCATACATGCTGAGTGTTCAAACTGTGTTCAAACAAGGCAAATGCGTAGCTGTAACCAATCCAGTTGTTTCTGTACCTCACCTCCGATTTCTGTACTTCACTTTCCTTTTCTTGTCTATAAATTTGTTCTAACCACGAGTCATCCCTGGAGTCTCTCTGAATCTGCTGTGATTCTGGTGGCTACCCGATTCACGAAATCGTTCATTGCTCAGTTAAACTCCTTTAAATTTAACTTGGCTGAAGTTTTTCTTTCTTCTTTTTTTTTGAGACGGAGACTTCCTCTGTCGCCCAGGCTGGAGTGCAGTGGCCGGATCTCAGCTCACTGCAAGCTCCACCTCCCGGGTTTTACGCCATTCTCCTGCCTCAGCCTCCTGGGTAGCTGGGACTACAGGCGCCCGCCACCTTGCCGGGCTAGTTTTTTTGTGTGTGTGTGTATGTTTTAGTAGAGACGGGGTTTCACCGGGTTAGCCAGGATGGTCTCGATCTCCTGACCTTGTGATCCGCCCGTCTCGGCCTCCCAAAGTGCTGGGATTACAGGCTTGAGCCACCATGCCCGGCTGACTGAAGTTTTTCTTTTAACACTTGTGAACTTTCACACTGCTTGCTTACAACAAAATTTTATTCAGTATTACTGCGGGCCAGATCTTCCATTAGATAAAAGAGGATTGAAAAAAAAAAAAAAAACATGGCATAGATCTTTTTTTTCAGGGAGCTCAAGACCTATCAAGGGGGACAGACAGAAACTGAGGCTATAATCCTAAATGATAAAGCCATAACTGAGGCAAATGGTAGGAAGGCACTCTGGACTTCAAGTGTGGACAAACTGTTTTCTAAGGAAGCAGCCACTTGTATAGTGGTAAGAAAAGACTTTAGACTTATCATGTCTTCTCCTTTTCAGCTCTTGCCTCAAACTCTTTACAGACTAATTCTTTTGACAATACAAGATATGGGGTTAAGAACCTGGGTTTCAGCTCACACAGTTCTGGGTTTAAAACCTGTCTCTGCCTCTTACAAGCTCTTTGAGTTACAGCAAGGTGACTTTGAGCAAGTGGCCACATTAAGATCCAGTGCACTCCTTTGTCCAATGAGAATGGTTATAATAGTATTTGCCATTTAAGGTGGCTGTGAGGGCTAAATGAGAAGTTGTGTTCAAAGTGCTTAATACCTCACCAGGTGTATAGCAAGGGCTCAATAAACATTGGCATCATGAGGATGATGATGATGATGATGATGATGATGATGATGATGATGATAATTAGATACCTGATTACTGGAGAAGAACAAGGAGAATGGAGGGAAGAACTTGAGTGATAGGGGCTTAAGAGAATTTTTACGTAATTCATATCTTGAAGATTTCAGCTAGAAATCAAGGAATCTGCAGCAAGTTAGGCAGCCACAGGTTAGGAAGATGAGGGTAGAGCCACAGGTTAGGAAGATGAGGGTAGAGCAAAAGGCAGCAAAACTGGATACCTGAAGTATAATGGTTTACAAGGCAAGTGTAAATTTCCCCACAAGGCAATGATGATGTTACCAAACAGCCAATTCACTCTGCCTGTGTCACCAGAACAGTCCAGCACATTCTGAAGCTTCTATCAGACCCATCGGCCCTTCTCTGGCCCACTCACAGCCCCTCAGGGATCTCTGCTCTAGCCTCAAGATCCCGCATGAGTCTTAGGCCATGTCTGCTTTCCCAGAATACCCAATCCAAGATCTGACTTCCCAGCTCTAGAATTCTGGTTTTCTACATATTACTCCTCTGTGGCATAATTCAGTATTAAAGAGGATGGCCTTGGACTCCCTGATTTCAAATCCAGGCTCTGCTACTCACTAGATGTTTAACCATGGCCAAATTCCTGATCCTGTTTACCTCAGTTCCCTCCATCTATAAAGTGTGGACGATATTATCGATGACCTAGGGTTTTATAAAGTTTAGCTGAGTGCTTAGGATTGTGGCTGGCACCGAATTTAAGTGCTCAGTGAATGTTAACTGTTATTATGATTTTTTTCCCTCCTTGGAAAATTCCAGTTCTGGTAAATTGTAACTAGGGAAACCTATGACAATAGTTACATAAAATATGGAATTATTTGTATATTTCAGTTGTCAATTTTAATCACATATTGTTTTATACATGGATGACTGAGAGTTCTATCTCGGGACTTTTTCATTTGAACTGGTTCCCAAAGATGATACAAATGATGCTGGGATGTCCATGAGTAAAGAAGGGACATAGTAACTATTAATGACACTGGAGTCTGGCTGTCAACTTTTCTAAACATTTGCAAAATCCTAAAAGTTAAAAAATTCCCAAAAAGGTTTTTGTGTGTCTATGTGCGCCTAACATCTTTCAGAATTCCACATGAAAGCATCTAGATGAGATAAACATAGACAAGGATTTACCCAGTAGGAGCAGAATTACAATCAGTGAGTCTCCAAGAGGTGCTGCTGTCTTTGCTCTTGCCCAAACAGCCCCTTGACTACTTATGTACAGTAGAAAGCTGATTCCATTTTTTTATAGTTATAAAACTTACAAATGATCATTGTAAAAAAATTAAAATGAAGACAATAATAATCTGTAATTACAATTCTTGGGAATGTAGGTTTAGTACATTTTTATATGATCAGTTCTTTTTCTGTGCATTAAACATATGACCAGAATGGACCAGAGTAGGAATGACATGCTTGTGACTTGATCAAAGGCAAATTTACTGGGAGGCTAAAAAAGCTTAAGCTTTAGGGCCTCTCCTTTCCGCAGGTGTTTTCCAAGGCCCTTGCAATCTGTTCATATGGTAATACATTTGTATAAATTGTATAAATCTTATGCTTCATAAATCTTGGTTCCATCCAAGGTGCTGCTGGCTGCAGTCCCTTTTCCTGCCCCATGCCATTCTGTCCCACTAAGCGAGCCCAGACCCGGCTCATTCTGAGCTCCTAGCAGCCACTACCAATCAAACAGAGCAGACATCCACTGAAATCTATTTGTCATCTTTCCAATTCCTTTTGCCCAAGGTTGGGCTTGATGTAGGGCCTGGGAACTGCCAGCAGGTATAGGTTATAAGGCTTGGAGAAAAGAGAACTGTGGCAGGGGAAAGGTGGAATACAGGGATGACTAAGATACGCCTTGACCAGCTTTGGTCAGGCTCCTCTGAGGCTATTTCTCAACATGCTCCAGCCTTCAGACTCCTGTGTCCATCTTTACAATGCCAAGATTTAGCAAAAAAAAAATTCTGTTAGGTGAGTTTAGCAAGAATCCCCATATTTGATAACTAGTCAAATTCCTCATCCTCCCTCTTGGAATCTGATCTCCCCAGCCTGCCTTCAACAAGAACACTCCCATCAGTTCAGCCAGAACCCCCCTACCCCTGATATTTCCTCTTACTGCTTTTTTCATCCACTGGTCCCCATCCTTGTCCTTGGCTATAAATCCCTACTTGTCCACACTGTATTTGGAATTGAGCTCAGTTCAGTAGTGAGTCTCTTTTCCTCTATTGCAATATTTGGTTTTTTAAAAATAAAATTTATCTTTAATTAGAGCCCAGAGCTGATTCTCTTTAACAAGGGGCAGGCGGGACATGATACCCACCAGAATTCTAGAAATGCTTGGTTTGGCTGTGACAAAACAGACTCATATGTGGGATTGAATACCATTTATACCCAATTATCATCCAGCATGATATAGTTTGGCTGTGTCCCTACCGAAATCTCATCTTGAATTGTAGCTCCCGTAATTCCAACGTGTTGCGGGAGGGACCTGGTAGGAGATACTTGAATCATGGGGGCAGTTTCCCCTATACTATTCTTGTGGTAGTGAATAAGTCTCATGAGACCTGATGGTTTTATAAGGGGAAACTCCTTTCACTTGGCTATCATTTTCTCTCTTGTCTGCTGCCATGTAAGATGTGCCTTTCGCCTTCTGCCATGATTGTGAGGCCTCCTCAGCCATGTGGAACTGTGAGTCCATCAAACCTCTTTTTCTTTATAAATTACCCAGACTCAGGTATGTCTTCATCAGCAATGTGAAAAAGGACTAATACACAGCACAGTGACAATTACATATATTACTATTAAATGTGTTCAATTAACTTTCAGGACAACCCTAAACTCAGTTGAGGTGAGAGCCCTCTTCAAAGTCTTGCTCTCCCACTTTGGTAATCCAATTGTAACTTTGAAAATAGAGAATGCTGCTTTCAAGCCACTTATTTGAAAGTAAGCTGTGTTACTACAGTGTCACAGTTCCCACATAGTACTGGAAGTGATTCATTTTCTTGTTAACTTGTGCTATGTATACTCCAGAAAAATGAGTTGGCATTTCTAAGAATACCTGATAGAAAAGAACAGAAGTTTTTCTTTCTCTTCCTGTCATCTGAAACTCTTAAATCATAGACAGTGCAATATGTAGGAAGCTAAAATAATACATACTCAAGCTCAGAAGCACCTGCCATAGCACAGTTTGTCTTTTTTTTTTTTTTTTTTTTTCTTCGTGGTATCAAATAGTTTCTCTAACTCTGAAGAAATTTTCTCTAGAAAAATATAACACTGTTAGGGCCAGGCGCATTGTCTCATGCCTGTAATCCCACCACTTTAGGAGGCCAAGGAGGGCAGATCACCTGAGGTCAGAAGTTCAAGATTAGCCTGGGTAACATGGTGAAACCCTGTCTCTACTAAAAATACAAAAATTAGCTGGGAGTGGTGGCACACACCTGTAATCCCAGTTACTTGGGAGGCTGAGGCAGGAGAATCACTTGAACCCAGGAGGTGGAGGTTGCAGTGAGTCGAGATCACACCATTGTACTCCAGCCTGGGCAACAGGAATGAATCTCTGTCACACACACAAACACACACACACATATACACAAATACATATATATACACAAATACATATATACACACACACACACACACACACACACACACACACACACACACACACATATATATAGTGTTGGATAGCCTGCAGAATGCAAAACAAAGAACTATTAAATACCCAAAACAACACGGTTTCTTCTTTCCCTTGAAGCTTGTTTTTTGATCCTTTGATTGAAAACTTGGGCCAGATAAAAAGGAAGCACAGAACTACAAGTCATCACGCACAGAATGTTTCATTCTCTGACTTCACAGCTATAGAGGCACCTGGGAAAGATGAAGAGAAGTAGGTAGAAGAGTGATGGTTTAAAGAAAAAAATCCATCCATTTAAGTAATCTGAAATGAATTAAGAGTCACATATGTTACAATGCAATTCACATCCAAAAATGTTCCCTTTGTGGAAATTGTAATTATGGCATTCTGACCACAAGATTTTGTCTTGTTTAGTTTTGTTTTGGGAGCATCTCCCAGGGTTAGGTTAACTAGGAACACACACTGGGAAACAACTGTACTAAGTTTTCAAGAAAGGATTATGTTCTCTGCATCATTCAGGAACAGGACTCATGCATTTCAGGAAGGTTTCCATCCCTGTCAGACATACTTAGCTGTGTACCAAAAGTCTGTGTTCCTCTTTTGTACGGGGTAGAGCTGTTGCTAAAAAGTGGGTGAGCAGCTAGGGACTCTATTTCTGCCCGCCCCTCCCCCACCTTTGCAGCTTGATGCAGTCATGCAATTAAATCTTAGCAAAGGAAGGGATGTTCACCAGCATGAGGTCCGCTCCACAATCCTTAGTGTTCTTTATTCCTCTGCTACGTGAATGTTGACATTCAGGGAAACCTTGGAAGCCTCTCATTGAAGATGGCAGAGCCTGCATCTGATTTAGTCTCTGAATGATTGTGTCGAGCGGAGCACTTCCCCTGATCTGACGGCAAACACACACACAGACACATACATATGCACTACCACCACCACCACCACCATCTCCACTTGACCTACAACTGTGCTATACTCTTAAGTGAGCATAAAATAACTGTCTATTATGTGAAGCCCTAAAATGGCTAAAGTAAAATGAGGTTGGTATTTTGAATGGTAACTTGCAGGTAGATCTATGCTTTGGGGAGGGCAGTGCCCTAAGCCCCATGGTGATGTTGATGCTGCACCTTATATTTCTAATTTGGAGCATTATTAAAATTCAATTTTCAAATTTCTCTCTTGAATAAAGATAACCCAAGGGAGCCTATAAAGGATGCTGACAGGGTGATTCCTTTCAAGTGTGATTATCTTAAGAGCTTACACTGACAGTGTTGCCCAAGACCCCTCATACTTTAAAAGATCCTGACTTTAGTTATTTGGAAAACCCATCACACTCTCTGGATGTGCCAGATAAATTAACTTTTTGCTAGATATGCCTATTCATTTTGTAGTTGTGAAAACCTCTTGATCTCTGGAAATCTTATTTCAACAATACTTGATTCAACAAATGTTAATTGAGCACCTACTATGTGTCCAGAGAAGCAATCATCAAACATCAAATACACGAGAGACTTGACAGCCATGTTCCTAGGCTAAACTGGGAGGCCCACCACATTCATCTGCAGTGCCAGCCCTGAAGCATATCACCTTTATCTTGACATCTGGCTGTCCCTCTACCCACTTCCCTACATCAATGACCTGTAGTACAAGCGTAGCCTCTCTAAACAGTGCTCAGTGCTCCAGATCAGTGATTCTCCAAGTGTAGAAACAAACCAGCAACCTCAGCATCACCTGGGGACTTGTTAGAAATGCAGGTTTCAGGCCTGCACGTTTACTGTCTCCAGGCCCTTTTCGTGGGGTAGCAGCATGATGCTTTCTCACAGTTGCAGAGCTAATCACTTGGGCTTCAGGTGATGGCCACCCAAGGAAGCACGCAGCCTGGTGGGACCATCTCCAGACTGACCCTTCTTCTCACCTGCCAGCCAAGACACACTTATTTTTATACAAGAGCCACTCTTGGCCTAATAACCAGAAGCACTCAACTTTGAACCAAGATGATAATGCTATCAATAATAATAGTAGTAACAAAAATTTAGCATTTATTAAGCACTTTCTGTATGCCAAGCACTGTGCTAAATGTACTTATTTACTCAATTTAATTCTCATAGCAACCTTAGAAAAAAAGGGCATTATATTGTCCCCATTTTACAAAAGAGAACACTAAGAATCAGAGAGAACCACAGTTTGGAATCTTCACTCTCTCTTTGACATACAAAGCCTTCTTTTTTTTTTTTTTTTTTTGAGATGGAGTTTCGCTCTGGTTACCCAGGCTGGAGTGCAAATGGCGCGGTTTTGGCTCACTGCAACCTCCGCCTCCAGGGTTCAAGTGATTCTCTCCCAAGCAGCTGAGATTACAGGCGCCCGCCACCATGCCCAGCTAATTTTTGTATTTTCAGTAGAGACGGAGTTTCACCATGTTGGCCAGGCTGGTCTCAAACTCCTGGCCTCAGGTGATCCACCTGCCTCAGCCTCCCAAAGTGCTGAGCCAGTGTGCCCAGCCTAAAGCACCCTTTCTGATACGGTATCCAGTGTGGGCAAATCTGGGGTGCATGAAAATATCAGCAGAGTGAACTTTAAAGCAAGCTCTTCAGACCTGGGTCCTTAGGTACACTAGTCCGGGCTCCCTCCTAATGTTTGAAGAGCTTGAAGTTGTATATAGTACCAATAGAGGCCCACATTTCATATATCTAAATATTTTAAAGTTATTGAGCACACTAGCAAACTGTTAAAGTAACCTCCTAGCTTGGCAAATACACCTTCATAACAACTTGGAAGTCCAGGTTCAAATGTAGGATTCTTAGGCTCCATAGCATTCTGCATTGGAACTTGATGGTGGAGGTGAAATTATTCCCAGCCACTCCATTTCTCTGCCTATCCTTGGCTCCAGACCCCCCACCAAGATAGCCTCATGTGTTCATGTGTGGATACGGCAGTCTACATCCAGCTCTGTCTCCAAACCCCTGCAAACAACTGGCCCTTGGTTACCCCCCAGGCTTGGATGAAAGGGGAGTCCACTCCTTGGAGGACAAACTAGAATAGAAACTCATGCAGGCCCAGAGCATGATGTTTAAAGGGGCACTATGTTTCTGAGTGAGAATATCCCCCATGGTCCTGTAGGAAGGGACATAGCAAGAGGAGGGCCCTACTGGGGCCGCTAAAGCATGGATCCCAGGGCAGGTGCCTTTCTTGCTTTACCTAAGGATAGTTCTGCCCCCACCCTCCCTCAGATGCACTGAGAAAAACAATTCCTATTCAAATAAGTTTGAGAAACACTGGACATTGCACAGCCTTCTTGGAAATTTATAGTTAACATTAGTATGGTGTCTTAGCTCGGGCTAACAAAACATCATCAACTGGGTGGCTTAAAGAACAGACATTTATTTCTCACCATTCTGGGGGCTAGGAAGGTGCTGGCTGATTTGGTTCCTGATGAGGGCTCTCCTCCTGGCTTGTAGATGTCCACCTTTTCACTATGTCTTCACATGGCAAAGAGAGAGCCCTGGTCTCTCTCTTCTTATAAGAACACTCAACTCATCATGGGGGCCCCACCCTCGTGACTGCATCTAAACTTGATCACATCTCAGACTCCACTTCCAAATACCATCATATAGGGAGTAAAAACTTCAACATATGAATTTTAGAGGGACACAAACATTTAGTCCACAACACATAGGAAAGACTCAGAGAGGTCTGATACAAAGAAGTCAGTTTGACTTTAACTCAGTATCATCCACACGTATTTCTTTATAAAATTTTTTTTGGAGTTTGGTGGATTTTCCAAAAAAAAAAAAAAAAAGCACTAGTATTTGCGCTAAACCACTAGAGTCTTAAATCAGTCATCACCTTTGGCTCTATCCTCTCGGCCACTGTCTATTTCACCAATATGGTACCTCACTTTAGTCTCTGCTGATGGTGATAAATACCATCAAGAAACCTTGTTTCTGGATTTCCTTTTCTGTCATCCTCAGACCTGTCCTCCTATTAATAAAAGTCCTAACAACTTGCACAATTCCCAGAGTACCAGGCAAGCATATTTTATTCACATTTACCAAAGTAATAACTGCAGTATCACCCCATCTTAACAACCAAGCAGGTGAAACTATGATTGACTTTTAAATGCAATCACTAAGCAAGTGGCCAAAACTCTGACTTCACAGAATAGACTCAAAACAACTCTCTGAGTTCACTGTTCTTCCCTCCTTATCATTTTACTTTGCTTTTCTTTTAATTTGGACGTAAGTACAGCCTGGTGAGTAAGATTATAAATGAAAAATTCAGGAATGCAAAATTGAAAATTAGATAAAAGCTACGGTTTTCTGTAGCCTAAAATGAATTCTCCAATTTCTTTTTTTCCATTTCTCCCACCCTTTAAATTGCAGGCTGTTAGGAAGAGTTACTTAGCATTTATAAAATCCAGAAGAGCAATAAGAGTAGAAGTATTGCATAAAAGCCAAGAGAAGGGTTTCATGTTGAAGAACAATCACAGTGTGTACTTTTGTTTACTAGGAAAAATATAAAGGATTCCCAGAAGGCTGGTACTAAAAGTTAGTCGCTATTAATTCCAGTTGAAGCCATCCTCACAGCTGCCCTTATTCCTCTGCTGAAAGCTCCCAAGGGTTCCAACCACGCCGTTGCTGTGGTGACTGCTGCAACCACTTGCTCATTTCAGCTAAAAAACATATTCAGGTTGTCAGCCTGTGCCACCAGCTGATTTTGGCTCAGAACATTAAGGTCACTGACATTGCCTTCACAAAGCATGTTATCAATCGAACCTGCTGCAGTAAGAGAAAGTTGAGACAGAATTGTTGTCTAGGCCAGGAGCCAGTCAGGGTCTCAGGGGATGGCAATGTCCTTGGTCATCTCATTTAGAGTCTAATCCTCAACTTCACAGCCAGAAGGTCAGTTCTGTGGGTATATGTAGGGAGACTTGGGCTCTAGGGTGCTGATTAACATTAATCAAATTAATGCAAGAATAATATATAAACTAGAATGTTCATTTTTTTGGTATAAAACATATTTATATATAAAATATAATCAAGAATCACAAAAAAATCAAGAGTACCAGAATTCCCATGCCCATGCATCAGTAAATTCTCTGCATGATACTTACAAAACCAAATTTGAATGAGAAGGTTGCTTAGTTATCTGGAAACCAAAGCCAGGGTGAAAAACAAAACTATTTTGGTGGCTGTCATCATGAAACCCAACAACTCCGCTTCACCGTTTTCCAAGTTCACTGTAGTACATTTCCCTGTGTAAACCATCTTGCATTAGGACAAAAACCAACTAAGTCAGCTATATCTTTAGACTAATACAGCCATACTCTTCCTAGTTTACAGCTCGAATATTTTAATTTAGTTTTAGGTATTCTTCAAACTCCCCAGGCTCCCATTTATAAATCATTGCTTAAAATGTGTTGGTTCTGCAGATGGCTGGTGTCAGATTGACTTTTCCTAACACAGCCTTATGTTCAATTTTGGTGAAGCCTATATCAAATACAGAAAACAGTTCAATGTTTCAAATTTTAGAAAGAAAATCGGGAAGACATTGTAGAGAAAAGACTTTGTACCAGTTTGATATTGGATGTCTGGTGAGGCATTTGATTTTGAATATTTATTATCATATCCTAATATGTTCTGAAAGATGAAAGATAGTCACCACTTATGGTAGGCAGGATTCTAAGATGACCTCCAAGATTCCCACCTCCTAATATATAGGCCCTGCTATAGTCCCATCCTCTTGAATATGGGCAGGACCAGTGACTATGATGAGATATCACTCCCACGATCAGGTTCCTATTCAGTTGACTTTGAGTTAATTAAAAGGGAAACTAACCCGGATGGGCCTACCTAATCTGGTGAGCCCATTAAAAGGTGAAGCAGCAGAAAGATGCTCTATTGCTGGCCTAGAAGGAAATAAACAGCCATGCTGTGAACTGAACTGCCTATGGAAAGGGCCATGAAACACAACATTACTCCAATATTTGTGCCTCCTCATATTTCATCTCTGTCCATTCTTCCAAAGAACTTAAATGCTATATGACACAAGAAAAATAGTAAAATGTTTATACGTCATTGGAAAGAGAACGTTGAATATATGGTTGTTTTGAAAACATTTTTTAAAATGCTATACTTTGTCATATTTCCTTTCAAAAACTGCTAGATGCAGAAAAAGTTCAGGACTCACTATATAGCATTGTGTCTCTACAAATAAACCTAGCTAAAACAGCATTCTGTACAGGATGCAGTTATCTGGTATTGCCCCTTTAGACAAGTAATACCTATACGGAGACAGTGATTTTCTGAAGACAGAGTATTTGTTAATGACTGAAGCAACATTCAGAAATGCGAATGACATACATTTCACTCTGAATATATATATGTGTATGTCTATGAATAACAAAAACTAGGGAAGAGATTCTAAAATTGCTCTCCAGTTCCTCCAGAGCGTGGCTGGTTTTAGTTAAGATTGGATCCCTCTTGTTCCAAACCCAGAGATCCCTGGTTTATCTTGCCAATACCAACCTGTCTTGTGCCCTACATGCTGGCTGGAATGCCCACTTCTTATTTCGGAGATCATGATGCTCAGTTTTTAGTCTTTGCTTATGCAGTTGACCAAGGATAGCATCTTGAAGTGATGAATCCTTGTCAGTTGATTTCTGGGGAACTCTTACTTTCTTACCAAAATGCTTTACAAAATTCTAGCAGCCTTTATTCTTGTGTGGCAAAAATGGAAAACAACTTCTGCTTGCCCAGGGCCATTGAGGTAGCATAATCATTCCAGAAGGGAGATAAAGTCCTAATGTCCTACTGCCTTCCATATACAGACTCGTGAGAAAGGAAACCACACTTAAGTCTTTGATCCTATGAAAGGGAAGACTGCAGTGGCACTTTGTGTACCAAGACAGATGAGTTTAGCTAAGTAGCTTAATGAGTTCTTTCTCCCAGCTCTCTGGTTTGAAGCCCAGAGCTGAGTTTTGAGATAGAGGCAAAAAAGAACCAAATTCCCTAGAGTAATATAGTGAGAGTGAAGTTGAGCTTTAGGAATAAGAAGAGAGTTGAATAAGATAGTGAAAAATAGGTCTGTGAAGGACAGAACCACTGAGAAATTTATTTGAGCAGGAATGGTCAAAGAACTTGTAAGATCAGGAGTACTCAACATAGGTGTTAAGTTGTTTGCTGTGATGTAATCCCCCTCCACTGACTCAGATAAGTGGGGCTTCAGAGGAAGAAGGAATCAGGCAGTTCCCAATAGGGTGTAATGCTAGGGGGAAGGGGTGGACAACATATGCAGGGGATAATAAGAAGAGAAGTGAAAAAGAATTCAGATGAAGCAGAAATTTTGGTTCAGAAATGACTTGAAATATAAACTCCTCAAACCATGAGAGATATTTCAAGGCTTCTGGGACACCAATCATAAGTAGAAGAGGATTTTGAACCATTTTAAGTTGAAAATTACAATGAAACAGATGCGCCACTACTGCTGGAGGACTTAGGAACTCCCAGGCAGTTGACATCAGCTGAAGCAGATGGACCCACTGTGTGATGTTGCAGCTCTCTTCCCACCTCCCTAATCTCAGTACCTGTGGCTGCATTCCTCAGCGGGGAGCAACACTCACAGTGGAAAGAGGAGGGGCATTGCAAACTTCCTTTTGTGGGAAGAACCACTTTTGGGCTGAGACCAAAAACGTGGTGCAAGACCAAGGATGCCATGTCACCATCATTGGGTGTGCCTCTGACCGCAGAAGATCAGGATCAGCTCTCGCATTTAGAACCCATCATTCAACGGCTGCAGACCAATCAACCATCATCCAAGTTGGACTAAATTAGATTGATGAGAAGAAGCTTCACTGCAGGCAGTGGAGACGAGGGGCATTAACTCTGATGTGAAAGGCTATGCAAGACGTTTAAAAAACTCTCCCCACACTCTCATCTCAGGTAATGGATGATGTCAAAATGAACCTATTGCTCCCATTAAGACTAGTGAGTCAAACTTTGGAATAACACCATCAAACATTGCACTTCTCTTCATGTCCATCTTATCAATGCCTCATACAATGTCAAACTCCTCTCCCACAAGACGCCTAGGGTTGTATTTTTTGGGCAGTAATTCTAAATAATCTTGTGCTCAAAAAAAGACTCAGATCCAGATAATAAAATGATAGAAGCTCTTGCTGAATAACCTCAAACATACACAAAGCAAACTAGGCAGTAAACTTCATGAGGGCAGAGACCCTGGGTGTGTCTGGTTGGCCGTCATCTCTCAGGTCTTAGCACAGTGCCTGACAAATAGCAGGCCCATGATGACTCAGCCTCTTTATGCTTCCTGAATGTCAGGATTCATTTGCGTGGTCTGGTCTCTAGTCTTCTGGCTGTCTCTGTCTCCCTGAATATGCCCAGGACAAAAGGCTACACAGCTGCCCTGGGCCGCTGAGTCATCTTCCTATCAGGAAATTGTTTCTGCCTTAGCTAAATAGGTAGGCAATTTTCTGTCCATTTCAGACAGAAAACCTAAGTTTAAAAAAGATGAAGTGAATAGCTCAAGGTTATATGCAAAGTCTGGCCCAGTTAGGAATAGAACCCAAGTGGTTCCTAATATTCAATCCTATGGTTACTTTTGTAGAGGTGCCTATCTTTGTAATTTACAGATATTGTTCCCAAATTGCTCACTGAAAATCCTGCCTAAATATTGAAGGTAAAACAGCTTTATGTGTCCAATAGAGAGAGAGAATATATATAAAAAGAAATTTTTCCCACATGAGGAATGAATCACTGTAAAGAACATTTGTTCAGTTGTCTCATTATAAAATAAGAGCATTCCTCCCGGCTGCCACAAAATCCAAATGCTCCATTTTGTTACTAAACACTCCTTCTAACACCAAGCCAAAAATAAGTCACAATGTTAATGCAAACATCTTGCAAGCCAAATAAAAGGACTTGTGCGAAATTTATCAGAGTTAGAGGGAAATTGTGTCAGACCTGTCTATGAGAAACTTTCTATTAAATCACCAGTCAATAGGACACCAGCATCTGCTGATCCTGACTGAAAGACATGAGTAATAACAGACAGCTTTAGAAAATACATTTTTCTTCCATAGTTAGCAATGCATGACTCACTAGAACTCTCCAGACACTATACTGCATGAATGACTCAACATTCTACCAAGGACAGAGCACAATCAATTCTCTCTTCCTGTGCCAGGATTTCTCGTTCCAATTATACTGATTCGTTAGTTTACTTCAAAGACAGAAAATCTTGGTCCATTATCTTTCCTCTTTCAAAGACAGTCATGTATATTTTCATATAAAGACAATTATTAGGGTGCTACAGGAAAATAGAGACTAAACATAATAGCGAATGCTGAAAGCAGTCTTCAATTGGTTCAACTCTCATCATTTGGGAGACTGGGTTGGGCAATGACCATGGTTAAGTTTCTTCTGGAAGACTACCAATGAGAAGAGGTTGTTGCAATACAAGAAATATCGTATTGTGTCACACCACGAGCCTGCTCATCCAAATCTTCAGTAGCTGATAGTGGTATCAAGGATATTTTGAGAAATATTTCAGTAGTTACTCTCCATGACAGAGGCCTTGTTTCTTTCAAATAAGTGTTTTCCTCAATAATTGCAAAAGCCTCCTAATGAAAGTGCACACTTCTAGGCTCTTTCCTTTTCATTCTATTCTTGACATTCCATCTCCAGAATAGTGTTATTGAAGGATAATTCTGATAATGACATCAGCATAGCATAGTGACTAAGAGAACCGGTCTTGGAATTAGGCCACCCAGCCACCAATTAATTTTTTTTTTTTTTTTTTTTTGAGATGGAGTCTCGCTCTATTGCCCAGGCTAGAGTGCAATGGTGCGATCTCGGCTCACTGCAACCTCTGCCTCCCCAGTTCAAGCGATTCTCCTGCCTCAGCCTCCCAAGTAGCTGGGACTACAGGCATCTGCCCCCACACCCAGCTAATTTTTGTAGTTTTAGTAGAGATGGAGTTTCACCATGTTGGCCAGGCTGGTCTCAAACTCCTGACCTCAAGTGATCCATCTGCCTCAGCCTCCCAAAGTGCTGGGATTACAGGAGTGAGCCACTACACTTGGTCATCGCCAGTTACGTTTTTAACCTCTCGATGTCTCAGTTTTCTTACCTGTGACATGGAGTTTGTGAGATGCTTGAGTAACTGTTAACTTTGTGTTAAAAATGAGTATGTAAGCAAACAGAGCATTCGTGGTTAAGAGAATAAGTTCTAGAATGACATTTGGGGTTAAAAGTGTTGGTTCTACCATTTAACTGTCTGCAAGACTGAACTAGTTACCTAATTCTGTATAGCAAATCAACCCCAAAACTTTCTAGCTTATGACAGCAGTAATTACTTCTTTTTATCTTCCACAGTTTCTGTAGGTCAGATTTGGGGAGCAGCTTGGCTGGGTGGTCTTGGGCACAAGGTCTCTCATGAGGTTGCAGTCAGATGTTGGCCAGGGCTACAGTCATCTGAAAGTTAGACTGGGGTTAGAAGATCTACATTTAAGGCAGCTTATTCACATGACAAGTTGGTGGAGGTTATGGGCAGGGAGATTAATTTCCTTTCACATGGGTCTCTCCACAGGTTACTTGAGTATTCTGATGACATGGCACCTGGCTTACCTCACAGTGACCCAGGAAAGCAAAGCAGCTCCAATGCCTTTATGGCTTCACCTTGCAATTTATATCCCATCAACTCTGCCCTGTTCTACTGGTCACACTGTCCACCCCAGATTTAATGTGAAAGGCACTAATACCAGAAGGTGAAAATCACTGGCAGCTATCTTGGAAAATGACTACCACAAAGATATTGAGTGAGCTATTTTTAGCTCTTTAAACCTTAGTCTCCTTATTTGCCAAATACAGACAGTAACAATATGCTTATTTCATAGGGTTGTTATGAGAATTGACAAGATGATACATGTAAAGTACACGGTACTTACTAATTACTCAAAAAATATTACTTATTATTATTATAATCCAGTAATAATCAAACTATTCCAGGGGCTGCCATGAGGAAAAGGGTTTCACCTCTGGGGAGCAGATAAAACTGTAAATCTTCCCCATCTTCTGCCTCATTCTTACTTCTTTCAGTTGACTTCATTTTGTCTCATATGTATTAGGCTTCCTCATAAGATTTTCATTTGAAGAAAGGATTATTCAGCTTTTTAAAAAAGTAAACTACTATTTAAAAAAAAACAGTGTTATTGATCATTATTTATTTCAAGCAGTAAGAAATTTAGTAAAGATAAATGTGTGAATATATCTATATAATTATTTCCATATAGATAACATTACCTAGCTAATAGCGATATAGTTTGGCTGGAAAGCAGAGAATATCAGATTGCATAAGAGACCACCTAGTCCAGTGTTAAAACCCTTAAGGCTATTAAGCCACTTCCACAGCTGTCAGATGGAAGACCTGACATTTGAGGTTGTTGGGTGAATGTATTAAGTAAACTCTTGCACATCCCAAAAGCTGATTCATTCACCATGGTATGTACTCAAGCACCTATTTTGTGTGTGCTCTTGTCTAACTGCTGGGTATATATTAGTGAACAAGATGAATAAACTTCCAGTTTCCATTGAACTTTCATTTTGTGAAGGAAAAGACAAGGAATAAACATTTAAATGAACACTGTAATTGCAGGCAGTGATAAATGCTTTAACAATGAAAAACAATGATGTGGTAAAGTGACCAAGCAGTTGGAGGACTGGTTTAACTAGGATGGTCAAGGCAGTATTCCCAGAGAAGATGACATTTGAGCCGAATTTTGAACAATGACAAGGAATCAGCCATATCAGCAATTGACAGAGGAATTCTTAGATATGTACTAATATGGCACCTCAGGAAGACTGAGCCATCAGGTGACCTCATTCCAATGGAAATCTTACTATTTACCAAAGTTACTGAAAGTTGGTTGGAAAGATATTCTGAACAGACTTCTTTCTCTTTGATGATGTATCTTCATAAAGACATTTGGTTAAAGTTGCTGATCAGAGCCAATATTTCTGACAAAAAAAACAATGGAATTGCCAATAGATGGTGTGACTGAGACCAATGCCTCCAAGTTAAAAACCAGTTCAATTTGGGCCACTTTGAAAATACCCTAGAATATCTGAAGGATCAACTTAAGCCTATTTTTCATGGGCTTAAGTTGAAAACGGAAGTCAATACATAGAGGACCCAAGAATAGAACAGATAACATGCATTCTTGTCTAGTTTCCCTAAGATTTTTCAACCTTCTTTTCACCACCAACCTACACACTTAGAAAGGAGGGGAAGGGGTGTCAAGGGAAAGAAATAAATGAAACATAAAAGACTTAAGGAGAAAAGGAGTAACTACAAAGTAAAACCAAATCTGGGAGGCTTACGCGGGCAGATTGCTTGAGCCCAAGAGTTAGAAACAAGCTTGGGCAATATAGGGAAAGCCCATCTCTACAAAAAATACAAAAAGTTAGCCAGGTGTGGTGGCATGCATCTGGAGTCACAGCTATTCAGGAGGCTGAGGTGGGAGGATCGCTTAAGCCTGGGAAGTAGAGCCTGTAGTGAGCCGTGAGGGTGCCACTGAACTCCACTTTGGGCAACAGAGCGAGACTTCATCTCGATGAAAAAAAAAAAAATCAAATCACATTAGAGTTGGAAGAGACCTTAGAGATGGTCCTGTCCAACCCCCTCAGGTTATATGTGCACAAACCAAGGCTGAAATTAGTGTGTACTTCTCAAAAGTACACAGTCAATAGCTAAGCGGCACCCTCACACACCAACAGGAAGAAGGGATGGTAGGGGTGTTCCCTTACTTCCCACACAGCCTCAGCTTCATATAAGGTGAACAAGGGCCTCTCCATCCTGAATTCAGGGAATGCTCCATCCCCACTTCCCACTCTCAGCAGGTAAAATGCCGTAATCTGTAGAAGAATTGAGTTTGAGTTGCCTGTGAAACATCTACAAAGAGATTGCCCAGGAAGCCATTGGACATAAGGGTAGATAACTTAGGAGCGAGATCTGGGCAAAAATGTGGATTCATGAGTCATCAGTATACAGCTGAAGATAGGTCCAATTACAGTACTTCCTGTTTTTACATGATGAATCTGAGACCCAGAAATGTGATGTAACTTGACTGGGGCCACATTAGTAGTCACAGAGCAGGGATTTAGACCCTAGTTTTCCTGACTCCCATGTCTGTGCCCCTTCCAAGAGGGCTTGCTGATATAACTATGTGCTCTGATGAGGAGTGGTAGGATGGTGTTACCGCAGAGCCATGCTCTTTTAATTTCAATTGCATATTTCTATTTCTAATATATAGCTAAATATAAATATCTCTAACGTGGGTGGCTATATACATTTTGCAGTTTATGCAGCCACCAAATTGCCTACTGGCAGGCAACCAGCCACTCACCCTTGTCCTTTGGGTATGATTCCAACAAGAAACTCTGTAAAGCTGAGAGAAATATCAAATGCCTTCCAGATAGTCCTTTCCGGGTCCTGTAATCTAACCAAAAGACTGCAAGATGCCTGCCAGGTACTGTAATTGGGCCTATCTTTAGCTATTGACTGATGACTTCTTTTATAGGACCCTGGTGACTCCTGACTGTGCTACCCAAGGGGACTGTGTGGAAGGAAGCAGCAGACATCAGTGTGTCCATTGCACCAAGACTGGAAGCCCAATCAGTGATTTCTGTAGCAATTTCTGAAGTTGCTGAGCAAGTGGATTGAGAGTTTTTAAGATAACTTTATACTGAGTATCAAACAAGGACCAGAAAAGACCTAAGAGTGAATTACTCATTTCAGCTGTATTATTTTATGGTCTTTAGGATACAGTGGAAAACAATGGAAGCTCCACAGCTATTAATTAAAAACTTTGGGGGTGCCACCAAGAACTTCCCAGGTACATAATTGTTGGTCCACTGTTCACCCTTCCTTGTTCAAAAAGGATTTCCTGAGCACCTTCTCTGATGCTTGCCCTCCCTCCCTACAGTCTTTTGGTCCTCTCTTTTCTGTTTCTTTGCTTCAAGTGTAAGGAGCTTTTCCCCAGATCTTTATTTTTTAAATTATTTTATTTTATTATTTTTTTTGAGATGGATTCTCGCTATGTCACTCAGGCTGCAATGCAGTGGCACGATCTCGGCTCACCGCAACCTCCGCCTCCTGGGTTCAAGTGAGTCTCCTGCCTCAGCCTCCCGAGTAGCTGGGATTACAGGTGCCCACCACCACGCCCAGCTAATTTTTGTATTTTTAGTAGAGATGGGGTTTCACTATGTTAGCCAGGATGGTCTCGATCTCCTGACCTCGTGATCCCCCCACCTCGGCCTCCCAAAGTGCTGGGATTACAGCTGTGAGCCATGGTGCCCAGCTCCCCAGACCTTTCAGTATTAGCCTAAGACCCAAAGAGTGATAAATTTATCACTGCTAACACCTTTATTTCTCCTACAACTCTCAGACACCCTGCTTGCTATGATACTACATTCCTCTTGCTCATTTCCTGCCTTTCTGATGGCTCTTCTCTGCTCCTGTCATCAACAACCCTTCTTTATGCCCTTTCTATAGGACATTTCCCAAGGTTGTTGCATTGGGTCTGTTTTCTGAAATTCCTACACTTAATTCCTTGGTGATCTCATCAATTTTGCCCCTACCCCAACCCAGCTTTAACTATTTGAGGATGACTTCCAAATCCACATCTTCAGTCCTGACCTTCAAGTCATATACATTTACTAATGCCTGATAAATAATTCTACTGAAAAGTTCTACCAGCCCCTTTAACTTAAAAACAAGACTTCTTTATTGTTGATAATAGACTATCACACTTCTACCCATCCAGACTTGAAACCTTAGAGCCATGGCACCATTCATTTTAATCTTAATCTCCTGAGTTCACTGTGTAGAGAATAGTATCAACTTCTTAGATAAATCCACAGCTCTACATCTATCTTTCCTACCCTTATCTTTACACTTAATCCAGTCTCAACCTCTCTTTCTTGCCTCACCACTCGCATTTCTCTCTTCCCTCCTACCCTAATCCTTTCACCCTACTCTTCCACTTGTGTTGTACCTTGGATTATATTACTCCTATCTCTTTCCAATATCTTTCCCTTCCCCTTAAAGAGCATTTCTCATCTCTAACTGATAAGATAGGACCCATTCTCAGACCCATCTCTAGTACCATATACCCAGAAATAGTAAGTTTCCTCCAGTGTGCAGCCACCTGTGAGAGAAGATGTCTTTCATGTCCAAATGCCTTCTCTCTCACTCTCCAAGTTAATCTACCACTTGCCCTGGAAATTCTACTTCCTTAGTGCTTCTTAAACCCATCCATTTTCCTTTATCTCCTTTATAATACTTTTGTCCAAGTCACTACTGTTTTCACCTAGGCTACTAACATGGCCTTCTCACTGACCTCCTGGGTCCTCTTTTGCCCGTCTCCAGTTTGTGCCACACAATACGTGTTTTTAGAACATGACTCAAGTCAGGCCTCCCCTTCAGTGCCTCCCCATAGTGCCCAAACCCTCAATCCCTTGGTACATTGGATTCTGCCTGCATCTACAGCCTCTTCAGCATTTTTTTAAAAGACAGCATCTTTCTCTGTCACGCAGGCTGATGTGTGGTGGTGGGATCATAGCTTATTGCAGCCTCAAACTTCTGGGCTCAAGTGACCATCTCACCTCAGCCTCCTGAGTAGCTAAGACTTCAGGCAATGCCATGCCCAGCTATTTATTATTATTTTCAGTAGAGATGGGGTCTCACTATGTTGTGCAGGTTGGTCTCGAACTCCTGGTCTCAGGTGATCCTCCTGCCTAGGCCTCCCAAAGCATTGGGATTACAGACGTGAGCCACCATGCCCAGCCTCAGCTTTTTTTCAGTCAGCACCATGCCCATTCCTACTATGGGACACTCATACCTTCTGTTCTCTCTGCCTAAAATTCTCTCCTTCCATTCTGCTCTCCTAACCTTCAGAACACATCTCAAATATTCCTCCTTTTGAAAAGCCTTCCATGCCTATATTCCCCCATCTGTCAATGGTACTGTGTGTGTACTTTCCCTTCATGGCAATTCTCTCAGTCAATTACAGATGATAGCTAGAGACTTACAATGGGGTTATGTCCCAATAAACCCATCCTAAATTAAAAATGCCATAAGTTGAAAATGCACTTAATACATCTAACTTATTGAGCATCATAGCTTTGCCTAGCCTACCTTAAAGGTACTCAGAAAATGTATATTACAAAATTAGTTAACAGAAGGCCAATTTTAAAATAAAGTGTTGAATATGTCATGTAATTTGTTGAATACTGTACTGATACTGAAAAAGAAAATTATTATATGAGTACTCTAAGTACAATTTCTACTAAATGGCTATCACTTTAGCACCACTGTAAAGTAAAAAATTCGTAAGTTTAATCATCATAAATTGGAGACCATGTGTATTTTACTATATATTTCTCTTACTTGATTCATGTCTGTCTCCCCTACTAGATTAAATGTTCCACAAAGAAAAAGGCTATATCTGATATGCTTACCATTTTGTCTAAGCTTTTGTTCCGAGTTTCCAACAATGTCTGGAGATAGTAAAAGCTACCCAATAGATACCTGTTCATTGAATGGGTGAATTGTTATTCTCTGCCCTCATATTTCCTAAGTAAAAAAGAACTCCTTCTTTATACCTATTTCCTTCTGGTAATATTAACTGTGGTTTTCTGAAAATAAGAGTGAGAAATTTTAACCCACTTGGTTTAACAAGTCCTACATGTATAACAACAGCCATAATTCCATGCTTCAGCTTCTTTTTCAAAAAAGTATTAATGGGTACAAAAACTGGCAAAGAGAGGGAAAATATAGGTGGGTGTAAATGAGGTTAAGGAAAGGACATGTTTTGACTCCACAGCAGAAAAAAGTCATTTATATGTCTTTCCTTCATCCCACCCAGCACTAGGTTTCAGAAATTGGAACCAAACTAGGAACTAATAAATGTGATACTCATAGGTCACAATGACAATGTTTTTAAAGTGCTTCTTTCTCCACTCAACCAATTTATTTTAAAGCTCTTCCTGAAAATGATTTATACAGGGTTTAAACTAAAAAGTTTCCAAATATTTTTACCTCTGACACTTAGATGAAAACCAAAGATACGAGTAAAAGTGACATTGAGTTAGGGAAAATATTCATTGCAAATACAAATGCATTGTCCTTCCTTACATGTGACTCTAAAGAGCAAAGGTACATGCTCAAAATTCTGCTTGTAAACATTTCTGTTCAGCTGTATTGAATTCCACTGATAAGACTGAGAGGACGTGAGGTGATGAAGAAGTGGGGAGAAATGGTAAGACCCCCAGACTAGAAAGCAGAAAACCAATATTCTAGTTCCACCACTTAATAGCCATTTGACAAAGCATTTAACTTCTCTGTGCCCAAATTTCAGGAATTATAAAATGGCAATGATAGAGCTTTGGTTCAGGAGAGCTAACATCACATGGGTTAACAATAAAGGTGTATGACAGGGGACACATCCATAATAGTAGTGAGCACTGAAGTTGTTAAAATAACTTCATGTTGAGGCAGAAAGTCACAACCCAGGACCCTTACAGAAGATGGCAATAGAGATAGGAGTTGGAATGGTTCTTCCCTCTGGGACTCAGGATTGATCCAAGCGCAGAGTTAGCATATTCCAAGAGCAGTAGTGGGCTGAGGATGACAGTAAGCACAATTAATTAAACATCCTCTATTGAAATAACTATACCAGATTTTTCTCCCTCTTTATGAACCCCACATGCCCAAGGAGGCTGGCAAAAAGAGTTGGCAGAAGAAAGTCATACTAGCTCCCCATGATAATGATCTAGCACTGTATTCATAAATATAAATGGAAAGCCAAGAATTCCTTCCATTTGTGTAAAAATACTGCAGTGGCTCAAAAGGGAGGGACCAAAATAGAGGTAAAATTGTAAAAACCTTCCAGAAAACAGAGTATAATTTTAAAAAAATGTTTAAAGAAAACCAAGAGAACAAAAAGTTAAGGAATATGGAAGATAAATCTAGGAGAGACATTGTGTATCTAATAGGAATTCTGGAAGGAGAACACAGGAGCTTTAACAATTAAAGATATAATTGAAGAAAATGTCTTAGAGCTGAAGAAATGTGGAGTTCCCAGACTGAAAGAGATTACTGAGTGCCCTTATGGATGAAATTTCAAAAAACCCAAAAGTAAAAAAAGCTAAAAACTTCTAGGGAAAAATAATAGATTCCCTACTTACCTCACCGCTCAAAAGAATCTGAGTATTTCACCTCTCAAAAGAATCAGACTGACACTGGATTTGCCATCAGCAATCTTAGAAACTAAAATACAACAGAGAATTGCTTTTGAGGAATGAGGGTAAGTTATTTTGAGGCTACAGTTACATATTTGGCCAAGTTATATCATAAAGTTAGTGTAAACAGATTTTCAGACTCATTATGACTCAAAAAATCTGCCCCCATTTCACAATTTTTGTGAAAATTGCTTTAAATTTCACTTACATGTTGTTAACACAAAAAGGAACCCAAGAAAGAGGAAGATATATAGTATGTTTGTCAATCTAACCCAGGAGAAGGAGGTAATTAAGGAAATTTCAATATTTTAGATGCATAGTATACCTAAGGAGCAATTTATACAAACTTCATCAGGAAATCAGGATTCTAAAAAAAATAAAAATAAAAAATGCGTTCAAGAAGATAGAAAATTCCTTTTAAAAACACAGAAAGGTTAATATATATCTATATAAATACATACTAATATGTATGCACTAATACATACTAATACTAATAACACTATATTAAATATATCTATATATGATTAAATATAATACACATATATTTAATGTAATCATTAGTGTTTTGATGAAAACATGATACTCTATCTGTCAACAAGTATCTTAGGTTGGGTTCCCTAGCAGAGCTTGAGAAGAGGATTCTTTTACAAGTGATTTATTGAGGAAGTGCTCTTTGGAAAAGGGGGATGATGGAAACAATAAAGAACAGGGAGAAAACTAAGCAGAAACATGGCTCAACTGAATATTAGCTGTACTCTGACTCCACAGGGCACTAGGGATCACAAATTGCCAGAGAAAAGGTCCCATCTTGAGGCAAGCTGCTCTATTGCACCACATGTTAGTCAGTCAGCCAGCAGCAGGCTTGTGTGGGAAGGAGTAACTTCCCTAGTGAGGTAGCTTCCATTAGCCCAAGGGCAATTCTTTAGAAAACTGGTCAGCTAATAAGCTATCACATGCCAACACTTAACAGCAGTAAGGCATGCCTGCAAAATGAAACAACCGCATTCGTTATAACAAAAAAGAAAAGCCAGGCAATTTAAAATACCAGGTGAAACAAAAAGCTGCATGAGAAATCCAGAGGTCCAAATGTGAAGCAAATTGTAGCATAATTTTGAACAATCAATATTACTTGAGAAAGTTTATCTCATTTTATTTTGATGGTTAAAATATTCTCCTTTGAATTTCATAGGTTCAGTTACAACAGACATTTCTTCTGTGAATCACTAATTAGACTTATAGTAAGTAATAATTTCATAATCACACTAACATAAGCCTGTTTTAAGTTTGTAAAATCAACTTGTGAAAAAACCACGTAAGACTTAATCATAGCTATAGGACAGAAGGCAAAATGTAAAAACCTTAACAATATCAAAGTAATGGTAGAGTTGAAAGAAGTTGGAAATAAAAAGGGGAGATATGAGGTAGAGGAAAGTATAAGAATAAAAATTATTTATCTTCCATAAATAGAGTTAATATATATATATTTTCTAAAGTTAAGACATCAAGAAATACAGATTTAAATTCTATGTTACTTAATATTATAAAGATTTCTAATGAAAGAACTACAAAATAAATATAGAGACAACAAAAATTAGAAGGAAAGAGAAGGATAATATAAATAAGTTAAATTTCTCATCTTTCATGGAAAGGAATCAATAGATTCTGTCTAAGGCTGATAAATCAAGAAATGGACACATAATGATATTATTTGATGTTATAGAGATAAATGCCAAAAGAGGTAAAGTTAGAAACAGTTGAAAATGGCTACCTCTGAAGGGTGGTGTAGAGAGGAGTGAGGAAACAGTAAATTTTTCTTTTTAATTTTGTAAACTTCTTATGGGATTTTTTGTCTGTCCTCCACATGTATTACTTTAGTAGAACAAATAAAAATGACAATAAGAATATTTTCCAACCTATCTCATCAGGTAATTAAGAGAATTAATTAAGATAATGTATAGGAAGGCACTCAGAAAACCCTTAAGTGCTAAGATAAATGTGAAGTATTATTAAGAGGGCAGTCATAGGCAGTTCAAAATAGGGGGAAGGAATGTGGCGCTTTTCTTGATCAAGCCACTTTTTCCAAGGTGCCAAGATCCAAACTGAAAAGGAAGCTGTCTCCAAAACGCTGACTGCAAGATATCTGAAGGAATAAATGTGCTGAGAGAAAGTATTTGGAAGGCAATGACAACAAGAAATTTTAAATAGTAAGTGTCGAGGTAGAATATTGGATTCCCATAAAATTCTTTCTCCAAACCAAAAACATTGTGAGGAGCTAAACAGCAACAGTGATACCATCATCTTAGGAAATGCCATAGGAAAAACATGTCTTGTTAAAATATAAACTTATCACATCCTTACATCTGAAACCATTTTCTGAGACTTTTGTAAGCAGCCTCATAATTAGCATCCCACATGTTTTAGGAATACTGTGTCCTCATAACTTCTTAATTAGACAGTTCTGATCAATAGTCTTGTTAGGGCTTTGAAATAAAATTGTTGATTCATGCCTCTGTCTCCTTTGCAAGAAAGGAAATTTCTCAATTTCTCAGAACAAAAAACCATCTCTCATATTATATTCTCACTCTAGTGCCTACCTCAGAGCCTCCTAGCACATAGTAGGTGCTCAATGAAGTTTTGCTAAATGGATGGATAGATGGACGGATGGATGGATGGATGGATGGATGGATGGATGGATGGATGGTAGGATGAAATAACATAGAAAAAATGCTTTTTTATTCTGTAAAGCAAGCCCTTGGTTTGTCCATAATGTGCAATAAAGTCTGGGGACTGTCCCAGCCGTCATTCTTCTGTTAGCATGTAGCAATAGGGGAGGAAATTGACCCTTTGATAACATTGTTCACTAACTGCAATGGTCTGTCCTTTCTTGAGACATTTCATGAACATGGGCTTTAGCCTCCAGTGCAGGTGGGTTCAAATCCCATTCTCCTGGTTAGAGTCTGTGTGACCTTGGGCAAGTTTCTTAACATTTACACAATAATTACAACCAGCAACTAACAGGTCTTTATGGAGAACATACTATTCAAATACTGTGTTGTGTGCCTGCTTCCTCAGAGACTCATCTGAAAAACGAAAGTAAGGGTATCTACCTCAGAGCGTTGTGAAAGTAACTTACTGAAATAATGTACGCAAAGCTCTCAACACATAGTAAATTTTCATTAAATGGCTATTATTACTATTATCCTCCTCATCATCAACATGCAACTCCTGTTACTGAGTGACCATTTTAAGCAGTCACTGTCTGCAGAGCTGGGTCAAAAAAGATAAGCAAAACAAGGAGCTCACACTCCAGCAAGGGACATAAACAAGCTGCTGGGCCACATTACTCTGTGTCCCTCTCCATGTGCTTCATGCACAAGCTCATCTAACAAAGTATCCCTCTTGGGCCAGATTTTCCCTCCTGGATACCTATTAAGCTACTGCCAGCAAGAGAAGATACATATGGTAGGAAGGTGAGTTACAGAGGTCCTTGTACAGAATTATTTGTGAACGTTCTTCTCTCCCTTCTCAACATATCCAGGGGCCATGATTGACCTCTGTTCCTCCATAGTCCCTACATGTGTGTCCCATAGAGTACTAGATGAATATTGCTTGATGGCCCTAAATTAGTCAAGGCAAGAGACTGAACCACGGGGAGCAATCCAGAAAGAGGTGATAAAAGCAGGCTCTGGACTCAGTAATTCACAATGAAAGTGGCGTAAGAATCCTGTAAGCCTGAAGTAGTCATGATCTGACGATGGGCACAGAGGTTCTGGGTATTCCAGCACCCCCAGACTGTCTGCAGACAGAAAAGCCAGAAGCAGCTTCTTATTTAAACCATCAGGTTTTTGGGTCATGCAGTGTTGGCTCAGACATACCAGACCAGACCTGGGAATTCATGACCAAGCCTGAGGATACACAAACGAACAGGGAAGTGAGCCCTTCGTTGGAGCCTCCACTAAAGGCACCACTTTTAAGGTGTGTAGAGGGGAAGAAAAGACCCATTTCCACCCCTACAACTCTTGAATTCCCTTCTTGCTGGTTGTCACAGTCTTATCATTTTTTGGAATATGTGATATGGCAAGGAGAATAGCGACATCTTCCCACTGGAGTCGCCTCAGTTTTGCGCTTTTTCTAATTGCATGACAAATATTTTCTCTCCCATGATTTTCTTGAACTCAGAGGTTTTTTTGTTTTTGTTTTCCAGAAAGGAGGATGGCACGAAAAACTTGGCAATAGATTAACATCATTTTATACCCAGATTCAGTTTCTTATATCATAAATGTTTTATCTTTAGAATGTTCATTTTGGAAGAAAGATTGAAAAGACTCTGTGAGAGATTGTGCAAAAATTTTGTGAGTCTGTGAATTATAGAGAGTCCATATAATTCTGTGAATTATAGAGAGCGTCCTTCCCCTTGAGTTTATTTCTGAGCCAGGCTGGAATTGAACATGATCACATTCCCCACATCTCTGCTTGGTGTACTTCATTCAGACCCTTATCACACAAGTTCAGCATCAATGTCCCCTGATTTCCCAGCACCCCCGCTGGTTAAACAACAAGGATCATTTTCCCTGGCCCTGTAATGATTTTGCAGTAAAGGAAGGAATTGATTTCAGGGCTATGACTCAGGGCTTGGGAAAATATTGACCAAGAAGTGGGTGTAAGCAGCCATTAGCACTCTGGAGATTTCCGTACCTTGTTAGCGGCTAAAAATACTCATGTAACCAATTATGCTAATTTCAAGAAAACATCTAAGTATTTGAGTACTTAGCACTTTCTTCTTAGGAATCTTTAAAGGATTAAGTAGCTTGCTGTATTAATATTCTTCCTTCAGTCATTTTGTGGAGAAGAGAGTAGGCTGATATAATTAATAAGGAAGGCTTTTTCTTTGCAAGCCTACTGTGTGTCTATCACTGTGCAGGAGAGCAAACAAAAGGAGAGTAAGAACTGATTGATTCATGCCTTCTAGATATTTATAGCCTAGGTCAGGGGGCTGGAAACATTCATTCATTAAGCAAAGCACCCCAAAGGATGGTTCAGGTGGCCAGTGCCACCGAGACTCAAGAATGAAGGTGACATGTCCCATGGAGCAGGAGGGAAGATTGTGATGGAGAAAGGGCATCATGGCAGCCAAGCACAGGCCATGCTGGGTCACTGAGACCTCCAGGGCCTACAGCCACAGGTCCTGACCTGCCACCTCCAGAGATAGGAGGGAATTTGCTGCAGGGCCTCTGACTCCTGGCTCTCCTTTCTTCTTCCACGTGGAAAGAGTTACCAGATGTTTTCTGCTTTAGGCTGCAACACAGGATCTAATTCAGGAGAGACAAGTTTGTTATCCCTCAGATCTCCCTGCCCACACTTGAAGTCCTAAACACAGTGCTGAAGAGCCTCAGTGACCTTGCCCCCGTCTGCCTGTCCAGATGTTCTCAACAACATGCCTCCCAATGATTGTGTGCTTCAAAACCAGATCCTTAAAACCTACCCTGTGCTTTATCCACCGTATGCTTTCTCTGTTACTGTCCTCTCTACCCAGAAGAGCCTTCCTTGCCATCTTTCCCTGTGGAGACCATACTTATCCTCAAATTCCACCTTCGATATTCTATCTTTACAAAATCTTCCCTAACCCAACCCCTAAACCACTGGCTGCCTGGTTGAAAACAATCTCACTCCACCAATTATCCCAATAGCCCTTTGTTTGTAGCTTATATCACTCTTCACATTATACTCCATACTGAATTCTCATGAATGTCCCTTTCTCCCCACCAAATTCTTTGAGACACAAGAAAATGCCTTTCACATCCCTGCCCTCAATTTCCTAACATGTTTCTACCAAAAAGTACTAAGTAAATATTTGTTATGTGGCCCTAAATTAGTCAAGGTAAGACACTGAGCAATGGAGGACCACCAAAAAGAGGTGACAATGGTCGCTCTGGGCTCAGTAATCAACAATGAAAATGGCAGGGAAATCCCATAGGCCTGAGGGTGGAAGTCACAGGCTAGAGTCAGCTGTGCTACTTCCTAGCTCTGTTATTTTGACCAAATTGTTTAAACTTTTTGGATTTCAGTTTCTTCCTTGTGAAACAGACACAGCAGCACCTCTTTGAGTTCTGGAGAGTCAAGATCAAGCATGAAGTTTAGATGAACTAGCCCAAGCATGAACTCTTATCATCTATGACTCTAGGTGGGGGGTGGGATGGGGGGTTCATGTGCCCTTCCAGTTGCCCACAACTTGGGGGATGTTTGTTAAATGAGTATTCTTCAGACCTTTGTTATTTGAGGCAAGGGGGTATTGTTTTAGACTGTAGAGGCAGAGGTGTTGACCTCATCCCATTTCTTAGTCCCATATATCATTCTCATATATCCCCATATCCTATTCTCACTCCTCTTTGCCCCATATTTTGTGTGCCTCCTTATGAAATCTGTATTATTGTTTTGTATTCATGTATTTTTAATTTACTCAAGTGTAGTGTGCTAAATATTACATTCTATTTTCTACTTTTTCTCACTTAGCACCCATTTTAACATCAACCCATAGTGTTTTGTATGTATTTGATTCATCTTACCCATCATTTTCCCAGGTATAGGTGCTAGACGGCTTGCAATTTATCAAAAATACTGCCACAGAGAATATTCCTAGTCATGCTCCTTGATGAACTTATGTAAAAATTTCTCTGAGATATACCTGGAAACATAGCATCTGCATTTTAGGTAGGGGGATCATACACCCCAGCTTACCCAGGACGGTCCATGAATAGTTAATAACACTCATTGCTGAGTCATCCTAGGCAAAGGACATGCTACCTAATTGGAGTAAGTACTGCCAGCTTCCCTTCAGCAATAGTTATCAACTTTGCATATTGGAATCATTTGGGGAGCTTTAAAAAAATACTGCTGCCTGGGTTCCATTCCCAGCGATTCTGATGTAATTAGTCTGAGGGTGGCTTGAGCAACAGGATTTTTAAAACTCCAGAAAATCCTAATAGGCACCCACTATTGAGAACCTCTGCTCCACCAAACGGTCCTTAGCAATCTACTCTCCCATCAGGAAGGTTTTCATACACCCACTTGGCATTACCCAACTGAAAGCATTCTGTAAAATGTAACTCTCTAAAAATCAGGTTTTACTACAACTTGTTCAGTTGGCCATGCCAAGGCTTCAGTGACTCACTCTGATTTAAGATGCTGCTTGCCAGTGTGATATTTCGCATTAGCAATGATTCTTTTATATAAGCAAATAGTAGTTGGGGGCAAAGTAAACAGGGCTTTGAAAATGCTTTACATTTCTATTTGAAGTTAAATGTAGAACTGTCTGATTTAATGGGATCCATCCCCTTAAACTATGCCCCACTCCTAGGCAGCATACCTAGTTCACCACTGTGTTCACAACTGCCCCAAGCTTGGCAATGGCTCAGATGGGCAGGAACAAGGTTTGAGTGTCTGTATCTTTTCCTGGTCCTGCCAGCTAACTGCTTGTGTTAGGAAGTAAAGGCAGTTAAAAGAGTGTTCGATTTTTTTTTTTTTTAAGTTTAAAAAAGGCCAAAATGTAAGTAGTAATTTTTAAAGTGACATTTAGTAAAACCATAAAACCTTGCAAGGAATTAACAGAGCTGGATAGCAGACTATTTTGGGTTTTAGTAGTACCTTCTTTTTTTTTTTTTTTTTTTTTGAGGCGGAGTCTTGCTCTGTCGCCCGGACTGGAGTGCAGTGGCCCGATCTCAGCTCACTGCAAGCTCCGCCTCCCGGGTTTACGCCATTTTCCTGCCTCAGCCTCCCGAGTAGCTGAGAGACTACAGGCGCCCGCCACCTCGCCGGCTAGTTTTTGTATTTTTAGTAGAGACGGGGTTTCACCGTGTTAGCCGGGATGGTCTCGATCTCCTGACCTCGTGATCCGCCCGTCTCGGCCTCCCAAAGTGCTGGGATTACAGGCTTGAGCCACCGCGCCCGGCCAGTAGTACCTTCTAAAAGAAAATTGCAACTACTTTAGGTGGCAATCTTTCTAAAATTAATTATAAACTGCTTTCTAAAGCAGAGCACACTGAACTGAATTTAATCTCCTTTGCAAATGACCCATTCTCATCATTATGGACATCAGTGCAATTAGTCTACCCTGTGGAGCTGACCAACATATACCAACCTCTTTGCCTTTTCTCTCAATGTTCCCAGGCTGCTATGACTGGAGCTTCTAAGCCCACTTATAGTTTTTCTGATTCCTTCCATACCCTTAGGATTCTAGCCATTACTTCTTACTACTCCAACCAAGCCTGTCTGAAATAGCTCCAAATTCTAAAGTCTTCCCTACTGCTGTGCTCAACGGCTGCCTTCGATTGCTTCGCTAGAATGATGTCTATAGTACACACAAAGAGGCTCTGACTGAGAGGCTGAATGGGTCTTCAATAAGCAGAGGAACTTTGCAACAAAACTTTTTACTCAGAGACCTTTGACAGATTATTACCTGGTGCTGGTCTATGTTCTCAAATAATGGGAATTTTAGCTAACTGGATTCTGGCTAGAAAAAGCTTATGTTGATATCTTAGTCAGTTTAGCGTATCTCATGTTACATAAGGAAGAAACATTCTCATTGGCAATTCATGTTCATTTAGTACCAAAAAAAAATCTGTTTTTTAAAGAAAAAATAAGTTTACATGCTGTTTCCTCTGCCCAAAATCCTCTTTCCTCCTTCTCTACATGGCAAATCCTACTTATCTTTGAAGACTCAAGCCCAGGGCTCCCTTCTTGGGATATCATCCCTGACTCTCCCTAGCAAAATTATCTTTTCTACCTTTTATAATCCCAAAGAGTGGAAGTGCATCACCAAATAGACTATGAGCCTCTTGTTCATCTTTGCATACCCAGCACCTAACACTGGGACTGACATTTGGTGCTTAAAATATTTGTGAATAAACATGTACATTTTAGAATATTTTGTAGCCGTCTCATGGAGTGGGAAAGGTGTATAAATAGTTGAGGGTGGTACAAGAAAAAAACAGATGATAAAGAAGAACAGACAGGAAAGTGAAAATCAGAGAAGGGGGAAGGAAAGTAGGGGAAGAGGAAGAGAATATGCGAATAACAGACATGTTGAGGAGAATGAGATTTGATAGGCTCTGGAATGTTGGATTACCCACCTTTGCCAACTTTTCTGTTTAAGATATACATTTCAGACTCTGGTTTCCTTTCTTACCTCTTTCCTCTGAGATGCTAATTAGCTTTCGAAATTGGTTCATAATCTTTCATTTTTCTGTTTTTCTTTTCTGAGATGGAGTCTTGCTCTGTCGCCCAGGCTGGAGTGCAGTGGCACAGTCTCGGTTCACTGCAAGCTCTGCCTCCCGGGTTCACGCCATTCTCCTGCCTCAGCCTCCTGAGTAGCTGGGACTACAGGCACCCGCCACCATGCCTGGCTAATTTTTTGTATTTTTAGTAGAGACGGGGTTTCACTGTGTTAGCCAGGATGGTCTCGATCTCCTGACCTCGTAATCCGCCCGCCTCGGCCTCCCAAAATGCTGGGATTACAGGCTTGAGCCACCGCGCCTGGCCTCATTTTTCTTAACCTTAAAATTTCAGGGTTATTCACCCATCACTCCTACTCTCTTGATTTAGAACTTCAAGTTTCTTAGCCTGCCCCCCCCCCCCTTTTATTAGAATAATACAGTCAGAATGCAGGAAGCACTTCTGTCATCGGAATATTTCACACTGAATGGGAGGGAGCTGTTATTTAAGGACTTGTGGTTTATCCTCGATGAGAAGACATGCTTTGTCAACATCACCACAGGAAATAAGTATCACATAATTCTTCAGACTATACCCACTATTTAGCAAGCTACTCCTTTAGTTAACAAGAGATAGAAAGAAAAAGGGTAGAGCAGAGGATGCAAAGAGCTTATTTCATATGATCTGTAGAATCAAAAGGCAAACAGCAGGGAGTCACAGATAGCAATCTGGGATTTAAAGAAAGAAAATACCAACTTCTGAATTCGATGGTTTCAAAACTAATTTATTCACCGTGAACCAATCCTGCAATTCATTAGCTTCACCCCAGAGACAAGATTGAATGTCAACTCTTTTTCTGACCTATAAATAATAGGTGCCACTTGCTTAGAAATGAAACTTAGTTAGAGCATAATAACAAATTGAATCAATATGATTGTTACAAAGCTAAAAATAATAATAATAATAATGGGCTAAGTCCTGGATCTTTGGGGAAAAGAAATTTTCAATTCCCTGCTCTTTATGGAGAAAAATGCTTGACAGGAAAACTGATAAATTTCCTTTAGAACCACCAAGAGTGAACTAAAAAACAGTCTAAGAATTAAAAATAAAATGTCATATATTTCAATCATTTGTTTAGCCTGAATGAATAGCTGGGGACAATGCTATTACTCCATAGTTTAATAATGATGATGTGTTATTAACTGTGGCAATATTGAGTTCTTGCCAGTGAAGTATGAGTTGTATGCACCGCTTCCAGGCCTGGACCTAAAATACCTACCATGCATATTATTCTATGATCTTTCTTCATTTCTGTTAGTGGGAATGAAGATTATCATGGTAACTTAGAAGCTACTTGTTCAATATGGCAAGTCCTTTGTTAGCCTGGGTCCCTGAATGACTGCATGGAATAGAGCTGCTACCAACCAACCTGGAACTTACACTGTTTTCTGTTATGTGAGTAAGAACTAAATCTCTGGTTCCTTATGTTACTACATTCTGAAGTTTTAGTTGTCTGAGCAGGCTATATTATCTACCTATTTCACTTTTATTTTATTTTTGAATAGTTTTAATAAAGTAAATATATATTAACTGGAGAAAAATATAAATGAAGAGAAACAGCAAAAAAGAGGAAATAAAAATCTGTAATTACTCAATATAATAAGATGTACAATCCTAAGACAGGGATCACACATTATCATTTTCTAAGGCATTTTTTCACTTAAAAAATATCATGAACGTCTTTCCTTCTGTGTCATCAAATACTATTCTGCCACATAATCTTTAGTGATGCATTATAAAAGTTACACAGATCATTGGGAAACCACAGTTGAATGAATAGCAATATTTTGGTTCATAAACTAATGAACCAAAATATTGCTAGGCAACAGTTGTTCTCAGAATGATTAGATGCTGGCCTAATAGTACAGGTGACCACTTGGAAAATTATAATTGGTTCTGATGCACGAACCAGTTGGTATTATGGTAGAAGTAAAGCTACCATAATTTTCTGAAAAATCTTTGTCAGAATGTAGGAAACATTCCTATCATTAGAATACTTTAGATGGAGTAGAAGAGAGCAGTTGTTTATAAACGGTGACTTCTTGATCAGAAGAAAACTGGTGTCACAATTTAGCGAACCTATGCCAGATTGGCATTCTGCTTTAGTCCACAGACAGGAATCCAGGGTAAGCAAAATTTTTGGTAAAGGTTGTAGACTTTTCTTATTCCCTTAGAGCCTTGTCACCTGGCCAAACCTAGCTTCAGGAGTATCTGGGAAATGAAATCCAAACAAGGTAGCCTTGTATTCACGAAAAATTTCATGATATAGAGGAAAGAGAGAACCAATCTGGAGAGAAAATAACTGTCTGTGTCATCCTCCTAAGTTAGCACAGAACACAATGCAGAAGAACAGGTGCTCCACCTTAGTGGCTCTCTAATATCAACTCCCGGCTTGGCCAGGTATTAGCTGTCTTACCTAGGAGCATGACTTAGCCTCAGCTTGCAAAATGGAGACATTAAAATTTTCACAACAGGCACTCCACCTTAATGGCTCTCTAATATCAACTCCTGCCTTGGCCAGGTATTAGCTGTCTTACCTAGGACCATGACTTAACCTCAGCTTGCAAAATGGAGACATTAAAATTTACACAGTTGTTAATGGAAATTAACTTAATTTATATAATTTATGAATGTAAATTGTTTGCAGTAAAATATTTACTGTAATTACTATATATTCAGAACCAACAAAAAATTAATGACATGTGGCCAGCAGAGAAAAGTGCACATAATACACCAAGGAGCAAATCTTAAATGACCCAAGATATAGCCTGCTGGTTAGAAGCATAACCCTGGAGCCAGATTGTTTGGATTTGGATTCTGACTCTACCACTTACTAACCACTTTGGCACGTTAGGTTACCTCTGTGTTTCAGTTTCGTCATCTGGAAAGTGGGGGTTATAATTAATATTTACCTCTAGAGTTGCTGTGATGATTGCATGACTTAATGCAGAAGTGTGTAGCACAGAACCTAGCACATAGCAAGCCCTATCTAAGTGTTAATTTCTACCCATCTTAAAGGTGTGTTGCCAAAGAAAATTAACCAGTATTTCTATGAAATCAATATATTGGCCTGAGTCTTTGCAAGTGATATTACATCTGCATGCACATTGACAATCACCCTAAATATCAACCATTTTTGTTCCTATTGCCCGGTACTAAGGCTTCTGTGCTTTCCAACATCCGTAGATTGGTATTCTATAACATGGGAGGTGGGAATACATTCATCACTCAAATTGGACAGGAATTGCATCTGCGCCCAATTTCATTTCCTTTTGGAGTGCCATGCATGTTCTCATACATCTTCCCTGGTTCTGTAATACAGGCTTCTGAATGAACAAAAGTGTCCTTTCAGGTAATAAATTTGCCCAAAGAATATCCCCGTTGATTCTCAGACTTTAGGATTGAAAGCTATTCTCACAATCTAGAATTGAATTAGGCCATGTATTTCTTTTCTATTATTTTTAATCAGTGTATCCTTGAATAATGATATATGCCAAAAAGCACTTCATTATGATGGCTACATTTTAACAACAATTAAATGTATCCATTTAAATCAATGATAACTTATAATCAGGAAAAACAGCAAAATAGTAAGAACACCTACCTGAATGTCAGATTCTATCAGTCTCTCTGGTAAGGGTGATTTGTTTGTGGTCCAGTCTCACTTTTGTGGAGAATTGCTTTTCTAGAAAAGGTACCATATATCAAAATTATGTAAGTTGAAAATTATTTTCCACAGATTTAAAGTCCTATTAGGGCATTAAATTACTGATCAAATGTTCAATGTCCAACTTTCATTAAAATGTGCTAAAGACTATATTTAGTTGATTACAAATTATATACCTAATATATGCTACAAATATTTAATGCCATATGCCACGTTTTTATCTTCTGCATAATTTCCACCTTAGTTCATTGCAGAAATCTGAAGATGAAGGAATACCTTCACAGAATTCAGAAGAGTTCTTCTTTTCTTTCCTAACGTATTATTCAGAAGCCATTTGAGACTTAGAAAAAAGTTGCAGAAATACTACCTGGAGTTCCATATGCCCTCACCTGGTTTTCTGTAATGTTAACATCTTACATCACCACAGTGCAATTATTAAAGCCAGAAAAATGAATTTTGTACTATGAAATTAACTAATTTACAGATCTTATTTGAATTTCATCAGTTGTTTCTTTTCTGGTCCAGGATTCAATCCAGGACCCTACATTGCATTGAATTGCCACATCTCCTAGTCTCTCCAATTTGGAACAGTTATTCAGTCTTTTAAGAAGACTATAAGCCAATATTTTGTAAACTGTCCCTCAGTTTGGATTTTCTAACGATTAGGTTGAGGTTATGCTTTCTGGTGAGAATACTACAGAAGACAGACCTTCAGGCATCATGCCAGGGGACAGATAATTCCAATATGTCTTACTATAGTGATGTAAACTTTGGTCACTTGATTGATTAAGAGGATACCTGCTGGATTTCTCTGCTAAAAAATGACTGCTTTCCCTTTGTCATTATGAATATCTTGAAAGGGTATATATATATAAATTATGCTAATAACTGTTTTTCATGATACCTTCACCTACTGTTAGCATCCATTGATAATACTCACCTAAAACAATTATTACAGTGGTATTTACCAAAGAGTAATTTTTCTATTTCCATCATTCTTTCTACATGTTTTACTGATATTCTACTGGAAGGTTGAATGCCCCCTTCTCTCCCATTTATCCTTTATTTAATTATTTATTTACACCAATATGGACTCTTGGATAATTATTTTATTTTATAGGCTATAGTTCATTACTATTATTATTTATTTTTTTGCTCAGATTCTTCCAGATTTGGCCATGGCAATGGCGAACAGAAAAGCTTGAGGGTTTCACAGTTGCCTCTGAGGAAACCTAAGGCTACTTGAGGGCTTTAAGAAAGCTGATCAAAGAATGTGTCATGTCATTCTCTTACTCACTTTAAAAATTTCCTGTAGCAAGCACAGGTATTAGAGATGAAATTCTTGGATTCTGTTCAAAGTTGCCTGGAAGACAAGACATTCATCTCTGTGTTTACTGCTATAAAGCCATAAAGTATTAACATGGCTTAATATCCTTTGAAGTTCCTCCATTCAAACATACAAAATTACTTTCTTCCCTTTGGGGAAGGCAAATTCTCCCAGAGTTGAAGAAGTGTCCAATCACATTTCTTATTCTTCTCTTTAGTGTATTATAAGCTCCTCCCCAAAGGCAAGGAGCATTGTCAATCTGATTAGAGACTAAATACTGACTGGGCTGTGTTTTACTACTGGGCAGGCTTACTGTGCCCTGTCAAAGACATAGGGCCATGCCCTGCTTCCTTCTGCCCTTGCTGACCCTTGGTATGAACTAGCCTGGATGGCTTGCCTCTGGGGCATGCAGGCCAAGGTCTCACTCAGATCTGTTCTTTTCTATTCCAGATAGTCAAAGATTTCTCCATTCTATTTTCCAGCAGAAATGAATCAAACACCTTGTTGGGGACTCCCACATTTGAAAATACAGCTTTTTACTGAAGAACTCCGCTTTACAGGATGTTGAGTGCTTACCTCACTGTTAATAAGCAATATTTTGGGCAATTGCTTGGGAAATGCATGCTCCTGGGGAAGAAACGTGTGGAAGGGGAAAATCAGGTTCCAAATTTCAACATCCTTGAAAAGACACATAATCACTCCTTTGCCATCTTTTTTCTCATCCGTTCACAGTCATGTGCTCATCACAGACAATCACCCTGACAGCCCTCCCCTGTGGTTCAGACACATCGGCCAACCCTGACAGAGAGGGAAAATTCATTGTATCACCTGTGGATCAGCCACATCAGAGCCATCTAAAAGTGCAGATTTCCTTTTTTCTAAAACAGATGATCCAGTCAGAGTTGTGTGAGACCTCAGGTTTCCTCAGCCTGTCTTCCTTTCTGCTAACTGGTCTGAGATATTCCATGTAGTTACGTAGCTGCCCAACTTGCAGAACTCCCTACCACCAGGGAAAGTTTACTTAAAAGACTGGACTTATTATTATTATTATTATTTTGAGATGGATTAGCTCTCTGTTGCCCAGGCTGGAGTGCAGTAGCGCAATCTCGGTTCACTGCAACCTCCGTCTCCCGGGTTCAAGCAAATCTCCTGCCTCAGCCTCCCGAGTAGCTAGGATTACAGGTGTCTACCACCGTGCCCAGCTAATTTTTTGTATTTTTAGTAGAGATGGGGTTTAACCATGTTGGCCAGGCTGGTCTCGAACTCCTGACCTCAAGTTGTCTACCCACCTCGGCCTCCCAAAGTGCTGGGATTACAGGCGTGAGCCACTGAGCCTGGCCAAGACTGGACTTCTTAGCCAAACCCCTCTCCTCTTGGTGCCCCTTCTTGCTCAGCCTCAGACTCCACTCCATTCTAGGGTGGGGGCATCACTATGACTCCCAGCTCTCTTGGGGATCAGCTACTGCTCCCGGTGTGGCATGCTGGATCCGATAAACAGATCTCTCAGAACCATACCACACAGTCAGCCTGATGCCCAAACGTTACACCATTTCATGAATTTCTCCTGGGCTGACACATACCTGTAACCCAAGATTTGAGGACACCATCTTTAGATCTAAGACTAAATCACCCAAACTCTCCTTAATGTGCTCCCCGACTTCCCCAAAGAAACTTCTCTGTTAGATCTGTAGCCCCCATCTTCTTCTGCTCCTGCATCAAACTCCTCCCTGCCAGCACCATTTCACTGAGATCCCAACATGCCTGGACTATTAGTCTACCATTTGCTCGCTCTGACATATACAGAGGAAACAAAATCAAATCCTGACATGCGAGGATCATCCTTACCTCTCATACTTTCTTTCACGCATGTCCATGTGAAGAGACCACCAAACAGGCTTTGTGTGAGCAACAAGGCTGTTTATTTTACCTGGGTGCAGGCGGGCTGAGTCCAAAAAGAGAGTCAGCAAAGGGAGATGGGGTGGGGCCATTTTAGAGGATTTAGGTAGGTGGTAGAAAATTACAGTCAAAGGGAGTTGTTCTCTGGCAGGCAGGGGTGGGGGACACAAGCTGCTCAGTGGGGGAGTTTTTGAACCAGGATGAGGCAGGAGAAGGGATTTCATAAGGCAATGTAATCAGTTAAGGCAGCAACGGGCCATTTTCACTTCTTTTGTGATTCTTCAGTTACTTCAGGTCACAGGGGATATGATGGCTTAGCTTGGGCTCAGAGGCCTGACATTCCTGTCTTCTTATATTAATAAGAAAAATAACATAAAGCAGTGTTGAAGTGTTGGGACAGCAAAAATTTTGGGGGGGTTAGTATGGAGAGATAATGGGCAATGTTTCTCAGGGCTGCTTCTAGCAGGATTAAGGGCAGTGTGGGAACCTAGAGTGGGAGAGATTAAGCTGAAGGAAGATTTTGTGGTAAGAGGTGATATTGTGGGGTTGTCAGAAGAAACATTTGTCATATAGAATTATTGGTGATGGCCTAGATATGGTTTTGTATGAATTGAAAAACTAAACAGAACAAGAAGAGGAGAAAAACAGGTATTAAATAACTAAGAATTGGGAGGACCCAGGACATCCAATTAGAGAGTGCCCAAGGAGGTTTTCAGCATAGCCCTGCCAGCAAAGATTATTTATTTACTTTAAGAAGGAGTTAAGAGTGGCAGTTTGGGGATAGCACCAAGAGATATCAGCTGTGATGGCTTGGAGAAACAGTGTAAACCGGCAGTGTAAACAAGAGCAAGATATTTATGAGTAGTTGAGAACGGTGAATAGGAGTATGACTAGACAGAAGATAGTAGGGATGACAAGTTTTTGGGGTGCAGTCCAAGTTGGGCTGGTGTCTGGAATGAGACTGGGGCCTAAAAAAAGGAGCGTCCATACAGGAGTTCAAATGGGTTGTACCCTGTAGCATTCCGAGGACAGGTCCAAATTCTGAGAAGGGAAAGTGGTAAAAGTATTGTCCAATCCTTTTTAAGTTGCTGACTGAGCTTGGTGAGGTGTGTTTTTAAAAGACCATCAGTCCATTCTACTTTTTCTGAAGATTGAGGATGGTAAGGGGTATGAATGTTTCACTGAATACCAAGAGCCTGAGAAACTGCTTGGCTGATTTGACTAGTAAAGGCCGGTCCATTATTGGACTGTATAGAGATGGGAAGGCCAAACCGAGGAATTATGTCTGTTAGAAGGGAGGAAATGACTGCGGTGGCCTTCTCAGACCATGTGGGAAAGGCCTCTACCCATCCAGTGAAAGTGTCTACCCAGACCAAGAGGTTTTTTTAGTTTCCTGACTCGGGGCACGTGAGTAAAGTCAATTTGCCAGTCCTGGGCTGGGGCAAATCCTGGAGCTTGATGTGTAGGGAAGGGAGGGGGCTTGAACAATCCCTGAGGGGTAGTAGAATACCAGATGGAACACTAAGAAGTGATTTCCTTGAAGATAGATTTGCACAATGGAAAGGAAATGAGAGGTTCTAAGAGGCAGGCTAGTGGCTTGTCTCTTAATGGAAGAGATTTGAAATGATGACAGAATAGAATGGGCCTGTGAGGCTGGAAGGAGATATTTTCCTTGATCTAAGAACCATTTGCCTTGTATGGGAAGAGATTGATAGGTGGAAGTTTCAGTGGGGGAGAAGGTGGGAGTGCCCGATGAGAAGGAGAAAAACTGGCCATGAGGGACAGAAGTTGGAATGCTAAGCTGCTTCTTTGGCTACCTTATCAGCATAAGCGTTGCCCTGAGCCATGGGATCTGATGCCTTTTGATGGCCCTTGCAGTGAATGACTCCAGCTTCCTTTGAAGTAAAGCGGCCTTGAGAAGAGTTGTAATTAAAGAGGCATTAATGTGGCCGGGCTCGGTGGCTCAAGCCTGTAATCCCAGCACTTTGGGAGACCGAGACGGGCGGATTACGAGGTCAGGAGATCGAGACCATCCTGGCTAACCCGGTGAAACCCCATCTCTACTAAAAAATACAAAAAACTAGCCAGGTGAGGTGGCAGATGCCTGTAGTCCTAGCTACTCGGGAGGCTGAGGCAGGAGAATGGCGTAAACCCGGGAGGTGGAGCTTGCAGTGAGCCGAGATCCAGCCACTGCACTCCAGCCTGGGCGACAGAGCAAGACTCCATCTCAAAAAGAAAAAAAAAAAAAAAGAGGCATTAATGGTGGAGGACAGTTGCGTAGCAAGGAAACCATTTTCAGCCCATATAACAACATAGTGGTGCAGGATATGGAAGGCATATTTAAAGTCAGTGTAAATATTGACGCGTAGTTCCTTTGCAAGAGTGAAGGCTCGAGTTAAGGCAATGAGTTCGGCTTGCTGAGAGGTAGTGGAAGGGGGCAGAGTGGTAGCCTCAATGATAGATGTGGAAGATACTATAGCATAGCCTGCCTTTGGTGGTGAGTGGCGATTAGGCCTGGTGGAACGCCATTGATAAACCAAGTGTGATTAGGGTGAGGAACAGGAAAGAAGGAAATATGGGGAAATGGAGTGAATGTCAGGTGCATCAGAGAGATAAAGTCATGGGAGTGGGGTCCAGCCTAAAACAGTAAGGTCAAGTTGTTTGGACAGAAAGGCTACAGGGTGCAGTCCTAGCTCTTGTGTAAAAATTTCGACCGCACAGCCCTGCACTTTAGCTGTGTGTAATGAAAAGGGAGTGACGAGTTAGGGAGAGCTAATGTGGGAACTGTTTTTTAAGGATTGGAAAGGGAAGTGGGGAAAGGATTTAGGATCTATGGGGTCAGCTAGGTTTATTTAGAACAGAATAATGGGTTGTGAAGGGAGATATTGAGGATAGGAGCGTATATGGGTTTGGCACCATGGGGTGGATAGGCAAAACAATTTGGTTGATAAGGCACAGATCCTGAACTAACCTGTAAGGCTTGTACGGTTTTAGGACAGGTTAAATCGGGGAATTTTAAGGAGAGTTTATAGGCTTTAAAACGCCATGCTGTAACAGGCGAGTGATAACAGGCTTTATTCCTTTTAAAGCATGCTGTGGAATGGGATATTGGCGTTGAGTGGGGAAAGGGTGATTAGGTTTTAATGGGATGGTGAGGGATGCATGATCAGTCGCCAAGGAGGGAGTAGAGGTATCCTATACTTGTGGTTTAAGATGGAAAGATACAAGGGGAGGATGCGAAGGAGGCTTTGAAAAGAGCAGCAATGGGGTATGGCTGTAGCCTAGGAATAGTCAGGGAAGCAGATAATTTAGTTAAAATGTCTTGACCTAATAAGGGAACTGGGTGAGTAGGGATAACTAAAAAGGAGTGCATAAAAGAATATCGTCCAAGTTGGCACCAGAGTTCGGGAGTTTTAAGAGGTTTAGAAGCCTGGCCATGAATACCCACAACAGTTATGGGGGCAAGGGAAACAGTCCATTGAAAAGAAGGTAATGTGGAATGGGTAGCCTCTGTATTAATTAAGAAGGGGATGGACTTACCCTTCATTGTAAGAGTTACCCAAAGCACCTGTGATGGTCCAGGAGGCTTCTGAGGTGATTACTAAGCTGAGAAAATCTGGGAAGGAGTCAGTCAGAGCCTTGGGCCAGTTGGACAGTCCAGTTTCCAGTGGGGTCCCACACAGATGGGACACAGCTTAGGAGGAATCCCGGGCTGCAGACATTCCTTGACCCAGTGGCCGGATTTCCAGCACTTGAAGTAAGATCCTGGGGGAGGAGGTCCTGAAGGAACGCCTGACCACTGTGACTTAGGTGTTCTGAAGTTCTTGTGTGCTGGAGATGTGGTTGGGGTTTCTCTCACAGCAGAGGCAAGTAATTGCAACTCTTCTCTATTATTGTACACCTTGAAGGCAAGGTTAATTAAGTCCTGTTGTGGGGTTTGAGGGCCGGAATTTAATTTTTGAAGCTTTTTTCTAATGTCAGGAGCTGACTGGGTGATAAAATGCATATTTAAAATGAGACAGGCTTCTGATCCTTCAGGGTCTAGGGCTGTAAAGCATATCAGGGTTGCTACCAAACGAGCCATGAACCAGGCTGTTTTCATCTTTGTCTTGGGTAATTTATTTAAGCTTGTCATAATTAACAGCTTTGTAAGCTGCCTTTTTAAGCCCTTCAACTAGGCAGGAAATCATGTAATCTCACCTAGCTGTACCTGGGGAATCTGCCTGATAGTTCCATTGAGGATCCTCTCGGGGAACTGCTCTAATGCCCTCCTAGTGGTCTAGCTCATGGAGCTGGCAGTTGTCAGCATGAGATTGGGCCAGATAAAAAACTCTTTCCCATTCATCTGGGGAGAGGATAGAAGTTAGGATGACATTTAAGTCACTCCAGGTTAAATTGTAGGACAGAGTTAGATATTGGAATTCCTGTATATATTTAGTGGGGTCTGATGAGAAAGAACCTAAATGCTAACTGATCTGAGAGGGGTCTGATAGAGGGAAAAGGCACATGTACCCTGACTGTGCCTTCAGCTCCAGCCACCTCTCTAAGGGGAAATTGTTGAGCAGGTGGGGAAGATCTAGTCACGGAACCAAACTGTAAACTGGACCGGGTGTGAGGAGGGGAGGTGATAGAAGGATTATAGGGTGGAGGAAGAGGTTGAGGAAGAATTGGGACCTGGCTCGGCCTGGCAAGGAGCAACCTGAGGTGGAGCAGTCTGGGGAGGAGGGGAGAGGTCAAATGGGTTGGTAGAAAAGGAAGATTGAAAATACTCAGCAACGCTTGGGGTTGGGACTGAAGGGACAGGTGGGAGGGAAAGAAGGAGGATTTGGGACGAGTCGCATTGGGAACAGAGACTAGGGAGTGACTGATGTGTAAAAGAATGCCTGGATGTCAGGCACCTCAGACCGCTTGCCCATTTTATGACAAGAATTATCTAGATCTTGTAGGATGGAAAAATAAAAAGTGCCATTTTCTGGCTATTTGGAACCATTGTCGAGTTTGTATTGGGGTTCATCAGCATTGCAGAAGGAAATAAAGCATTTAGGTTTTGGGTCAGGTGTGAGTTGAAGAGGTTTTAAGTTCTTGAGAACACAGGCTAAGGGGGAAGAAGGAGGAATGGAGGGTGTGAGTTTGCCTACAGTGAAGGAGGCAACCCCAGAGAAAAGAGAGGATAGAGACATGGAGAGAAGGGGTAAGGGATGCTTTTCCCCCAGGAAAGTGGTGCTTGCCACTAAGGGTGAAGGATCAAGGCAGGCGTCCCACAGTGACCAGACACCTCTGAAACATGGGTGAATGATCAAGCAGGCATCCCTGCAGTGATTAAACACCAAGGGAAGACTGTCTTCCCAAGTCCATGACCAGCACTGGAGTTTTGGGTTCACAGATAAAATGTGTCTCCTTTGTCTCTACCAGAAAAGGAAAGGAACTGAAATTAAGAGAAGGGAGAGACTGAAAGATGGCACCAAGATTAAAAGGAGAAAGAGGTTGAGGGATAGTGAGAGAGACCGGAGAAGATGGTAAAAAGAGGCCACTTACCTGATTTAAAATTGGTGAGATGTTCCTTGGGCTGGTGGGTCTGAGGACCCAAGGTCGTAGGTGGATCTTTCTCACGGAGCAAAGAGCAGGAGGACAGGGATTGATCTCCCAAGGGAGGTCCCCCGATCTGAGTCACGGCACCAAATTTCACGTGCGTTCGTGTAAAGAGACCACCAAACAGGCTTTGTGTGAGCAACAAGGCTGTTTATTTTACCTGGGTGCAGGCGGGCTGAGTCTGAAAAGAGAGTCGACGAAGGGAGATGGGGGTGGGGCCGTTTTATAGGATTTGTAGGTAGGTAGTGGAAAATTACAGTCAAAGGGGGTTGTTCTCTGGTGGGCAGGGGCGAGGGACACAAGGTGCTCAGTGGGGGAGCTTTTGAACCAGGGTGAGGCAGGAGAAGGAATTTCACAAGGTAATGTCATCAGTTAAGGCTGGAACAGGCCATTTTTACTTCTTTTGTGATTCTTCAGTTGCTTCCATCCATCTGGATGTATCCGTGCAGGTCACAGGGCATATAATGACTTAGCTTGGGCTCAGAGGCCTGACACTTTCTACCAAGCTTATTTAATGCAAAGACTAAATCACTTTCTTTTTTTCAAAGTAATTATCATCCTTCCTTGAAATTTATAATATTTAAGCAGATGAGACGTTCTAGTTCCAGGTAAGATGGAGTAACCACACTTCACCTATCTCTCCCAATGAATGCAGCTATAGAATGCATGGGCAGCTGTTTGAGGACTACATTCAGCGTATCCTCATACCTTCAGTGAGTTTGTCAATCTTTCCCCCATAAGGGGGAAGAGTTTTCCCTGGCCTGGACTCAAGGCTGCTCATAATCCAGAAATGGGCATTGGTATGAGCAGAGAGGCTCCCGGGGAAGACCTGTAGTTTAGACTCAGTGAGAGGTCAGGGGTTTCCTGGACGTGACAGCAGAGGTAATGGGGACTAACAGGGCCTGGTATATAGTTGGTGATTAATTGACTAATAATAATGATAATAACAAATTACATACTAACGATAACAATAACAGCTAACATTCATTAAGTTCCTGCTATGTGCCAATCTCACATCTGAGCACTTTGCTTACATTCATAAAAATGCCACGAAGCTGGGTATAGCAGTGCACACTTGTAGTCCCAGCTACTGGCGAAGCTGAGGCTGGAGGACCACTTGAGCCTGAGAGCTCAAATTTAGCCTGGGAAACATAGCAAGACCCTGTCTCTTAAAAAAAATTTTAGGCTGGGCCCAGTGGCTCATGCCTGTAATCCCAGCACTTTGGGAGGCTGAGGCGGGTGGATCACGAGGTCAGGAGTTCAAGACCAGCCTGACCAACTGGGGTTTGGTGAAACCCCGTTTCTACCAAAAATACAAAAATTAGCCAGGCATGGTGGCATGCACCTGTAATCCCAGCTACTTGGGAGGCTGAGGTGGGAGCATTACCAGACCCCAGGAGGTCAAAAAATAAAAATAAAAAAATTTAATGCCATGAAGTAAGTTATTATCCTATTTCAGGGGTCTACAAACTTTTTCTGTAAAGGGAAAGATAGTGAATATTTTAGACTTTGAGGACCAAAGTCTGTGTCACAACTACATAACTCTGCTCTTGTAGTGCAAAAGCATCCATAGATAACAGGCAAATAAATGACATGGCTGCATTCCAATTAAACTTTATTTGTAAAAACAGGCAGCAGGATACATTTGACTTAAAGCCCATAATTTGCTGACTGCTATCTTATTTTGAAGATGGGAAAACTGAAACCCAGGTAGCTTGCCCAAGACCACAGAGCTGGTGAACGGCAGAGCCAGGGTTCCAATCTGGATCTTAAGTCTGACTCCTCATCACCATGCTACATTGATATTTTTGAGTTAATGAATGAAATGATGACGTAGAGACAGACCCAAGTGATATCTTTGGTATGATTTTTTTCAAAGCCCATGGGCAGATGCTAAGTGTCAGAATGTGCCAAGAAAATACAATTACAATCCTGAACAAGACTGTATTAGTTTTCTATTGCTGCTGTAACATGGTGCCACAAACTTAGTGGCTTAAAATAACATAAATTTATTCTCTTAAAGTTCTGGAGGTCAAAAGTTCACAATCACTCTCACTGTGCTAAACTCAAGGTGTTGGCAGAACTGCATTCCTTCACAAGGCTCTCTGGGAAAATTCATTTCCTTGCCTTTTCTACTTCTGAAGGCCAATTGCACTCCTTGGCTCTGGCCACTTCCTCCATCTCCAAATTCAACAGCTTAGCTCAAATCTCTTTTCCCACTGACCCTTCTTCCTCCCTCTGATAAGGACCCTTGGGATTACATTAGGCCCACCTGAATCATCCAGGACCATCTCCACATCACAGGAGCCTTAACCTAATCGCATCTGCAAAATCCCTTTTACAAGGTAAGTAATATTCACAGATTTCTGGAATTAGGACATGGACATCTTTGAGAGGCTCTTTTTCCTATCTACCACAGAGACATTCAGGGCAGAAAGCACTGACCTGGCAGGTTTTCTCCTCTAATGCCGCCTCGTAACTTAACTTTTTGAAATCTGAGCAAAAGCAGAACTGAACCCATGCCTAAGGGCTCTATGCATATGAGGGTACAACACAAGCTGCAGTCAGAGGAAAAATCAACAAAACACTCTGGGACCTGAAAACAACCAAAAATAAACGAACCTCATCCAGTTTCAGGTGCCCCCCACCCAATAAATGAAACTTAAGCCTTTGTTTTTAACAAAACGATGTTAATGTTTTATTTTTCCCAGCAAAGAGTTCAGCCTTGACATTTTCCATGCTGGTATCTGAAGATATCAGGGTCGGTTTGTGTATTCTGGGAAGTGGGTGTGAAGACAGAAGTAGGGGTGCAAATACTTATTGAGGAAAAGGCCTATGAAGGATTAAGTGGCAAGGGAACAAGAGGAGGCTGGGAGAGCCTTCAGACCAAGACACAGGTCTGATATCTGTGGAAGTTGTCTAGAAAGAGGCTCTAGCTTCGGTACAGCTTTGGGAAAGTCGCAGCCAGGCCGGTGGGGAGGTCTAGAGAAAAGCGTGCTCTTTCAAGGAGGGCCAGGCTCTATTTCCCCACGACGCTCAGTCTTTGGCCTGGAGCAACCCAGGGGAACATGGCCATGGTGTGAATGCCGATGCAAAGGTGTGGCAAAGCTGGACGCCATCCACTACCTTTTGTATAACAGGTTCTCTCTGAAAAAGAGATCTGAGCAGCACACCTCCATGATGGCCAGAATAACCACCTTTATGGATATGATAATTACGAGAGAAATTTTCTAATCCGCAACCCTTAAGAGACCAACTCTAATGTGTAAAACCTTAGTAATAATGAGACTTTTTTCCTTTAAACACTTCAGTTGGTTTTTTTTTTTAAATTGATTAGTCATTCTTCTAGAACCTTCTTTGTGAGTTTCTTTGAAAGTAAGTTTATATCCTTCCTAAATGGTTTTGTCTCAGAATCTTCCCTTGACATTGTATGGTAATGAAGAGCAGGGGTAGGAAGGAGAAGAAACTAGAAAAAACTGAAAATATTGCAATAGATTAAGGAATTTTTCACTTGGTCAAATGTACTTATTATATTTGAGCTGGGCTTGTTATAGCACTTGTTCCCATAATGCCATCAGCATCATGAGGGAAAGGTGTTCCGCTAAAGATCTCTGAGCTGCACAAACTATCTTCTTCACTCTATCCCAAGGCTGCGGGTCTGAAGGGGTTCCTGGTAAGTATGCATTTATGCCCAGGTTATTCTAAAGAGGATTTGAGGAGGGGATGAAATATTCAGAATATGAATAAACTATAAACTAAAAATGATCTGCAAATGTAAGGTTTTATGGACAATCAGTTTAAAATAGTGCCCTTGCAGAATGGCAAATTCAGGAAGGAGGCTGGATAGAAATGCAGCCTGGGGAAAACAGAGGGAGGGAGTGGTCTCTCCCACCTGTAGCACATTCTCTACAGGTAAGACATATCCTTTCTTTTATAACCTCACTGTACTTTGAAGATGGCCTTGTAGCTTAGGTGCTCAGTATACATTTACCCAGTTGAGCCTGTAGACAAGCTCCTCTTTTAAAATGCTAACCTTAAAATCATGGAAAGACTTCAGAGGAAATAGTAAAGTATACAGTGATACATCAGAAGACAGATCAGGAAACAAGTAGAAAAGAGGTTAAAGGGTTGGGTTTTACTGGTGACTTCCCCATCAACTAGCAGCACAGCCTTTTCCCCTTCCCCTGCGTTTCAGGATCCAGGGGTAACTGGAGAATGAGATAAGCCAGGGTGGGGTTGGGGGAGAATGGGGGAAGCAGTAAGAGAGGTGAATGGAGAGATAATAGTCAAGGTATTCAAAGTAATTGGGATGGGACATGATTAAAAAGGATACGGAAAAAGAGGAAAATATGAGAAGGATGGAGAGAAAAAAAGAAATGCTGACTTGATGGTTTTACCTTTGTTCTTATTTGCTACAACCTCTTCTCACATATTAAAATATTCCTTTGCATGTCACTCCTGTCCCACTTGGGTAACACCACCTGGACACTTAATCTTTATTGGTAAAACAGACAAAATAGAAGAGAATACAACACTATGTCAGTCAGGGTCCAATCAGGAAACATAGAATTAAAAATAGAGGGAATTTAATGCATCACACTGGTTAACAAGTAATGAAGGAGGTTGAGAATCAAATGAGAGAACAGTGAAACTACAACCAGAGATGAGCAACAACAGTAAGCTGCTACCACCTCTAGGTTGGAAGGACAAAGGGAAGAGACAGTGTTTCCAGAGCTTGGAGCCAGTGCAACCAGGGCCATTCAAGACCTGGCCTGTGAAGCTGGACAGATGTAAACACTGGTGGAAACACAGTCAAGACGAAGAGGGAAGGGAGAAATATCATTGCTTCTCCCTCTTGCTCTTCTATCTCCCTCCAAAGCCTCCCATTGGCCAGACCTAGCTAGAAACCAGCTGATAAGAAAGCCCAGGAAATGCAGACTTCAGGAGTCAGCCCCCTGCACTACAGAGAAGGACTGAGAACAGGCAGGACAAACAAGTCTAGGACACACTCAAGCCACTTGTTCTGCCCAATTCCCAAGAGCCATCTGTGATGGTTAATTTTATGTGTCAACCTGACTGGGCTAAAGGATGCCCAGAGAGCTATTCAAACATTATTTCTGGGTGTGTCTGTGAAGTTGTTTCCAGAAGAGGTTAGCAGTTGCATCAGGAGACTAAATGAGAAGATAACTGCCCTCATCAACATGAGTGGGCACCATCCAGTCCATTGATGGCACAAATAGAACAAAAATACAGAGGAAAGATAAATTCACTCTCTCTTCTTGAGCTCAGACATTCATCTTCTCCTGCCCTCAGACATCATAGCTCCTGGTTCTCCAGCTCCGAATCTCAGGCCTTTAAACTCAGACTGAATTGCGTTATCAACTTTCCAGGTTCTCCAGCTTGAAGAATGATCATGGAACTTCTCAGCCACCATACTTGACTGAGCCAATTCCCATAATAAATCTCCTCTTATGTATTTACATATACTGTATCCTGTTTCTCAGGAGAACCCCAATGAATACATCATCTAATTAGCTTATAAGAGAAGGAAATGGTTTGTGAAAGAAGGGATTATCCAGGAGACAGACAAGGACACACAGGTGGGAACTTTCTTCCTCCTGTGGCAAAGCTGCATTTTCAATAAGCTAGGTTCAGCTAAAGTTATATAGCCATAAAATGACATATATAAATAGTTCATCTGCTCTATATGAACAGATTGTATGTATTTTTTGAGGCAGGATCTCATTCTATTGCCCAGGCTGGAGTATAGTGGCATGATCATGGCTCACTGCAACTTCTAACTCCTGTGATCAAGTAATCCTCCTGCCTCAGCCTCCCAAGTAGCTAGAACTACAAGTGCACACCACCACACCCTGATCTTTTTAAAAATTTTCTCTTGAGATGAGGTCTCACTATGTTGCCCAGGCTGGTCTCAAACTCCTGGCCTCAAGTGATCCTCCCATCTTGGCCTCCCAAAGTGTTGGGATTACAATGCCTAACCTGAACAGATTGTCTTTACAATGCTTCTTCAAAAGTCAGTAGTTCAAAATTTTGTAATCATTCTTTCCAAGAAACATTATTATGTAATGGTTCATTGCCAAGTAAACATTCAGAAGCCATTTTGAATCATATTATATGCTAACTATATTTTCCAAAGCATGGGATCTTTCAAAGGAATTTCATACCTCTTCAGGATTTAAAACCAGATGGAATACTAAAAATATTAGAACTTTCAAGGACAATGAGACTAAATATTTGAAATTATACAGTTCTTAATTTTTTATATATTTTTAAATTTTCCCATAAGGAGGCAGTCCTTAAAATTTTTAAATTTCAGATCCTTGCCACCAATGTTACACTTGTTCCTGATGCCTAAGTAGAGCATGTGTCTATGGGAATATGCATTACAGTTCAACTCAAAACACCAATAAAATGCATCTCTAGCCCATAGGAAATTTACTGTGGATTTCTTTATCAGGTGTAGATTTTCCTTTTGGAACCGAGGATCCAGACAGATAAAAGAACACTTGCCTTAGATAAACACTAGCTTCATCTATGTCTGAGGAAACAGGTTAAAACTAATACAGTCCTGCCTTATGTTGTAGAGCCTTGTGAGGCTGCCCAGAAACCACGTCAGAGGACTGACAAAATCTATCTTCAAGTCAAGTCACAGCTTGAGACGTTGTTAGGAGGATTCACTTTTGTGTCACCATCCCTGGATCACTATTCCTGGGCTTCTTTATCTGGATTTCATCCTGCTTCTTTTTCCGTGGGCCTAGATTCAACTCCAGACATTCAGGCTCCTCTTGGTCACAGAATGCTTTGAACTTCTTTCTTGCTTTCCTTCTCTGATTCCCTGTTTCCTCTGGTTTGGGTCCTGATCATGGCTTCACACTCCTGATTCATACCACTGACTTCATCTCCTCCCGCTCGTCCCAATGGACTTCCTTGCCCCTGAGCAGGCTCCCAGCTCTGACCCCTCCTTGTTTGCCCACCCCTATCCCATTGTCCCTACAACTTGTCTTATATTTGCATAAGTACAGATAACTCTCCAAGCCAAGGATGATAATGGGAGCACTGTCATGTGACAACTCCCTCCACTTAGTAGTGGCTGCTTGAAAGCCAGTTTGGGAAAGTATTCTGAAGGAAGGATGCAATGCCTACATACCATGACTGATAGACAAGACCTGCTATGGGCAAGGTACTTTTAGATTGGTTTAAAAGTAATTGCAATTTTTGTCATTGAAAGTAACAGCAAAACCCACAATTACTTTTGCACCAACCTAATAATGCTAATGCCAGTATGAGCTTCTAACGTTTGCATGCCTGCTGTGCACAAAGCCCTAGGCTAAGCATTTTTCTGCATTTTTATTTAATCTTCAGGATAAAGAAAGTGATGTTTCAGTAGTTAAGCAACTTCCTAAGGTGATACGGTTAGTAAGGAGAAAACCCAAGACTTGAACTCACGTCTGTCTCATGAAGAACTCAGGCTCCTGGGTCAAATAGTTCTTAATATTCTGTATAAGACACCCAAGGACACCTGTTTTTGTGGATTGAATTGGGAAAAGCCTCCTCATTCAGTACATGTGCAATCATCAGTAAACCATGTGTTTGTCAATTGAGAGCTACCTGTTCAGTCATATAAGGAAGCTGGAAAAATGCACAAACACTGTAGCAGGGCATTAAATGAAGGAGTTTAATGGAAAGACATGGTAAGAAAGATCAAGAGGAGACAGTAGCTGAAATCCTTTTTTAAATCTCTGAGTTAGACACACTGACGTGCTGAAACTTGAAGTCTACCCACTCCAGGTATAGTATTCCTAGGAGAGAAATGCTGCAAGGGAGCTTCAACTTCAGTATCTGCTCACTATCAGGGATTTCTCTAGGTCTACTCAAACTTTCAGCTTCATGTGATAGCACCCAGCCAGGAGAATCTCAAGGGAACCTAGAAAGGGTAGGAAGTGATACAAAATCCAGATCTGGCTCTACTCATCAAGCTATGTGCTCTGGTCTGGGCTCCATCAGCCTGGAGGATAGTGCCTTTTTTCTAAGTGGCCCCCCAGGGCACACTTTTTAAAATTCAGATGCTTTCTACTGCCCTGCTGGAAGCCTCCCATTTTTGCATTCGTAGTTTAACCAACCTCCTTTCTTTGCCTCTGTCTCCCTTCACTAGACCAGATTTTGTCTATTCTACAGTTCTTTAAATATTTCTTTGATAGTTGAATGGGCTAGAGATGTGGTTTGTTTATGTTGTTACTTTTCCATTATTTATTATTTTTATTATTTACTACTTATGAACAGCCTCAATAAAGAATTTGGTAGAATCTCTGGAAATTCTATTGATGTTACTGAAAAATATTTTTGAGAAATACTTTTAATGGCTATGGTAGATCAAAATGACATGTTGGTAGATTTCTGAAAGAATCACAGAGAAATGGGAGGAAAGTTTTGTGTAATGATTTGTCTTCTCAAGATTACAAAATTCTATCTCTCTAGATAGCCATTCTCCACTGTACAGATCTGCTTCAGCATTTAACATACTCCTCACCAGCAGGGGAGACCAGAAAAACAATTCCACAATTACAGAGCTTCTGCTATATTCAAGGCTCTGTACTTAGCATAAGAAACACAAAAATGCAATAGCCTGCCTTTCAAAGGCTGCCATCTCCACAATGGACTCCCAATGGCTAAGTGCTATGTGAATCAATGACTCAGGTTCTGTTGTAGTTTTTTAAGACATTTACCATATTGCTTTGTTCAAGACAATATTTATTGATTTTGATTGATTGGATCCCTACTCCCATAATATCCAATAAAAGGTTAATTATTTTGCTCCATAAATATTAATTGCTTAAGCTATTGAATTACAACAACATTTCATCATTCTAAATGGCACCCAGATATGGCATTGAATGGTTTAAAAACAAGGACAGATGGCTCAACATCTTTATTCAATAAGAAGAAACTACCCTTTTCACTCTCCCTGCTGGTCCGTCCTTTATCTCATCACCAGAGGAATATGAAATAGTCTATTATTGGGAAGAATTCAACTCCATCCCACTGTGCTGCACTCCCAAGTTCTCCACAAAAAAGTTACTGGCAATCAAACATTCCTGGGTCACAGTTACAGCAACATGGTTCTGCAGCGAAGAATCTCAGAAGTCACACCCAATACACAGAACACAGACAGGCAGGCTGGTGTGAGGCTCATCTGGTTTAGTTTTAACCTATTTAACCATCACTTGTCCAGCCCACTACTTTTTGGCCCCATGCCCTTATTTCTTCTTGCTAGATTCTAAGTCCCTGGTCACAGTTGAAAAAGCTCTCACCACAGATGTTTCCATGGATAGTGAATCCAGAGGAACCTCAACACTCTTTGCAATGTTGATTTCCTCATAAATTAGGGAATCATTTATGTATTCATTTATGTAAAGCAACTACTTTCAGAGGCTTCAACGTGTACCTTGAACTCTTTTAGGCTTTGAAGACACAATGAATAAGAAAAAGTCATACCAGAAAGGGGAGTCAGATAATAAGCAATGGTAATGCTACAAACAAATATGGAGCAATGTATGAGAATGAAGGAGGAGATGCTACTTCAGAAAGAGTTAGGACTAAAGATCTCTCTGACAATGTGATACTATAGCAGACAGCTGAATGTGGGAGGTAGTAAGCCATATGGCTATCGGGGGCAATAAACTGTCCTAGGCAGGGAACAGCAAATGCAAAGGTTCTGAGGCAAAAGTGGGCTTGGCTTGGTCAAGGAACAACCAGGAGACAGGGGGCTGGGAGGAGGTGACAAGGGTAATAGCAGGAAAACTAGTTAGGGGACACTTGCAATAACCCAGGAAAGAGATCGTGGTGTCTTGGACCACAGTGACAGCAGTGAGGTGATGTGAAGTGGTTAGATTCTGGATTTGTTTGGAATGTGGCACCAATTGAATTTGCTGATGAATTGATTGGATGTGGGGTGTGAGATGAAGAAAAACTCAAGAATGACTTCATATTTGGGGCATGAGCAGCAGGAAGGATGGAGAAAGGATCAAGTTTGGGAGTGGAAAACTTAGAAGTTAAGTTTGGTACCTGTTAAGTGTGAAATGCCCGGTTAGCCATCCAAGGGGAGATACTGAGTAGAAGCAGCAAGACAGTAGCCTGCCAGAAGTCGTGAAAAACTGAAGAAAGAAGACGTGTGTTTTCAAATGTTGTTGAAAGAGTCAGTCAAATAAGGACTGAAAGTGAGCTTTAGATTTGGCAATTTATGGGTCATTATAAGAACTTTAAATGTTCATTGTAAGGTCATAAGAACCATTCATAAGAACTATTCCATTGTAGAGATGGGGTGAAAGGCTGATTGGAATGGATTCAAGAGAGAATGGGAAGAGACAGAAGAAGAGATGATGACATGGAATAAGAAACTCTGTCAAACAGTTTTGCTGAAAATGAAAGCAGAAAAGGGTACTAGTAGTTGGAGGGGTTGCTGGAGGTTCTGGGAGGATCATTTCAGGATGGAAGACACTGTAATTTCCTTGAGCACTAATGAGAATGATCCAGCAGAGAGGAGAAAATTGATGCATGAGAGGAGAAGGAAAATTTCTGGACAATGTCCCTGACTAGGATTGAGGAGATGAGGTCTGTGTGCAGGTGGTAGGTTGGTAGAGTTCCAGTGGGGCTCTTATCTTCCCACCCTGAGAATGGATAGGAATCTCTTACTGAAATTTGTTGACCCACCCATGTTTTTAATTTTTGCCAAAAGAGCAAATGAAAGGTGTTATTTTATTGTTTTAACTTGCATTTTTGTGATTACTGAGGAAATTGAGCCCTTCTTCATGTATTTGTCATCCATTTGCATTCCCACTTCTATTTATATTCTTTGTTCATTTTTAAATTGTCTTTCTTTTTGACTAGCAAATAATAACACATTCATGATTTTTGACACTGCAACTTCTTTCTCCTGGTTTGGCATGAGTCTATTAAATCTATCAAAGTGTCCTGTGTTAAACAGAAGTGTTTAATTTTTACCTAGTCATATCTATCTGATTTTTACCTCATGGTGTGGGTGTTTTTGAATCACAAGGGTATTCTCCTACATGTACTTTTAATAGGTTAACAAATTTACCATTTACCTCTTTAATCCATTTGAATAACACTTAGGTCTATTAGATAAACTAGGTGTTCAAGAAGGTGAAAATTGAGCTTGAAAAATATCTACACATGCACATTTCTAGCTGTGATGGTTAATGTTAGGTGTCAACTGCTTGGACTGAAGGATGCGAAGATGGCTGGTAAAATATTGTTTCTGGGTGTGTCTGTTTTTCTGTTGCCAGGGGAGACTGACATTTGAATCAGTGGACTGGGAGAGGAAAAGCCACCCTCAGTGTGTGGGTGGGCACCAACCAGTCAGCTGCCAGCATGGCTAGAACAAAACAAAGGGAAGAAGGTGGAATGAGCTGGCTTACTGGGTCTTCTGGCTTTCATCTTCCTCTGCTGCTGGATGCTCCCTTCAGCTCCTCCTGCTCTTGAACATTAGACTCCAGGTTCTTTGGCCTTTTGACTCTGGGGCTTGAGTCAGTGGCTTGCTGGGGGTCCTCGGGCGTTTGGCCACAGAGTGAAGGCTACACTATCAGTTTCCCTGGTGTGAGGCTTTTGAACTCAGACTGAGCCACTACTGGCTTCTCTCTTCCCCAGCTTTCAGACGGCCTATCGTGGGACTTTGCCTTGTAATCATGTGAGCCAATTCTCCCTGATAAACTCATATACAAATATATGCATTTGTATATATACATACAATATAGCCTACGAGTTCTGTCCCTCTGAAGAACCCTAATACACTAGCTTTCCAATGCTACCACACTTGTGTCACTGAAAATAACTGCCATCTTAGAATTCTATACCCAGCAAAATTATTCATCAAGAATGAAGTCAAAATGAAGACATTTTCACACAAACAAAAATAGGGAGAGTTTGCCACCAGGGGCCTCATTAAAGGAAATTCTAAAGGCTATACTTCACGTCGAAGGAAAGTGATTGCCAATGGAAGAAATGAAGACCAAGGAAAATGGTAAATATGTTGTAAATTGAAAAGAACATCACATAAAACTATAGTAATATTATCATATGATGTTTTAAACAAAACAAGGGTTGAAATATTTGTCACCAGTAAACATGTTGGTTAGGAGAGTTAATGAACGCAGCTTAAAAATCTCAAGTCTTCATATAGTTGAGAAAGAAAGACGTTAACTTTAGATTTAAATACGTTAGGATTCATGGTGTGCTTTCTGGAGTGAAAAACACTGAAAGAATAGAAATGATTGTGTAACTGTTAGTTCAAGTCCACAGAGAAGAAGATGCCAAGACAGGACTAGAAATGCAATCCTCCCTGTTGGGGAAAATGCCTAAGAAGGGTAAAAGGAAGAGAGTCCCAGAAAGTCAGGAGAACCTTGAGCCTATGATGCAGGCTGACACTTTGAAAAAGGGGAAGGAGGTACTGAGTAGGATCCAAACTATTATTTAGGAAGAATGTTTCAGGACAAAGAGGAGCAAATACAAAGCCAGAGAGGAGAGAGGGCTTATGAAACATTTCATGACATGCAAAGGTTTCAGTATAGCAGGGGCATCATGCAGGGAGCTCTAAATAGCAAGGTAGGAGATTGAACAGGTCAGTAAGGGCACCGTTACAAAAGGTTTTACATGCCATCCAGGAAAGAGCTTGAATTTTAACCTGAAAGCAATGGGAAGTCATTGATAGCTTCTGAGAAAACATTTGCTCAACATGTATTGCAGTACATACAACACACCAGTCACTCTGTGGCTACCTCAGAACAGGACAGACACAAACCCCACCTTCCTGCTTCAATCTGGATTGGCAAGCAGGAAACATAGGTTTTGGAGTAGGGCCAATCAGTAGATACTAATGTGGGGAATTGCGGGTTACAAATGTGAAGCCCTATGAGTAAATGAATCAAAAGGCTCAACCGGGGCAGAGCTCCACAGGGTACCAGCGGGGTCCAAACTAGGGTAAGGCAAGTAAGGTACCCAGGGGTCAAAATGTAATGAGGCGCTTACTCTTAGGCTCATGCAAGTGCAGGATTGACGCCTGAGAATGAGCACCTCCTTATATTATTCTTTTTTTAATTTTAATTTTAGAGACAGCATCTCACTCTGTTGCCCAGGGGAGAGTGCAGTGGCACCATCATGGCTCACTGCAGCCTCAACCTTCCAGGCTCAAATGATCCTCCCATCTCAGCCTCCCGGGTAGCTGGAGGCATGTGCCACCATACCTGGTTAATTTTTGTATTTTTTGTAGAGACGGGGTTTTGCCATTTTGGTCAAGTTTGTTTCAAACTGCTGGGCTCAAGCGATCTGCTTGTCTCAGCCTCCCAAAATGCTGGGATAACAGCTACAAGCCACTGTGCCCAGCCTCAGTTTTCTTTTTTTCTTTTCTTTTCTTTTTTTTTTTTTTTGAGATGGAGTCTTGCTCTGTCACCCAGGCTGGAATGCGGTGGCGCGATCATGGCTCACTGCAAGCTCCACCTCCTGGGTTCACGCCATTCTCCTGCCTCAGCCTCCGGAGTAGCTGGGACTACAGGCGCCCGCCACCATGCCCGGCAAATTTTTTTGTATTTTTAGTAGAGATGGGGTTTCACCGTGTAAGCCAGGATAGTATCGATCTCCTGACCTCGTGATCCATCCGCCTGGGCCTCCCAAAGTGCTGGGATTACAGGTGTGAGCCACTACGCTCTGCCAGTTTTCTTTCAAATAATAGTTTTATTAATAAATAATATTTATTAATAATAGTTTTATTAAAACTTAATAATAGTTTTATTAAGATGTAATTCATATGCCATAAAATTCATCCTTTTAAAGTGTGAATTTCAATTTTTGATATATTCACATCCATCACCACTAGATAACTTCAGAACATTTCCATTACCCCTCCCATACTCTCCCTATATCTCTGACAACCACTAATCTATTTTCTGTCTCTATGAATTTGCCTTTCTGGACATTTCATAAAAATGGATTCAGACAATATGTCTGGCTTCTTTCACTTAGCAAAATGTTTTCAAGATTCATCCATGTTGAAGCATGCATCAATACTTCCTTCCTCTTTATGCTGAATAATGTTTCACTGTATAGATATATCTTTTGTTTATCCATTCATCCATAAGTAAACGTTCGGATTGTTTCTGCTTGTGGCTATTATGAATACTGCTACATGAACATTCATGGACAAGTTTTCATAAGGACATTTGTTTTTATTAGGTTGATGCAAAAGTAATTGTAGTTTCTGCCATTACTTTTATTTATTTATTTATTTATTTATTTATTTATTTATTTATTTATTTTTGAGACGGAGTCTCGCTCTGTCGCCCAGGCTGGAGTGCAGTGGCTGGATCTCAGCTCACTGCAAGCTCCGCCTCCCAGGTTTACGCCATTCTCCTGCCTCAGCCTCCCGAGTAGCTGGGACTACAGGCGCCCGCCACCTCGCCCGGCTAGTTTTTTGTATTTTTTTTAGTAGAGACGGGGTTTCACCATGTTAGCTAGGATGGTCTCGATCTCCTGACCTCCTGATCCGCCCGCCTCGGCCTCCCAAAGTGCTGGGATTACAGGCTTGAGCCACCGCGCCCGGCCTTCTGCCATTACTTTTAGTGGCAAAAAACAGCAATTACTTTTACACCAACCTAAATAGCTCTCTTGTGTATATACCTAGGAGTAGAACTGCTGAGTCATATAGTAACTCTATGTTTAGCTTCTTGAAGAACTGCCAAATGATTTTGCAAAGCAGCTGCACCATTTCGCTTTACCACCAGGAATATACGAGCATTCCAGTTTCTCCACTTCCTCTTCAACACTTGTTATTTTCCATCTTTTTCACTATAGCCAACCTAGTTAGTGTGAAGTGTTATCACATCATGGTTTTAATTTGCATTTTCCTAATGTCTAATGAGGCTCAGCATCTTTCCATATGCCCTGAGCTCACCACCACCCATCATCTTGGAGTCTAAAGAAATGAGAGAGATAAAAGCATCTCCTCAATAATGCAGGAAACTCTGGGCATACGAAGTCCTGTGTCTCTTGTACACCAAGAAAGTACTTAACTCCTAGCAGTTCAAAAGTGATACATTTACCAGTGTGGAACAAGCATTCTTAGGTTTTGGTCACAGGCTCTGGCTTATATCAAAATCACCCCATAATTCCATTTACTTTACTAGTTAACAGAAGTCTCAGGATTTCTTTAAAACAGCTTGCTTAGAAAACCCTTAGAAAGATGCCTTTTTAACCCTCTTAATTGGCATAGTCAGATTACCTTTTGCTTGCACAAAGCCTCTTCTCAGACACAAAGAATAAACCTGGGCTTTTGCTTTTCTTTTTCTGAGTTGAGTTTAAATGTCAAATATTCTCTGTGTAGACAAAAACACTTGCCAGACTATCAGGCTAGCACAGTTAAACTTAAATGTTTACATGTGATTTATTTGGTAGCAGAGTAAATTACACAACTTGTTTATATCAGCCTTGTCAACAGCAAAATGAAGCCATTTACCAAAAAGCCATATTGATGCAGGATGCCTCTATGGCACAGGACTGAAATCTGACTGAAAGATATCAAGACATACCATCTGTGTTATGATTTATGACAATGCTAAAGAAAGAGGCTGTTAGACTGCTTTGCAAATACTAAACACATTAAGGGCTAAATGCAGCATTTGGTATTGCATTTTATTATTTGAATTCATTTTAAGTATATCTTCCTCTGAAATGCCTTGCAGTTTCGGGGGAAAAATATTTTCCTTAAATCTGATTTGTTTTGAATGAGGATATTCATGGAAAAGTTAGACATCAGCTTATTAAAAACTTCAGCCAACATTCACAACAGTTTAATTACAGAGAATCCTAGCAATTAGACCCTGTAGAAAACTTATCCCTGAATGAAGTGTTTCCATATTTTGTTCTTTATTTTTAAGGTCGACTTCATCAGCTATGAATCTATTATGAATCACTGCGTTGGAACAAATGTATCCTAAGTAAAAAGAAAGACAGCCTCTTGTAACTAATGAGGTATCAATTAAATTTGAATTTTGCCTTTTAAAAGAGTTTCATCACAGTGAGATTTTATATGGAATCAGTAGCATGTCAAATGCCTGCAAAGTATAGAATAAGGAAAAAATAAATTCTACACTTAAATGAAATTCCAGCTTGCATTTTTGTCTATTATTTTCCCTTCTAATTAAGCCATTAATCCTACGTTTTTAGATTTCATTATTTCTACCATTGGAACATGAATTCCAGTTCTCACAAGTAGTAAACACAATTATTTAAAGATTTTTGTTTATTAACATTGAATTCCCAAATAAATGGCTACCCCTACCAAGGAAATGCTTATTTCTAATGGTTTGCAAATAAATGTTTCTTTCATTCTCTCATTGTTTTCCTTTCTTATAGACTCAGAATACTAAGAAAATTGAAAGAGTCAAAGAGGGGTCTGTGTGATTGTTCCATGGCTCCAAACTCACCCTTCCATTCTCTGCATTGCGATGCTGATGCCGGGACCCTGCAAATCACATTTCTGCTTTTCCAGTTGCCTCTCTGTCAGACTTTGCCATATGATTTTGGACTTGAAGGAGATTGAAAGGCTAGAGATGAAGAAAGAACTTGCACTTTCTGTTCGCTTCTTCTTTGCTTCTTGTCTACTTCCTGTTCCTGTGAGCATCACTCTAGCACCTTGGCAACATAGGTCCCTTCCTTTAGCAGTTGAACCCAGTTTGCAATTCTTCCAAAATTTGCAGAACCATCCTGGTTATATCTCCTCAGAGACCTCCTCAGAGGTCTGGGTCTCAACCTCTCAGAGCTTCTCCTTCAAGTTCAGAGATAACATCACGAGTCAAGCTCTGGCTGCTTCCCAAAGGACTGAATTTCCAGCTCTGGGGGTAAGGGGACATGGGGTTTTTTCCTCCAAATTTATCTTTTAGTAATTCCAGCTTCTTCCCTTTGATCCCCCAGCCATAGGGATGGTAGCTGTTCCTGCAGTTGGTACCTTCATGATGTATCATTGTTTCCTTTTTGTCTCTTCAGTTACCTAATTAACAAATTAAGACTTTGTTAATAATTATTTATGTTAAATTGTATCTGTTAAAATAAGTAGGTGACTTCCATCTCCTGAGTGGACACCAACTATATGTGAATTTGTCCCAGGAATAGGTCTAGGAAGAGAAAACATTTAAAAATGTGATTTGGAGATTGGTTTGTTTATGTCCTTGGGCTTGAATGTGGTGCTCAACTCCCTGACAATGGAGCATGGGGACTAGTGATCCATACACTGGCATTACAATTCATCAAATTACACCTGTGGTTGGTTATAATGACGTTCTTAATGAATTCAGTACTTTGGGGGAAACAAGGAATTGCTTTCCTTAATTGTTTTTTTTTCTTCAGTGTTTAGTTTTCTTTTATTATTTTGGCTTGTCCTGTAATCATTGTAGCTGGCTGTCTTTAAAGAAACATCTACCGTTTCCCATTATTATTATTCTTTATTTTTCCATAAGTTATTGGGACACAAGTGGTATTTCATTACATGAGTAAGTTCTTTAGTGGTGATTTGTAAGATTTTGGTACACCCATCACCCGAGTAGTATACACTGCACCATATTTGTAGTCTTTTATGCCTCGCCCCCACTCCCCACAAGTCCCCAAAATCCGTTGTACCATTCTTATGCCTTTGTGTCCTTATAGCTTAGCTCCCACGTATCAGTGAGAATATATGATGTTCGGTTTTCTATTCCTAAGTTACTTCACTTAGAATAATAGTCTCCAGTCTCATCCGGGTTGCCGCAAATGCCATTAATTCATTCCTTTTTTATGGCTGAGTCGTATTCCATCATATAAATATACCACAGTTTATTTATCCACTTGTTGATTGATGGGCATTTGGGTTAGTCCCATGATTTTGCTGCTATAAACGTACAAGTGCAAGTATCTTTTTCGTACAATGACTTCTTTTCCTCTGGGTAGGTATCCAGTAGTGGGACTGCTGGATCAAATGGTAGTTCTACTTTATTTAAGGAATCTCCACACTGTTTTCCATAGTGGTTGTACTAGTTTACATTCCCACCAGCAGTGTGGGAGTGTTCCTTGTTCACTACATCCACGCCAGCATCTACTGTTTTTTTATTTTTTGATTATGGCCATTCTTGCAGGAGTAAGGTGGTATTGCATTGTGGTTTTGATTTGAATTTCCCTGACCATTGGTGATGTTGAGCATTTTTTCATGTTTGTTGGCTATTTGTATATGTTCATTTGAGAATTGTCTATTCATGTCCTTAGCCCACTTTTTGATGAGATTTTTTTTTTTTCCTTATTGATTTGTCTGAGTTCATTGTAGATTCTGGATATTAGTCCTTTGTCAGATGTATAGGTTGTGAAATTTTCTCTCACCCTGTGGGTTGTCTGTTTACTGTGCTGACGGTTCCTTTTGCCATGCAAAAGTTCTTTAGTTTAATTAAGTCCCAACCATTTATTGTATTTGCTTTTGGGTTCTTGGTTATGGAATCCTTGCCTAAGCCAATGTCTAGAAGGGTTTTTCCAATGTTATCTTCTAGAATTTTTATAGTTTCAGGTCTTAGATTTAAGTCTTTCATCCATCTTGAGTTGATTTTTGTATAAGGTGAGCAATGAGGATCCAGTTTCATTCTTCTACATGTGGCTTGCCAATTATGCCAGCATCATTTGTTGAAAAGAGTGTCCTTTCCCCACTTCATGTTTTTGTTTGCTTTGTCAAAGATCAGGTGGCTGTAAGAATTTGGATTTATTTCTCAGTTCTCTAATCTGTTCCATTGGTCTATGTGTCTATTTTTGTACCAGTACCATACCTATTTGGTGACTATGGCCTTATAGCGTAGTTTGAAATCAGGTATTGTAATGCCTCCAGATGTGTTCTTTTTGCTTAGTCTTGCTTTGGCTATGTGGGCTCTTTTTTGATTCCATATGAATTTTAGAATTGTTTTTCTAATTTTGTGAAGAATGGTGGGGGTATTTTGATGGAGATTGCATTGAATTTGTAGATTGCTTTTGGCAGTATGGTCATTTTCACAATATTGATTCTACCCATCCATGAGTATGGGATGTGTTTTCATTTGTTTGTGTTGTCTATGATTTCTTTCAGCAGTGTTTTGTAGTTTTCCTTGTAGAGGTCTTTTGCCTCCTTGGTTAGGTGTATTCCTAAGTATTTTATTTTTTCACAGCTATTGTAAAAGTGGTTGAGTTCTTGATTTGATTCTCTGCTTGGCTGCTGTTTGTGTATAGAAGAACTACTGATTTGTGTATATTAATCTTGTGTCTGGAAACTTTGCTGAATTCTTTTTATCAGTTCTAGGAGCTTTCTGGAGGAGTCTTTAGGGTTTTCAAGGTAAACAATCATATCCTCAGAAAACAATGACAGTTTGATATCCTCTTTACTGATTTGGATGCCCTTTATTTCTTTCTCTTGTCTGATTGCTCTGGCTAGGACTTCTAGTACTATTTTGAAGAGTACTGGTGAGAGTGGGCATCCTTGTCTTATTCCAGTTCTCAGAGACTTCCCTTAACTATTAATGAAATAATGTTAATTACAAGGACTGTGGCATTGAATAGATTCTTCTGAATGCACTGGACACTAATAGAATGAAAATTACAAGCTCAGGGCTTAACACGCTCAGCTTAAGCAACCGATTTCAAAGAATTTCTATCACAGCTCTAAGATAATCTCTTATTTCTCGCAGCCACAGGACCAATATTGTTGAAAGCCAAACACAAAATTTAACTGTACAGGCTGCAGAAATAAAGTATAAAGTGAATTCACAGCCTCTCTAAGTCTCTCAGGTAAGTTGGGGCATTGATTATGTAGGAGTGAGCCTTGAAACTTAGGATAGGAATGAGTCTTGAAACTTAGAATAGGAATATCTCCTTGGGTTCAGAAGACCTTGAGAATCTTACACCTTCCCTGCCACCCCTGTCATTGTTCTGAGATTCTCTTGCCAGTGGGAGGAGCTTGCCTGTTGCATGTCTAAGTAGACTACATGTTTCTTGCTTAAATACCCTGTATAACCTCATCTGAGGCAGTGCCTTATAAGGGGACACTCATTGTCCTGAAGACTTACCTTAACACCCCTTGTTGCCACTGGGCTCATAATGAAGATCAGATATCATCATGCTCAAAGGGGTAAAGGACATAGTCTGACCTGAGAGAAAATGACTTATAAACCAAAAATAATGCAAGATTTGCCTTTCTTTTCTTCTCTTTTCTTTTTTTGTTTTGTTTTTTTTTTTTTTTTTTTTGAGACAGGATCTCACTCTGTCACCCAGGCTAGAGTGCAGTGGCACAATCACGGCTCACCACAGCCTTGACCTCCTGGGGTCAGGTAATTCTCCCACCTCAGCCTCCTGAGTAGCTAGGACTATAGGCGCCTGCCACCACTCCTGGCTAATTTTTGTATTTTTTGTAGAGACGGGGTTTTACCATGTTGCCCAGGCTGGTCTTGAACTCCTGGGCACAAGTGATCCACCCACCTCAGCCTCCCAAAGTGCTGGGATTACAGGTGTGACCCACTGTGCCCTGCAAAGACTTGCTAACTATATTAACATAAACCTGGGGCAAATGTGCGAGAATGCAAACTAGGAAATGGAAGAAAATTTCTGATCTAGAATATGTCAAGATAGTCCCTCTGATGGGAAAAATGAGTTTTTGTATCTTGTACCACCTAACACTAAAAATGTGTCATAACACCCGATGGGCCTGTTTTTTAGATTTTAGAAGCAACTATTTCTCACTTTTCAGTGTGCTACTTCAACTCATTTACCAAGTACATTAAGTCTGTCCACTTTGAGTGGAGAGCAGAGGAGGAAAATCTCTAAAGCAGATCTAGACTGGCGTGCAAGTTGCTCTTCCAGTTGGGTTTTATCGCCCAGCATTTACAATAATATCCCACCCCACAGACAGGGGAAATACAAGACAATGAAGTTATGGGCCAATTTTATTCAAGAGCCTGGATGCAGAAATTATAAACAAAATTGAGCAAACTGAACCCAGTAGTGCGTAAAATGCTATGTGTAAGCTCCATAAAGGTAATGATTTCTAGGCTTATCATTATTGTATCCCAACACCTTAAACACTGCCTGAAACATCATAGGCATACAATATTATTATTTGGATGAATAAATGGCCAAATTAAGTATATCCAAGACTTCAAGGGTGGTTTAGCAATAGTAAATCTAGAAATTATTGCACCACATTTATTGATTAAAAAATACACACATGTATTCTTTATTAATACATTAATAGATGCTGTAAAAGCATTGGATGAAATCCATTACCCATTCATTTAAAAAATACTTCTTAGCAAACTGGAAAATAATGTGAAAATAGAAATAACCTACAATGACAAAGAATAAAATATTTACGAATAAGTCTAACAAAAATCTGTAAGAACTTTAAGGAGAAAACTGTAACTTATTATTGACGATAATACAAAAGACCTTAGTAAAGGAAGAAGTCATTCCTCAAGCACAATCTTATGACTAAATATGTTGAGGTTTTGTTTTTGTTTTTGTTTTCCTTTCCCAGTGTATATTTTCACCCTGGAGGACTGTTGACATTCCCATAAACTTGGAGAGGCAGAAATGACCCAGTTTGGTAAAAGGGCATTAGCATCTGTAAACAACATTTTACAAGTCCTTACTGCTCTAAGCAAGTCTTTGGCAGCCCCTCAAGGAAAGTATACCATGCTCTTGCCATAGGAGCAGAGATTCTGGGGCCCATGTGGTTTTTGTAATGAGACATATTGGAGGAGAAATTAATATGCATGATGTCCCTTCTCTTTCTTTCTTCTTCCCCTTTAAATGTAAAAAGATCTCCAAAACAACAACAACAAAAAAAGTCAGGGAAGGTAATTATTCAAGTAATTATAGTATTGATAAGTTAGAAATTCAACCTGACCCGCAAGTGCCGTACATACTACCTTAATCATAATTGCTAACATTCATTGAGCTCTTAGAACTTCACATGTATTATCTCATTGAATCTTCACAATAACTGTAAGTAATATTCATTCTCTTCATTTTACAGAGGGTGGAAACTGAGATAGAGAAAGAACTAGTTAATTTGAACAACACAGGAGTCAGCGAAAAATAAAATAAATAAAAATTTTTTAATGTAAAAAAGAAAGAGCTAGTTAACTCCAAGTCACACAGCTACTGTGTTAGTCTTTCAGGGCCATCGTAACAAATTACCACAACCTTGAGAGCTTAAAACAAACAAACAAAAAATTGTTCTCTCACGGTCCTGGAGGTTAGAAATCCAAAACAAACAAACAAACAAACAAACAAAAAAAACGTATTGGCAGAAGTATTGGTTTTCTCCAGAGGGTTTCAGGGCCAATCAGCTCCACACCTCTCTTCTAGCTTCTGACAGCTGTCTGCAGCTCTTGGCTTTCCTTGGCTTGAGGGTATGTAACTCCAGTCTCTGCCTCCATGTTCACATGAATTTGTTCTATGTCTCTGTCTGGCCCTTTTTCGTCTCTTATAAAGACATTTACCCTTGGATTTAGGACCCAACCTAATCCAGGATGGTCTTATCTCAAAAGCCTTACCTTAATTATGCCTAGAAACACTTATTCCAAGTAAGGTCACACATTCTGAGGTGTTGGGTGGACATTATCTTTTGGGTACTACAATTTAAGCCACTATAGATAGTGAGTAATAGGATCAGGGATTCAAGCACAGGTCTGTTTGACTTCCAGGGCTCAATCTCATCCATTATTCTGGACTTCTCTTTTTACCAAATCTCATGAATAGTAAATACTCAATAACAGATTAAAGGCTGAATGAGAATTAAAGATTAAATACAATACTTGGACAGTCTCTTGGAGTGTGTTATACTGGAATTTATTTTATAGTCACTTCTCAGAAAACTACTTCTGAGTAATCACACTGTGTATACTTACTATTCCTTCTACAAAGATGTCACTAACTTGCCACTTCCTCCTTGTCATTATCCTCTTTGATCCCTCACAATCTGTTGTTTTAGCAGCAGAAATCAAAGGCAAATTACAAATTCACTCAGGAAAGAATTAAAGAGAGAGGTGTGGTCAGAGAGCCCCACTAATGATGTGAAATCAGTTAGTACCAGGCTCACTCTCCTTGATCAAAAGGCAAAATTAGCAGTCACAGGACTCTCTCAGTGTCTCTGTTCTTAACTCTTAAGTAGACCTTGGACTGTAATGCTAATCGGCTTCTCATGTTTTCCAAGAACTCTATTTGCAGAATTCCTAGAACAAGAAGATAGCAGGGTCATGGGTTGTTTTTGTTTTTAGTTTTAGCTTTTTTTTTTTTTTTTTTTTTTTGTCATTTAACATGATTTGAGCCCCAGAATGTTTCTGAAGTGGCTTGTCTTTCAAGTCTATGTCCCAGAAGTATAAGGGTATGGAAAAAGAAGGGGAAGAAAAAATGAGTTTTCCATCCCAAGTATTTTTTAATTGAAAAACATAGTGAAATGAATGGTGAATAAAATATTTGAGATAAGACTTTCAGTAAATACTATCGGCTCTTTCTTTCAAAAATTATTTCTAAAATCAATGCTGAGACATTTATATGCAAAACCATTAATCATGTGAGATTATTTCAGTTTCTATACCTTTATGAGGAACAGCGTATTCTCATAGTCAAAAAAGTAAGATACTTTAAAAGTAATTTCAGGGACTATATGTTACTATAAACTATCTAATTTTAACATGCCAAATATGATCGTGTTCTTAAATGACAACAGAAAAAGGATTTTTTCCATATATTGCATGAAATGAAATTCTTAAAAATTGTCTGATTACCCTTTTCACTCCCACAAAAGCAGGGCTGGGGAAGGAAGTGGAGGGCAGAGTTAGGTGTTGGTTGGTTGGTTTTATCTATTATATTAAACTTTCCAGAAACTTTCTATTTCTGATTTTCTCATTGGAAGGTAAATAGTGATATCTAACTTACAGAATAAGAATTAAAGAATAAATACATTATTTGAACAGTCTTTTTATTGGGATTTATTTTATAATCACTTTTATTTTTTTATTTTTTATTTTTTTTGAGACAGGGTCTTACTCTGTGACCCAGGCTAGAGTGCAGTGGTATGATCTTGGCTCACTGCAGCCTCATCCTCCAGGGGTCAGGTGATCCTCCCACCTCAGCCTCCCAAGTAGCAAGGACTACAGGCACAAGCCACCATGTCCAGCTAATTTTTAAAAAATATATTTTGAAGAGACAGGTTTTCACTACATTGCCGAGGCTGATCTTGAACTCCCGGGCTCAAGCAATCCTCCTGCCTTGCCTCCCAAATGCTGAGATTACAGGTCCAGCCCATCACTTCTCAGAAAACTACTTCTGAGTAATCACACTGTGTGTAGCTACTGTTCCTTCTACAAAGATGTCACTAACTTGCCACTTCATCTCTGAAGCTGTCAGGACCTATAGAGAAGTCGAGGCCCGTATGTTTTTTAGCACTGTATTCACATTTTTGAATTAGAAAATAAGGTTACTAATTTCACAATCTCACCACCCCAGAACACAGAAAATTTGCTATCCAGTAATGGTGACACTTCATGCATCCTGAGCAAGCCCTGGTTCTTATTTAGCCTGAGACTTTCATGCTTCCTCTTCTGTCCCTAATTGTCTTTGAATGGCCTGGATCCTGGGATTGGGCTTCAGTTTAAGTTACCCTAGTTCCAGCTTCCTGTTCATCCTTATCGCAAAACACCATGATCTCAGGATGGCTTATGTCCAAACTCACCCAAATTTCAGCTTATCCTACTTCATCTCTCTTTAGTTTTTGATAATGGTGAATGTACATTGCTACTTTGACTTCTAGGAGAACTCTATACCCTAATTTTCTCCCAACCTCTTTGTCTGCACATTCTCCTTCACTGAATTCTCTTCCCTAGACAACTCCTTTAATGCTGATTTTCCTCTGGATTCTGTGCCCTTGGCTTTCTCAGGCTTCTGTCATAGGCAATCTCATTCAATGCAATGGCTTAAATCAGGCATTGGTAAAGGATAGCCCACTGGCCAAATCTGATCTATTCACTGCCTGTTTTTGTAAAGTTTTATTGAAACATAGCTACACTCCTTTATTTACATGTTGTCTACAGCTGTTTCTACTACTCACCAACAGTAGTGTTGAGTAGTTACACAGACCATATGGTCTGCAAAGCCTAGACTATTTACTATCTGGCCCATTACAGAAAACATTTGTTGACCCTTGGCTTAAACAATCACTTCTACATAGATGGTTTCAACTTCAGCAATTGCACCTAGCTGGATGGGAGACTGGGCAGAAACAAAAGGTAAGGTCAAGGTAGAAAATCACTAGCAGGCAGTGAGTTCAGTCCTTCACCTAAAAATCATGGCTGAGATTGAGCAACAAGTGTCTATAGCAAGACGCCACTGGAAGTCACTTGGAAGATTCCCAGGTTTCTTTTTGGCCCTGAATGATGGAAAATTGTTAAAACTGAGAAAAAGAATATAGATGGGGAAACAATTTTAACAGGAATGAAGGCTAGAAAGATAATGCTTGACTTTGGGAATGTTTTCATTGTGGTACCAATGGGAGAGCCAATTTATGTCCAGAAAAGAGTCAGATATACGAGGCTGAAACTCAAGAGGAGGGTAACAATAGAGATTTGGGAATCATCACTGTTCCTGTGTTAGCTGAGTCCTAGACTAAGAATGAGATCAACCAGCAAGCAGTTGTAAAGTATATTTTAGCAACTCCAGGTAAAGGAGGCCAGGGTAAATTAATATCTTCCTGGATGTAACACTAACTCACTAATTTGGTAAACACTGATACTGCTTAAGAAAAGAGATAAGGTAATCCACAGAAGAAGACAAGAGAACTGTGCCCTAAGTGCTCAGTGCTGGGGATCAAATGCCAAAAATCTTCATTTCTGCAGTAGCAGCAGTTGCTTTAGCCAATCAATCTTGTAACTTTAGATGATTTGATAGAAAGACAAGAAATTCTTTGGTAAATTTAATCCATGTGGACCACCAGTTTAGAAAAATCTCATCATTCATTCTCAATAACAAATTCTTTTATCTGAATTACCTGAATAACCATTCTTATCCTCACTACATTTTTTTCATTAAATAATTTTATTTTGGCAAAGAGTGTTCAATTAAGATGTATTATTTGCATTTATATGTAGTAGGTTTATTTTTAAATACACTTTTTATTTTGGAATAATTTTAGATTTACAGTGAAATTGCGAAGATAGTACAGAGAGTGTCTGAATATCCCTCAGTTTGCACTAATGTTAGCACCTTACATTACAGTAGTACATTTGTCAAAATGTAGAACTCAACACTGGTCTATTACTATTAACTACACTCCAGATTTTATTTAGATTTAATCAGTTTTTCCATTACTACCCTTTTAATATTCCAGGATGCCCACCCAGGATGCCACAATGCATTTAGTCAGAATGTCCTTAGTCTTCTCAGTTTCTCAGACTTTCCTTATTTTTCATAACCTTAACAGTTTTGAAGAGTACTGGTGGGATATTTTGTAGAATATCCTTAAATTTGCATTTATATTTTCTCATTATTACATTGAGATTATGGGTCTTGGGGAAGAACAGCACATGGGTGAAGTTCCCTTCTCATCAAGTTATATCAAAGGATACACAATATCAACATGACATGTAACTGGTGATGTTAATCTTGACTATTTGGTTAAAGTAGCATTGCCAAGTTTCTCTATAAAAGTTAGTTTTTTCCCCTTTCCTTACTCTATTCTTTGGAAGTGAGTCACTAAGTCCAGCCCACACTCAAGGAAATCAAGCTCCACCTCCTGGAGGAGGGAGTATTTGCGTGAGGAGGGAATTCTTTAAAAAAGACTTGTTTCTTCTTCTCCTTGTATTTGTTTATTCCATCATTTATCTAGATGACTATGGGCCAATATATATTTGTTTTGTATTTTGGGTTGCAATCCATTACTAGGCTATTTCCTTTGCTGTTCAAATTATTATAGGTGTGGCCATTGGTCATTCTTTTAGTTGTCTCCTGTGTCCCTTTGACCTTTGACACGTTCCTTGCATGTGTGTGTGTGTGTGTGTGTGTGTGTGTGTGTGTGTGTGTGTGTGTGTATTAGCAATGTGAGAGATGGAGAAATACCTTAATTGAAGTCTAAGATAGAGTATACTAAGCTCTGATTTTAGCTCTGCCAAGAGTCTACTCCAGGTTGGAAATGAGTAGTCCAATTCTTCCTCCCCTTTTGAAAACAAGTATACTTGTGTATGGCTACTTTTCATGAAAATAATGGTCATAATCACTGCATGAAAACACATTAGTGCAAAACTGAGGGATACTTTCTTGCTTTCTGGCAAGAAAGCACACAAACACACAAGGAACAAGCCTCAAGCACCTCTTACATTTTCTCCCATGAATTACTCACTTTTTTGCTATTTAGAATGAAGAAAATAGTTTGGCAGTTGCTTAAAATGTTAAACATACAGTTATCATATGACCCAGCAATTCCATTCTCAAAATAATTGAAAACATATATCTACACAAAAATTTGTATATGAATGTTCACAGAAGCATTATTACAATAGCCAAAAGTGGAAACAATCTGAATACCCGTCAACTAACAAATAAACAAAATGTGGTATACTTATATAATGAATGTTATTTCGCCATAAAAAGGAATGAAATACCAATGCTTGCTACAACATGTACAAACCTTGAAAACATTATGCTAAGTGAAAGAAGTCGTCACAAAGGTCACATATTGTCTAATTCCATTTCTATTAAATGTCCAGAATAGGCAAACCCATAGACACAGAAAATAGATTAGTAATTTCCAGGAACTAGGAGGAGGAGGGAACAGGGAGTGACAGCTAATAGGTGCTGGGTTTCTTTTGGAGTGACAAAAATATTATAAAATTAGATAGTAGCACAATTCTGTAAATATGGCACTGCATGGCATACTTTACAAAATGTGAATTATATCTCAATAAAGCTGTTATTTAAAAAAATAACAAAGTATGTTATATGATTGCTATTTGGATGTCTAAAGGTCTTCATCAATATATAAATGTTTTGGCCAGGTGTGGTGGCTCACATCTGTAATCCCAGCACTTGGGAGACTGAGGTGGATGGTTCACCTGAGGTCAGGAATTCTAGACCAGCCTGGCCAACATGGTGAAACCCCGTCTCTACTAAAAATACAAAATTGGCTGGGCATGGTGGTGCACACCTGTAATCCCAGCTACTCGGGAGACTGAGGCAGGAGAATTGCTTGAACCTGGGAGGTGGAGGTTGCAGTGAGCAGAGATTGCACCACTGAACTCCAGCCTGGGCAATACAGTAAGACTCCAACTCAAAAAAAAGTGTATATATATATATACACATACATATATACACACACACAAACATATATATATATATGTATATATATATTTTTTATGGCTAAGATTGGTGGTTCATGCCTGTTATCCCAGTGCTTTGGGAGGCCAGGGTAGGAGGATTGCTTGAGGCCAGGATTTCAAGACCAGCCTAGGGAACAAAGCGAGACCCTTTCTCTACAAAAACAAAAAATTACCCAGGCATGGTGGTGCACAATTGTAGTTCCCACTAATTTCTACTTAGGAGGCTGAGGCAAGAGAATCTCTTGAACCCAGGAATTTGAGGCTGTACTGAGCTATGATCTTACCACTCCACTCCAGCCTGGGTGGCAGACCAAGACCCTGTCTCTAAAAAGGATTTTTAAGTTAAAAAAGTTTTTGTACTCTCAAGTAAATAAATCTTTAAAATATTGAATGAAGATGGCGATAATGATGGCTATTAATTGAGCATCCATCATATACCAGTCTGTACCACATGAAATTGCTGGTATTTGAACATCTTTGAGCTACAAAATGGCAATTTCATATCGTTTAATCTAATTCAAGGTTAAGCCCTTGAATGTATACATTTTAAAACAACAGAAATGTCCCACCAGCTAGGAGCCAGGCCTAAGGAGATTGAATTGCCTAAGTTCACACAATGAGTACCTCATAGAACTGGAATTCAAATCCAAATCTGTCTACTGAAAATGCTGAGCTCATTCTGTTTGTCCACATGGGCTCCCATAGTAAATGAGGCTCTTGAATTTCTCATGCAGCAATTATGACCATTATTTTCATGAAAAGTAGTCACATACAAGTATACTTGTTTTCAAAAGGCAAAGGGGGAATTGGAGCACCCTTTTCCAAACTAGAGTGGATTCTTGGCAGAGCTAAAATGAGAGCTTAGTGTCCTCTATTTTAGACTTCAATTAAGGTGTTTCTCTATCTCTCACGTTGCTAATAGTCCTGTCATCTCTAGATAGGCAGGACTTCCCATTTATAAATCCTTGACTGTTTTCCATGACAAGAGAATGAAAGAGGGAACCCAGGAACTTTATCCAAAACAGAAACAATCAATGATGCACAAGTTGGCTAAGACTGTTTGTTAACTTTGAAATAACAAACTGCTTTTAATCTTACTTGATTTGTTTCTAGTTTTATCTCAGGGTTTCTCTACCCTAATCCGGTCTTGCCAAAAATTCTCAGAGTTGGATGTATAAGGGCAAACATTTTAATAACTAGAATTTTTTCTCCTCTGTTCCTTGCCAGTTTCCTCTCTTATTTGATGCTTTATTATCACTCTATGCCTATTTCCTCCAACTTTCTCCATTTAAGAGTAAGCATGCAGGGACGGGGGAGGGACAGCATTAGGAGAAATACCTAATGTAAATGATGAGTTAATAGGGGCAGCACACCAACATGGCACATGTATACATATGTAGCAAATCTGCACGTTGTGCTCATGTACCCTAGAACTTAAAGTATAATAATAAAAATAAATAAAGTAAAAAACAAAAACAAAACAAAACAAAACAAAAAGTTAGTACAAGCCTCTTGCTAGTATTAGTTGCATTAAATGTCACATGAATGCAATGAAAAAATATAAAGTTCAGACCATATCACCAAATACACATTTATGAGTTGGGGTTTTTATTTATTGGGTTTTGTTGAGGGTTTTGTTGAAGGTTTTGTTTTGTTTTGTTTTTGCTTTTACATTTTTTTCAGGGGAAAGAATGCATGGTCTTACAAAGTACAGAGTAAGGACATGTGTGTTTGGAAGAAGACAGAAAGAAAATTACAGCTTCCTCACCCAACCCCTGCATTTCAATGCTTACCCTGATTTATTCTTCTCCTTAGAATCTGGTATCATCTGACATATTGATTGATTGATTGATTTACTTATTTCTTTATTTTCTCTCTCCGCACACTCAAAGGAAAACTCCATGAGATCAGGGTTGTTTGTTCCCTGATATATCCCCAGTGTTTAGAATACAGCCTGTTCCATAGGAGACTCTCAATATATATTAATATTTGTCAAATAAATAAATGAATGAATAACAATGAAATAAAAGAAACAATTATTTTAAGGAGAATTGTAGATCATTTTCCTCCAAATTTTTTATTTAAAGTAATTACAATATTGTACTTAACAGCAAATAAAAATCAAAGAAAAAATACTCCTTATTTCCCCTGAAAATGCTCAATTTGAATGTTGACAGCCTTGGTGAGAGCAGCCGACTGGTCTGAAACATGAGAGGAGGGCAGAGATTAAATGATTTACCTAGGGGAGAGGAGCGGCCAGGGGAGAGGGGCCCCTGGGCAGAATGACTGGTAAAAGGAAGGTCAGAGAAAAAGAAGCTCACTTGCCAAAAGCATGGAATAAATTCTCTTTCTTTTTTTCCCCCCACCTCTTTCTTTTCCTTTGAAGCATAGCTGATTTCTTTTTCTTCAAAGTAATTGTTATAGTTAGAAAAGACATTAATTAAGAACAAATTCTGTTTTGAACAGTGTGAATAGATTGCAACCCTGTTTGAAGAAACCTGTGGCCTTTGGCTAGGGGAAGAAGTGATTCTGAATGGCTGAGGAAGTCAGGCCACATGTTCAGAGCCAATTAGATTCACTGAATGTCCAAAATTTAGCAATCGCTAGTTAAATAATGCACCTCCCCCCGCAACTAAACAACCTCACTGTCAGTTAAAGACAAGCTCCTCACTGTTATGAGAAATTTTTTTAGTAACTACAACCTGTCATTCACCAAAATGACATCTTAAAAAGTCAATTTCAAGAATCACCTTGGCTGTCACTCAATCTCATAAATCTTTCCAAATCCCTTTAGAGCCAGCCTGAGAGCACAGCCTCACACAATCTAGGATATGTCAGCTACACCTGTTGCCTATAAAATGCAGTTTATTACAACAAACACAATTGTAAACCTATATGTCCCAATGCTGCTTTTATGGCAAAAAGCAAGCAACCCTGACTCTTGTATTTGATCACTAATGGTTGTCTTGATCAACACACAATGTTCAATAATTCCCAATTTGGCCACTCTTGATTCTAGTGGATCATAAACTGTGCTATTATGAATTGTGGCTTCCTTCAGATAGGCCATATTACCCATGAAATGATGAAAAAGTAAACAAAGCTATGACAACATGATCTCTTTAGAAAGATGCATTTTTCTCAAATAAGAACATGGAATCTCTCTGACACAAGTTTTCTGACCAGATCACAAATCTACTAATTATATCTTGATTCCATAAATCTACCCCCTTTCATTTCAAGTGAATAAATTACATTCATCTCATCTTAAATGTTATGGAGATTTGCACTGCACAGTTAAATTGCTGCCATCCTTCTCCCCAGATAGTCACAATAATTTACATTTGTATAACTCACCACAGCTTGCAAATTCCTTGCACATAAATTTTTAAACTTTAATCTATGATGGAATACCTATAAGCTAGTTATTATTAGTCCAAGTTTTACAGATGAAAAAATTGGGGTAAAAAGGACTTTCTTCTACCCATTTTTGCTTCAGAAAGTGATGATCTTTTGCCAGTAGCTTCATCCCTGTCAGGTTTCTGTCCAAGGTAGACAGTATACGTGCATTAGGAACCCCATGTAGACAGTATACATGCATTAGGGCCTTGGAGTTTGTCTTGCTGCAGACTGGAGTCATTTAGCCCTGGCATTCTGATGCCCTCTGATCTGCTTCTCTTCCTTAACCTCTGCCTCAGCCCTGTTCCAATAACTGGCTTATGTCTTAGTTCTCCCTCTGGCATGGGAGCTGTAGTGACAGCCCAGTTCTGCCTATCTTCGCTTAAGACCTGACAATACACACACACAGCCCAGGTCCTTTGTCTCTGTAGGATCTGAACCTAGTACTCAAAGTGCTGGCTGGGAACTTGCCCCCTAGCCCACAAAATTCCCTTAAAACTATGACATGATGAGGCTGACACTCACATGCCCAGAGCAAGGCATTCTCTGGAGAATCCTACCAAAGTGTTCCAGATACCAAATTACACCTGGTCCAGAAGAAACCTATGGAAAAAGGCCAACCACATAAATATCTTTCAGAGAGCAAGTTCCTACTGTACAATGCTGAAGAAGTTTATCTTGTTTAAGAGTTGATTATCAAAATCCAAACTCGTTCTCACTCATTTGATAGGGAAAAAAAAGCAAGTAAATAATAGAAAACCATGTTCTTGAGAGATCGCCACCTCTTATTGGGATCCTTCAGATATATATATATATGAGATGTATATTATATATCACATATATATGTATTTTAGAGAAGATGCCCCGCTCTGCTGCCCAGACAGGAGTGCGGTGGAACAATCATAGCGCACCACGGCCTCAAACTCCTGGCCTCAAGCAATCCTCCCACCTCAGCCTACCAAAGTGCTGGGATTGCAAGAGTGAGCCACCACACCCAGCCCAGACATAAATATAGAGAAGAAAGAAATTCTCTGTATCAGTTAGGATTCAGTTCCACTGTAAAATTAGAAAAGTCAAATTAACAGTGACCAAAACACAAAATATGTTATTCTGTTAATTTTTTTTTTTTTTTTTTTTTTTTTTTTTTTATTTTTTGAGACGGCATCTCGCTCTGTCGTCCAGGCTGGAGTGCAGTGGCCGGATCTCAGCTCACTGCAAGCTCCGCCTCCCGGGTTTACGCCATTCTCCTGCCTCAGCCTCCCGAGTAGCTGGGACTACAGGCGCCTGCCACCTCGCCCGGCTAGTTTTTTGTATTTTTAGTAGAGACGGTGTTTCACCGTGTTAGCCAGGATGGTCTCGATCTCCTGACCTCGTGATCCGCCCACCTCGGCCTCCCAAAGTGCTGGGATTACAGGCTTGAGCCACCGCGCCCAGCCTTATTCTGTTAAAAGTTAAGAATTGGTATTACAGAGCTGGTATGGAATCCCATAAGGAACCTAAACTCTAGTTCCTGGAGTCAGAACTTTCACATGTGCTATTTGCCCAGGCTAGACTGCAGTTACTTTTAACGCTGACTTTTTGAAGGAAGCATTCATTTATTCACCTACCAACAACTAAATCCAGGTGTAGAAAAGATAGTAAGAAGGAAGGTGTGAGATAAAACATTATCCAATAATTTCGTTTAAAAAAGTCTAAATTTCAGCCAGACTCGGTAGCTCGTTTAAAAAAAGTCTAAATTTCAGCCAGACTCGGTAGCTCACACCTGTAATCCCAGCACTTTGGGAGGTCGAGACAAGTGGATCACGAGGTCGGGAGATCGAGTCCATCCTGGTTAACACAGTGAAACCCTGTCTCTACTAAAAATACAAAAAATTAGCCGGGCGTGGGGGCATGCACCTGTAATCCCAGCTACTTGGGAGGCTGAGGCAGGAGAATTGCTTGAACCCAGGAGGCAGAGGTTGTAATAAGCCAAGATGGCGCCACTACACTCCAGCCTGGGCGACAGAGCCAGACTCTATCTCAAAAAAAAAAAAAAAAAAAAAAACAGTCTAAATTTCGCCTGTAATCCCAGCACTTTGGGAGGCCGAGGCCAGCAGATCCCCAGAGCTTGGGAGTTGGAGACCAGCCTGACCAACATGGAGAAACCCCATCTCTACTAAAAATACAAAATTAGCCAGACGTGGTGGCATATGCCTGTAATCCCAGCTATTCGGGAGGCTGAGGCAGGAGAACCACTTGAACCCGGGAGGCAGAGGTTGCGGTGAGCCGAGATCATGCCATTGCACTCCAGCCTGGGTAACAAGAGTGAAACTCTGCCTCAAAAAAATAAAAAACATATACATTTATTCTACCATTTTCAGCATCTCAGAAGCATTCCAGGATATATTTTGTTTAAATTTTTCTCTTGGTTTCCATTTATTTCCCCCTCTCTCTACTAGCTTCTGCCCTCTGCCTGTCTGAGTCCACCTATTGCTGATAAAGAAACTTGTGGTTGTCATAAAAAGTGGTGGAAGTAATCCTAAGATCAGATGGAGAGAAAAATTCAGGTTGTGGAAAAAGAGACCCTGTCCACCCAAGCCAGTGTAGCTGTGCATATGAGGGAGATCAATGCAGTACTTGTCGGTGTATGAACTGAACGAAAGAGGCCGGGCGCGGTGGCTCACGCCTGTAATCCCAGCACTTTGGGAGGCCAAGGCAGGCAGATTGTCTGAGCTCAGGAGTTCAAGACCAGCCTGGGCAGCACAGTGAAACCCAGTCGTGGCGGTGCGTGCCTGTAATCCCAGCTACTCAGGAGGCTGAGGCAGTAGAATCTCTTGAACCTGGGAGGCAGAGGTTGCAGTGAGTCAAGATTGTGCCACTGCACTTCAGCCTGGGCGACAGAGCAAGGCTCCATCTCAAAAAAAAAAAAAAAAAAAAAAAAAAAAGAAGTGACAGGAAAGTAAACCGGGGCAAAGCATTACATCAGGAATTTCGGGCTCTATTTCTACTTGAAGTGGCAAAGAGGTATTCTAAGAATATACAGTACAACAGAGGACTGTCTGGGAATGAAAAATATTAGAAAATCTCCTATGATACCTAGCATTCTGAGCATAGAAAAAATTAGCTTACGTTCCACCAAGCCTTGTTTTTCCCATCAAAAATTATGGGTGGAGATGTTTTGAAATACTTGCCTATCTTATCAATCCCAAATAAAACATTCACTGCAGTCATAACAATTTTTACCTTAGATCCATTTTGAAATGTTTGCTGATGGTGCAAACATTCCCTCTTGGAAATGTGCTTGCTTTTAAAACAATGCCAAATGAAACAATTTTCTGTGCATATAGAACATTTTATTTTCAAAATACTTGCTGATGTATGCAGGGCCTGTGCAATGTCAAGAAACATATTTAATCAAACATCCCTGGGAGAACAGCTTAGTACCATTAGCCTCATTATACAGATAAGAACACTGAGATCTAAATAGGTTAAGTAGAGGTTGCAGCATGCTTCTTAACAACAGACTGCTCTAAAAATATGTGTACCGAAGAAAAAAATGTAATCTTTTGTAGGAAAGAGACTAGGGAGAACAGCCCAGAGGCGAGGAGAATTTATATTTTTGTTTTAAAGCTTTCAAGGCTCATGTCAAAGAATGCATTGTTCTCCTGAGCCATGTACAATTTTCTCATCCAGTATTTTGGGGAATTATACTACTTCATCTCCAGAATTCAAGCAAATTAGATGTATGCCCATGGTTTTCCTCTGCGGAGTACTAAGCACTAAGAAAATTCTGGTTTTGTTGTTGCGGTCAATATTGTGCATAATCAGCACATTTCTGATGATACCATATCTCATACAAACCTAATAAATAAATTTCAGGAACATATCAACTCTGATTTCTTCATTCAGCAAACATCTATTGAGTGACAATTCTGGGTCAGTCAGTGTGCTAAGCCTGGAGATATAATGATAAACAAGATAGCCCCTACCTTCCATTAGTTTCGTATGTAGAAGAGAAAAATAAAATGTAACCAAATAATTAAAAGATAAAATGATTAATTAAATTAGAAACACATACAAAGTACTTTGGTAGTACAGAGAAGAGTGCAATGTGCTCTGCCTGGAGAAAACACCCAAATAATTAGATAATGTAAAATCTGAGCAACATCTTTAAGCGAAACAAGGTAAAAGGCATTCCACACAGATAGAGTCATTCATCTAAGGGCAGAGAAGTACAAAGAGGATGTTATGTGACCTGGGTACATCGAGTACAGATGGGAAATAAAAACAGAAAGACAGAATGAGATGCACTTGTGAAGGGCTACATTCTATCATCAATGAGGAATCAAGGAAGAATCTAAAACAGGGAAGGGACATGGTCACATTTGTGCTTTGAAAAGACAACTCTGCTTGGAGAGTGGGCCAAAGGTGGAGGCATTGGAGAAAAATGGAGCCAGTTAGAGAATCCTGAGACTGTGCAGTAGTCCAGAAAAGAGATGGTGAAGACCCGAACCACTGCAATGACAGTGAGGGTAGAAAGGAGCCACAGATTACAAAAGATGTTTGGGTGGTGGACTCGACAAGACTTGAAGACTCAGGGTGGTGACTTGGGTACTACACATGCTATTGTTATCTAAGTTAGAATTATGGGAGAAAGGTCAGTTTTGAGAGAAGATAATGTCTTGGTATTTTACATGTATATGGTTTTCTGAGTAAATAGAGTACAGGACATACAATTGAATCTTTTACTGGTTGTCTTACAATACCTTACAATTATCATCTTGAGATGAAGAGCTTTCCAATTCCATCAGTAATTTGTAAGTTTGTGAGTTCAATGGTGCTTTTTTTGAGGTTTCCTTGTGTTTGCCTTAAGAGAGAGAGAGAGAGGTTTCGCTCTTCATCCCCAAATATCAGCCTTGCAGACCTATTACTTCATTTTATAAACCCTGCTGGAAGTCGGGTTAGCAACATGGCATGTAAAATGAGAATTGAAAGAGACAACTCATGACACACCTTACCATCTTTATGTTCCCAGCTTACTGTATAGAATAGGCATATACACAGTGCTCATGTTTAACAAGTCAATAAGGTTGGCTGGGCACGGTCGCTCATGCCTGTAATCCCAGCACTTTGGGAGGCCAAGCAGGGTGGATCACGAGGTCAGGAGTTCGAGACCACCCTGGCTAACATGGTGAAACCCCATCTCTACTAAAAATACAAAAAATTAGGCAGGCGTGGTGGCAGGTGCCTGTGGTCCCAGCTACTCCAGAGGCTGAGGCAGGAGAATGGTGTTAACCCAGGAGGCGGAGCTTGCAGTGAGCTGAGATTGCGCCACTGCACTCCAGCCTGGGCGACAGAGCAAGACTCCATCTCAAAAAAAAAAAAAAAAGTGAATAAGGTTTGAGTCTTATTATCATCTGCAAAGGTGCAAAGGTGATAATAAGATGTAGCAGGTCATTGTTGATCGTCCTAGTTCTGACCATCAGAAATAATAACACAGATTTGGAGATACTGTAATTCAGAATATATCTTCAAAAAGAAAGATTCTTCACAATCTAACCTTGTGAATAACAATGACCATGAAAGGGGATAACCATAGATGTCCCGCAGTTGTGTTTAATAATCTGTCCCAGAAGTTGATATGGCACCCTTGTTTCTCCCTAATTTTCAATCCAGACCCCACTCGAGAAATTATTCCATCTATCCCCACAATGCTGTAGATTACAGCAGCTGGGCAGAGAAATTAGATTAAAGACAGAAAATGTAGAAAGCCACTCGAAGAAGGAAACTATTTTCAGGTAACAACGAATAAGTAGTGTAAAGCATTTTGTAGATCATAAATAAGGAAAGCAACTTATTTTACTTATCATTAAGAAGACATAATTAAACTCTGAACAATCACATAAGGAAAAGTTGGTAATTGTTGGCAAATAATAAGAGTTAAGTTCTAGGATAGAGCCATCTGAATTGCTTATTTGATTAAAAACTTCAAGTGGCATACATACTGAAGACTTCTGTCACTCAGAACCATTCAAAGCCTGCTCTCATTAATGCACTGTCAATACTGACCTACCTACCTATTTACTCCAATTATCTTCACAGGCATAATCTCATATCTAAGGATGCAAATGTGTTCTCTCCTTCAAAGGGGAAATTCTCTATTCCCTCAAAAATTCAAAGTTATCAGTTTGTTAGTCATTCTGTCAAAATCTTAGATCAGCATCCCTTTTCAAACTGCAGACCTGGGCTTCTCAGTTCGTTATCTTGTTCAAGCGGCAAAAGCATTCAGGTACAATTAGACATTCACTGATTATTGTCATATTATTTACCTTGTGGTGAAATCTGTCAAGAATAGCACAAATTGTAAACATTTTGTTGACTTTACTTTGCATAAGCTTGAGAACAAAAGCTGGTTAGGAACAATGCAACATGAACACAATTCCAGTTATTGATCCCCATATTTAACATGCATTTTAATACTACCAGTCAAATTCAAAGTCCCCTTACAGTTCAGACAAAAGTGTCCAATTTCTATTTCAATTATTTGGATGTATAACATCTACTTTCTATCTCCCATGTTTTAAGACAAAATTATTCTCCAATACTAATGATATTTTTGTTTTGTTTTATTTTATTCTACTTGTTTACTTATTTATTTTACTTATAGTATCTAATTATCTTCAGAGAAAAAAAAGTCTTCAGATAATCTTTGAAACTAAAATTATCTTTAAAATGTCCTCCAAAAGACAATTGGCTATATTTTCTAATTCCAAACAAAACATTAATCCATTTAGTAACTTGAATTATATGGTGAGTTCATCAGAAAACCATTTTGTCTTTAAAAATATATATTTCATGGAAGCATTGTCAAGGTTTTTCTTGGCCAAAATTATTTCAGTAACATTTGATGAGGGAAAACTTAGGGAATTCAATAATTCAGCCATATTTGTTCACGGGCTAAAGAGGACTCACTCTTTCTTTCTTTTTTTTTTTTTTTTTTTTTTCAGATGGAGTCTTGCTCTGTAGTCCAGGCTGGAGTGCAGTGGTGCAATCTTGGCTCACTGCAACCTCCGCCTCCCGGGTCCCGGTTCAAGCAGTTCTCCTGCCTCAGCCTCCTGAGTAGCTGGGATTACAGGAATGCACCACCATGCCCAGCTAATTTTTGTATTTTTAGTAGAGACAGGGTTTCACCATGTTGGCCAGGCTGGTCTTGAACCCCTAATCTCTTGATCTGCCCTCCTCGGCCTCCCAAAGTCTTGGGATTACAGGCATAAGCCATCGTGCCCGGCCAGTACTCACTCTTTCTTGAGGAAAACCTTTTTCTCTAGAAGCTGCTTTTGATAGTAAGCAATTGTCATCACCAGCTCTTTCTGTTTTTCCTTACTACAGACTGCAACAAATGCATTTCAGGTTAACTGCTGTTTCTAAGTAATTAAGTTCTTTCTATTGTAAATTATTAATAACTTTCAGCATAGATTCCATTTATTAAATGTGGCTTTAAATGTGTCATTTTAAGAATAGCTTGTCACATTTCAAATGAATAATGTCACAGTAGACCACCTTAAGGGTTATGGCAAGACCAAAGCAAGGAGGGAGCTTTGTTTATTTTGGTCTTAGGAACATAAATGCTTTAACCTTTTAGAAAGAGATCATTATTTGGTTCAATATTACACCCACTCACATTTACATCTGTTTTGGGTAATCATATGCAAAGCATTACACTCACAGGTTTTACTTTATGAATACATGCAGACTGATTTTAGTATTTTTAGTTAGATACTTGATTTGGAGGAAGGAGTAACTGCAGAGTGTTCTTAATAAGCATCAATTAAAAAAGAAATCATCTTTTCTGGAAAAAATGGAGTGTGGTAAAAGGGAATGGTTATTATCTTCATTTCTAACTATTCCTAGAAATGTTTTACCTGAATATTTTGGTCAGTGGGATTAAGGGGAAGAAAGGAATGTACTGAGACTTTGTCCAAGAGAAATAGGAGCCTGGTTATTTCATCTGGAAATGGAGTCATTTTACAGCCATTTAGGCCTCTAGACACAAAAGTGTTCTGCAGTCTGCATCTTTGTTCTCAGTGACAGGGCAGAACCCTGTGTTCAGCAGAAGGAGTGGGGGCTTCTGTAACTTGGCTCCCCGGAACAAAAAGAAGCCGTTTATGGCTCAGAGTTTACATAATGCGTGTAACTATCCAGTAGATCTCTTCACTCTCACTGAGCTGTGATACGTACCGAAATTACATGAAGCCCATTATCTCTTATAACAAGATGTTTAGATCACCTGCAATTTAGGATCATAAGTGCCATCTCAAAAATACCATTTGGATTCAGTCAACATCAAAATTTATCTATGCATTGATTCTTACAAAAAATATTGCGTTAAATCCACATTTTAGGACCTTTGGATGCTTTTTTCTTTTCTAACTTGGCATTCCTTCCATCTTACATTTATCCATTCTTTCATTTATTCATTCATTCATTCAACTATTACTTATTGAACCCCTATTCCCTGCATAGTTTTATGTTAATACTATAAGGCATTCAAAAGAAGTATGAGAAAAGGTATTCTCCTATATCCTATCAAATATTTAAATGACACGTGACAAAATAAGATTGAGCACCAAAATGAGTGGGAAAAAGAGTTCAGAAGAGAAATGTCTCTGTGTGGATAGTAATGGTCTAAAGTAGCTTCATTTTAGAGTCATTTTAAAGCAAAAATTGTCAATTAGCTCCCTTCCACAGCCTCCTTTTCAGCATCCCTGACTCCAGGTACCCACTGCCCTGATGTGACCCTTCTCCCATTCCTCCCTAAGTCACACATACATAAAGCACCAGGGAACCCCACTATGAACTTCCCCTCCCAATTAGGCCTCATAAAGCCTTTTTCTCTCCTCTCCTTTTTCTATAGCTCATATAACTTCTATCTGGGTTTCTGCTAGGAAATAACTTCTATCTGGTTTTCTGCTAGGAGACTCATATATTAATTAAAGATATAAATTTCCTACATATCATATGCTTTCAGGACTAATTCAAGGAGATGGTTTGGTGAAGATAATATTGAAAAACCTTTAGGTAGGGTGGTAGTAGTAATATTTTTGACCAGAAGTTCAATCTGTGAATCCACATGTTCTGCCAATACAACAGGCCAGTACACGATGACAGCATCTGTCTTAAATTGGCTTCCCTGAAAATGGGAAGAGATGAGGTGTTGATTGGAAGAGATGAGGTGTTGATTGCAAAACATTCACATGGAGAATGCTCTCAGAGATAGGCCTGTAAAAAAGTGAAGAATGCAGTTGGCAGCAGAGGAGCTGACCCTCAAAGCTGTTGCAATTGAGACCTCATCCAATCCTACAAGGAGCTCTGGGGCTGGGATGACCCCTCAAGAGGCCTCTTATTCCCATATCAGCCGGTCATTGACCATAAGCTGCCTTAGAGGGAGTAGTTCTGTGATTAAGATGGTTGTCTGTGGCAGCAGGTTATTTCCAGTGAGAAACACTGTGAGCTGAAAGCAGCCAATATACCCAGCACCTGGGGGATGGTGGAGGTGTTATTCCAAGAGAAGAGAGAATCTGAAAGTGGACCAAAGTACAGGTGCAAGATCAGGAGAGCACCTGTGAATATGAAGTTGAATGTTGAACTCTCAAGTTTCTTTTTTTGTTTCCTCTTTTTTTTGTTTGTTTGTTTTTTTGAGACAGAGTCTCACTCTGTCACCCAGGCTGGAGTGCAGTGGCACGATCTCAGCTCACTGCAACCTCCACCTTCTGGGTTCAAGCGATTCTCCTGCCTCAACCTCCCAAGTAGTTGGGATTACAGGTGTGCACCACCATGCCTGGCTAATTTTTGTAATTTTAGTAGAGATGGGGTTTCACCATGTTGGCCAAGCTGATCTCAAACTCCTGACCGCAAATGATCCACCTGCCTCCGCCTCCCAAAGTGCTGAGATTAAAGGCGTGAGCCACCATGCCCAGCTAAAGTTATTTTTAAGACTAGGCTTCCCACACTTTTATACTTAACTTACATTTATATTCCATGATTAATAAACTAAGTTCAATGACTCAAGACGATTGTCCCAAACCTCTTAATAGGGCTCCTAGCCGATATTAACATCATGCAATCAACTCTCCTCATAGCCCAGATGATGTCATCAGGTTCTGGATCATCCATTTTGAGGGACATAGTAAACATTTAATCTGAGGCTGCTATGTTATAACTGCAAGAATACCAGCATACAATAAGTTCAGGCTTTTAACTTAAATTCCTGCTTTGTCAACTCTCATGCATTCAGAAGGAAATAATATTTTGAACTGAAATTCTACTCTTGTAATGAGGCAATAAGAAGTTTGGTTTTCTGAAATCTGTACATTTACATAGATGGAGGCAAAATAGCCCTCTGAATAACCATGGTTTTGCAAGCATTTAATTCCTCAAGTAATTAAAGATGATTCAACTTTCCTATTTGCAATTTGGTACACAGTCTAAATTTTAATTTATCACATCATACTTCTAAATGGGAATATCATGAAGAGAAAGAAGTCTTCATTTTAGAACAGGTAGTTTAACATGGTGCTGTTTCATTTGAAATATTAGGACTCTATCTTCTACCAAAAATAACTGGTGTTGAATTCAAAACACATCCCACTGAGCCAAAAATTATGTCCTCTAATTATCCAGTCAAAATTTATGGTCATCTCAGTTGAGTCTCTAATCTGCTTAGGCATACTCTTTTTTGAATCATTGTACTTTTGATAGTTATTGAAAGTTGTTATTTGGGACTTTAACATCATTTTGAAATTTAACTTGAACTCCTCAAAATATCAATTATATCAAATCATGAGCTCTTTGGCCAACTTAATGCCTTTGGAATTGTAACTCAGGAGTTTGAAAAGTTGTGGGGTCTGGCTGGATCCCCATAAGCATCACATGTACCAGTCATAAAAATCGACTTCATGCAAAGGGTCTGATCATTCAATTAATTTAACTGGCAATAGTATTAAGGCTATTGCTCATTCCCTGAAAAGGAATAAAAAACTTCCCAGTAACTAACCTCTAAAGGTATCTTTGATGACTCTTCCAGGAATGACGATTATACTCAGACAAATCTGCACTACCATGTCAGAGTTAAAGGACTTGGCAAAATGCTTTATAATACACAGACTGAATGCCACATGTCCTTGTATTACTCACTTATTTTGGGGGGCAAGTAGAGCTGCTTATGAGAATATTGTTAAACCTCATTAGCAGAAACTGATTCCTCCGAGGTTGTGCATACAAACAAACATTCAGGAAAAACCTGTAATAAACGTTTTTATTAGCACTAAAAGGAAAATTAGAGGTTGGGTTTACCTACTGTAGATTGGACTGAAACCAAATCTATGGTGGAGGTGGTGGGGGCATGTAGAAAAGATTAGATGGTATGAAAATAATTTATTCTTCCCAGTTTAATTTGAAATACTAATAAAGACAGGTCCTTTTGTCTTTCCCTTTGAGCTTTTAAAAGGCAGGATGTTCATAACAATGCTTAATACTTAAATAACACCTTTCTTCTTCAAAGAGTTTTAAATACAGTAACTACCTATTAGGATCTGTTCCAAGCAGGGCAGGAGAGCCCCTTAATTCAAATCCAATTAATTGTTGAATGTCACATGTTACAGTATAGCGACAGTGGAAAATAGGGAGAAATAATTGGTCTACAATCACCCTGAACCATGGACAGTGAGTAACTGGTTAAAACCCTGAGCCTTTTTATATCCTTTAAGATCTACCATATTTTTCAATAAAATTTAATATTCCTTTCCCTTTATTACAAAATAAATATGTGTTCATTGCAAAAAAAAAAAAAACCCTCGAAAATGAAAACAAAGAAAAGAAAACATTTACTGAATTACGAATCAATTTTAAAGTTTGTGATGGTGACCTCATAACTTCTACCAGTTTGACCTTATAACTTTAATCAGTTCTTTGTTTTTAAAGAGTAAATTGAGTCACAGTGAAATATTGGAAGTTTAAAGCCAAAAGCAGTTCTAGCATACCTAGAGAAATACAGGGATCTATCAAGAAATGAGAACTAGCAAGAGACATTTAAATTATGCAACTTGCTTTTTAAAAAGTTGAAGTCATCTATTCATAAACAAGGTAATTTGGTTTCAATTTTAGCAGCCTAAATATTTACTGGAATGTGCTAACCAGATTTTGCTATTTTCTTCCTCTGAATCTTCCTTGTTCTTTATTCATGTATTTCTTCATTCAGCAACTGTGAGCTGAGAATATGATGTGTGAACAGCCTTCTGCTGCAAGCTGAAGAGGTACAATAAAATAAAATAAAATAAAAGCCTGAGAATCCTGCTCCTATTCCCTGAGTTGGATTCATCTAATTTCTAACATTATAAGAAACTAATATCAATATAAGAAATGAATACCAATATATGAAAGACTTAAATAAGTACTAAGAAAATAAAAACCTTTTAGGATCTCAGATTTCTCTGGTTTCATTTATAAACGTGACATTTCACAACAGATTCTAGATAAAGTTAATTTAAGGATTTGTTTTTCATACTACTTGAGCCTTTCTACTCTCTTGAGAAGCTAGTTGCAATACCTCATATATAATACTTTGTATAATGTAAGTTTTTCCTCTAAGAGAAAGTATTTAAATGATGAGGTAGGAAAAAAAAAATTCTTCAAGGGTGTAATAGGTAAAGATGTTCTAGTTCAATGAACTCCTTTGAAACAGGGAAGGCATTTTTCCCTCTTGTATGCCTATAAGACTCCCTCTTTACCTGCAAGGATCAAATGGATATCACCCTTTCCAGGAACTTTCTAGGTCATGCTAGCCTACAATGAATCTCTTCCATTTTTTAAAATCCTGTGGCACTTGTACCTGTATTGTGTATGAGACATTCATACAAGAGAGAAGTTTCAGGCTGGGCGCAGTAGCTCACGTCTGTAATCTCAGCACTTTGGGAGCCTGAGGCAGGAGGATCACTTGAGGTCAGGAGTTGGAGACCAACCTGGCCAACATGGTGAAACCTCATCTCTACTAAAAATATAAAAATTAACTGAATGTGGTGGTGTGTGCCTGTGATCCCAGCTACTCGGGAGGCTGAGGGAGGAGAATTGCTTGAACCCGGGAGGCAGAGATTGCAGTAAGCTGAGATAGTGCCACTGCACTCCAACCTGGGAGACAGAGTGCACCTCCATCTAAAAAAAAAATTAATTAATTAAAAAAAAAAGACAAAAGGTTTGTTGGTTATCTTCATCTTGCTCTCTGACTATATTTGCCCCCCCAAGCTGGATTATAAATACTTTGAGGGCTGTATCCCTTACATTTCATTGAATTTTCCCAAAGTGTCTCCCAATCCACTGTTGTTATGTAACCTCAGGGTGTTCCATTTCCCTAAAACCCAAAGACATTGCATTGCAGTAGCCCTGCTGATCTTCACAGTGATGACTGTATATTTCAGTACACATTTTATTTAGAACTACATTGTCATTGATTTTTTAATCAGTGTCCCTTTCTTCTTAAACATATTGATAATATTGTGGCTTTCTGTGTTTGACAGTAGAAAGGTTTTAAAATGGACATTTGTAAAATAGATGGAACAAGAGAGATAAATTCTGCCAAGGATACCTCAGTTTCAGACAGGCTCTAGACACAAGCAAGACAGTTACACTAAAGCTCCAGCCTTAGAAGAGGGTACCTGGGTAGGTAGAACCACAACACCAAGACAGGAGAATGATGAGAATTCTAGTCATTCTACCCTAACAATAATCACTTTATTGTGTATCATGATGTTATATGTCAGGATTTAGGTGGGTCATTCAGCTGTCCCATGTAGAGTTGACAGAGATCATTTGGTGGCAGTCTGCTGGCCCAGAGGCTGGTTTCAAGAGTCCAGGATGGCTTCCATTACTGACTTGTACATTGGTAGGGGTGGCTGGAAGGCTAGACGCAGGTACGGTATGCACCTATATGTGGCCTTCACAGCATCATGGTCCAGTAAGACTTTACTATGGCAACTTAGAGATCCCAGGGAGCAGTCCAAGAGCTCAAGTGCTTTCTGATGACTTAAAATCTTGTCCTTTGCTTTATCCTCTCAAAGTGCTACTTAATTAAATAAGATTCTTAGGAAAAATGTTTTATGTTTAGTAAGAACATTCTATTACTCTACTTTTTTAAAAAAGTATTGTTTTTATTTTTGATATTGTAAAGATCATATATTCACAGTCATTTGGAAATGCAAGCAATCTGTAAAATTACATGACATATAGTAAAAGTTATCTTAAATCCTACCACAGTTAGTTATTGGAGGCTATAGTAAACATTGTTTAGGTAGCTGTATATGTATATAAATATGCATATATTATATATATCATATATACGTATACACATACATATATGAATGGTTTTTATAAGAGAGACATTAATTTATATGCTATTTCATAACTGTTTTTCACTTAATGATATGTCATGGTGCTCTTTTGGTGCCAATTAACATAGACAAACCGCATCCTTTTTAATATTCATATATTACTATGTAATATAAAATAATTTATCTAATCAATCTCCTATTTGCAGATATGAGACACAATTTCTTTTAATGAAATATTTTTGGGCATCAAGTATTTCAGAGAAAACCCAGTCAAAATATAGCCATTTATTTTATTTTATCAAATAAGTTACATGGCTAAAGTGTGGAGGTTTTAAGTAAGTTTAGGGATGGAGAAGCCAGATAGAATAGTCTGTTTTAGTCAAATAAGCAACCAAATAATAGGCAGTTCTTTAGTTTGTTTTCTGCTATAATAACGTAGGTTAATTAATACCCTAGACATTGATATGGCAAAATAACCATCAGTCAAGGTTTGCACTATACTGCAGAAACCTGACAGAGGAAATGAGAGGGAGAAGAGGAGAAGGATAAAGAGAAGAAGAAGGAGGAAGAGGGGAAAAGGAGAGAAGGAAGGAAAGAAAGGAGGGAGGAAGGAAGAAGGGAAGGAGGGTCCATCAGAATCTGTTTGAGTGCTAAACATTTTTTTTTATTAAAAAAAAGAAAGGAAGGAAGGGTAACCTAAATGAATCAGTGTTTCATTTTCATCCAGTTACAAGAAATAGGGAAGTAAAAAATCCACGGTTGGTCAGCAGCTCCACAATGCAGTCAGGACCCAGGCTCCTTGAATCTTTTCACTCAACCATGCTGTGGTGCACATCACCTTGTGGCCCCAGTGTGGCCACTTCACATCCCAGCATTGTGTCCATGTTCCAGATAGGAAGGGGAAGGTGAAAGGGAAAAGGACAAAAATGTACAAACCAGAGAAATCAGTACTCCTTTGAAGAGGTCTTCCTGGAAGTCCTAGCCAATAATTTCTGTTCACAGCTCAGAGCTGGGTAACATGGTTGCCCTTATTTGCAAGAAGATTGGGAAATATAGGTTTTTATTTTGTTTTGTTTTGTTTTTGTGGCTCGTATATAAGAAGGGGGAAATGCACATACGGGAGGCAACTATCTCTGCCACATTAATTAATGTGGGCATTTCTTATAATATGTAGGTGCATGTACATGTATATATTCCCAAGAAACTTGACTAAGAGAAGAAAATGTAAAATGAGTAACACTCTTATTTAACTAAGAAGTCTGAATCTACAAGAGATTCATTTTAAAATAAGTCTGTGAGAATTCTCAGTGAAAAGAGAATTTCTTCATTTTCAATTCAAGTTAACTACCTAAGATGTAGGTGGGAAGAAAACCACAATGAATAGAAATAGCCACCTTCCTTGAGGATCTCAGTGTAATGACGTCAACATTTGAACAAATAATTATAATTTCATACAAAAAAATCTCTATTGTGTTGAGAAATGTATAAAGGACTATGGAAAGAGTGAGAAGGCTTTGGGAAGGCATAAATGTGGAGGAGTCCACCTTTGTGTACCAAGGAATGTACCAAGGAAATGAAATAAGAGGACTTTTCAGAGCAATGGAGCAGTAAAATGCCATCAGGTGCTGACTAGTCCCTTTAAAACATTGTACAAGAGGCACATGTGTAGCCCAGGTTTCTCAGAGTTTGGTCTATGAATCATATACACTACAAGTATGATGCTCCACCTCCAGTGATTCCAATTCAGTTGAAGCAATAATACCCAACAAACTCTTCAGAACTGGCATGCACACCAAAGTTTGAGAACCCAGGGTTTAACCTGGTGAAAAGAGAAAATGGGTCAAAGAGACTGTATCCAGCACTGTCAATACCTTCTTTCATTCCTGTCTTATGCTAGTCTAACTATATTGCTACAAATATGGTCTAACTATATTTCTGAGTTATGTTGATTTTTTTCCCACATATGCTTCTCTTGAACACTCCTTCACTGAGGTCCTGGTTCTGATCCATAATCATACCCCTTAATTTAATGTTATCCTAAGGAGCTAACTTGGGCAGAACCATACCAAGATGTTGAGGCCCTAGTCCTAGAATTTTAGACTTCTTTTAGTATGATAGACCCCTTTAGCTATCTAACGAAGCCAATGGATCCCAATTCTAAAAATAATGTTTTTACATGCAGAAAATAAAATACACAAAACAAAATAAAACAATTATATTGAAATACAGTTAACATTTATAAAAAGAAAAAGAAATGTGCTTCTTTACTAATGCTCTAAATAGCAATCAAATACATATAAATTATAGGCAAAGAAATATTAATGTGAGGGTTATTGTTGCTTAACTTGAACAAGAGTATTAAATAAGGCTGGCCACGGTACCTCACACCTGTAATCCCAGCACTTTGGGAGGCCAAGGCAGGTGAATCACGAGGTCAAGATTCCAAGACCATCCTGGCCAACATGGTGAAACTCCATCTCTAATAAGAATACAAAAATTAGCCAGGCATGGTGGCACACGCCTGTAGTCCCAGCTACTCGGGAGGCTGAGGTAGGAGAATCACTTGAACCCAGGAAGTGGAGGTTGCAGTGAGCTGAGATTGCATCATTGCACTCCACCCTGGGCAACAGAGCAAGATTCCATCTCAACAATAATAATAATAATAATAATAATAATAATAATAATATTTGGATATTTTAGGTAATATTTTCCTAGAATAGAACTGTAAAAATTGTTTTAGTAATTTTCCATTGGACAATACATGAAAAGTTTCAGGCAAAGACCTCTAAGTGATGCCTGGTATTAAAAATGGTCTATTTTCAAGAGAATGAAATGCTTATTGATCAGGAAAAGGATATAAAACACTTTATTGGATTTCCAGTTAATTTTATGCTTTCAAGTAACTTCTTGTTTCTTCTTTAACAAGAGAATAATTGAGGTAGATTTAGCACAATAAGAAATATCTCTCTCTTCCATCAACTCATACTTTATTGAACATTTTAGTTAAGCTGATTAAATTCAGAGCTGATAGATTTGGGAGGTACTCTATACCTCATGGCCTCTAATGGCCAATAGCATCTCCTCAGTTATTTTGATTATCAAAATTACCCCCTTACATTTTTCAAATGCACCACAGGGGACAGCATTGCCTCACTTGCGGACCACTCTATTAGATGATCTTCTTGTTGGGGTTCTTAATGTGGGGTCCGCAGAGACCCATATGCTTTCAGAAGGCCTATGAACTTGGGAGGAAAAAACAAAATGTGCGCCTTCATGTTCAATATGGCATACCTGTTACTTTGTCAAAGACTATTATTTAATACTCTTTTTTTTTTTTTCTGAGACGGAGTCTTGCTCTATCACAGACTGGAGTGCAGTGATGCAATCTCCAGTTTACTGCAACCTCCACCTTTTAGGTTCAAGCAGTTATCCCACCTCAGCCTCCCGAGTAGCTGGGATTACAGGCGTGTGCCACCACGCTGGGCTAATTTTTGCATTTTTAGTAGAGGCGGAGTTTCACCTTGTTCACCAGGCTGGTTTCGAACTCCTGACCTCAGGTGATCCACCCACCTCATCCTCCCAAAGTGCTGGGATTACAGGCGTGAGCCACCATGCCCTGCTCAAATGTCATTATTAAGAAGAGTACTAGACATTCTAAGGATAATTGATTCAAACGTTTACTTTTTGTTACTTTTGCATTGTAGAGACAAACTATATGCAAAAAGAGTATAAACAAATACTGTCTTCCATTACATAATTTTATAAATACTTAAATTTTTAAAATTGTTATAGACAAAATGTTTCTTCTTACAAACAAAATATTTTCTTCCTTATAATTAATTAGCCCCTTATTGGAAAAAAGTTATTGTATTTGCCTTTTCTTCACACCAGATAGGTTACTTTTAAAAATGCCCCTTTCCCAAATAAGGTATTGAATTTGGAAAGAAAGGTACTAACTAGTTTGAAATCCTCTGAGATTCAGTGGAGTTAAAGCCCTGGTTATAACAGACAATCTACATTCAAAGCACAGGCAGTCCCCAAGTTGCAAATGGGTTATATTCCAACAGTTAATTTGAAAGTCTGCTGTTTAGAACTTGTAGAGACATTTTGCCATGGAAACAAAGTTCTAAATGACAGTTGAATTTCTACATTAGCCCACAAAAGTCTATCTAACCCATAATGTGTCTGAATCCAATTGCTTCAAGGAGAGGTTTGTAACAGAACGTAATAGTTTACTGACAGGCTGATTGGTGGCCCACTTTATCAGTATCTCTCAATTTAGCATTGTTGGCTTGTCGTTTTAATATTTCTTCATTTTATTCCCTAAAGATAGATTAGCCAAATAATAACACTTTTCTTTAAAAAGTACTTATTTCATTTCTTATAGTTGTGTAAATTATTTTAGGTCTTTGATTTATGTTAAAGCAAGGAATAGACATCCTTTTTTTCCTGTGATAAAAATCAATTTCCTGACTAGGCACGGTGGCTCACACCTGTAATCCCAGCACTTTGGGAGGCCAAGGTGGGTGGATCACCTGAGGTCAGGAGTTCAAGACCACCCTGGCCAACATGGCGAAACCCTGTCACTACTAAAAACACAAAAATTAGCCAGGCATTGGGGCGGGCACCTGTAATCCCAGCTACTCAGGAGGCTGAGGCAGGAGAATCGCTTGAACCCAGGGGACAGAGTTTGCAGTGAGCTGAGATTCTGCCACTGCACTCCAGCCTGGACAACAGAGTGAGACTCCAACCTCAAAAAAAAAAAAAATCAATTTCCTTTTAAGGTTTTTGTTTGTTTGATGTCTGTTTTTTTTTTTTTTTTAATTTATACAAAGTTAAATTTCCTTTACTAATGGCAGCAATCTATAAAGATTTTTTACCTGTTTGTTTTGTTTTAATGTGTTGCTTATTTAAAATGCCTTTGATAACAACTGTGACTTGACAAGTAATAACGAAAAGAGACTGTAAACAACAACATCAAATGGCTTTTCCACTTTTGCCACTTTACTCCTCTGACTCCTGATTAAAAATAAGTGGTTCCAAAATGTCTCATGTGGCAATCAAAGTTCTTCTCAATCTAGGCCAAAATTCTTTTGCTCTGTATCTCCATGCCTTCCATCACAAACGTTTGTGCTGGCTCATTTCTTACCCCTAGGCATACTTGGCATTTGCTCACTTTCATACCTTTGTTAGCTATCTTTCCTATCAGAGTGCTCTACTCTGATCATTCTATTTGAAGCCTGTTCTTCAAGGTTCACTTTAAATTTCACCTCTTTTGAGCTAACATGAAATAATGGAAAGAGTGTGTTAAGAGCTGTTAAAGAAAAAGTTATCAAACAATATTTGTCAAAGTATGATAAGGAGGATTTTATTCAGGGTGATCATAATAGGTAGAGGGACTACTGCAATGGGGCCTTGCAGCTGGGGAGAGAGATTGGGCACAATTCCCAGTAGAGCATGGGCAAGTAAGAATTTGGAGCCACGGAGCAGTGTGGGGGTCAGCAGGTATGCCTTGACTTTTAAAAACTTTATAGATAGAATCAGGTGTAAGAGTGATTCCGGCTAAACTGACCTAATAGGATTCTTGCTGAAGACAGACCAGAGTGTTTGGACGTCACCCAAGAGATGGTGGAGGATAAGAAACTTGATCAGATATCAAGGATGATCAGTTATCAAGAACCGGAGTTCTTGCTAAAGTCACTTAGCAGAGTTCTTAGCTAAAACAGAATTTTACAAGGAAGTGCACAGAGGGACTTAGCAGAAAATCCAGAAGTCTGTGTAAGGCTTGGCCCCAAAGAATCTTTGTCAGAGTCATACAGGCCTAGGTATGAATCCTAGCTCTGTCACTTTCTTAGCTGTACATATGTGAGTATAAGTTTAACCACTCACAGCAATGTTTCTCGTCCAAAGAGTGAGACTAATAGTACTTTGATCACAATGTTGTTTCGAACATTAAATAAAATTAGTTAAAATTTAAAAGCACAATGGCTATCTTTGATCATCTCATAGCAACTGATTGCTTGTCCTTTTGAGCTCTATAGCAAATGTTAGCTGAGCTATTCATGTCAAATGTTATATCTCTGAATATATTTTTGCATGAATGTATTTTGTCTCCATAACCAGGTATTTTAAATTTCTCTGGTTAAAATCTATTAGTGAAACTCCTGGCTAGGACTTCAGAAATTAGAAACCATGCTACATATTTCAGACAGAGGAATTTCATTTAAGAAATTAGTCACATAGATGTTGGAAGACTGAAAGAGCAAATGAAGGGATGCTGGAAGAGGTGACTATCATCTGCAGGGCAGCAGAGCCACGGGACTAAATGGGAAAATCTAGGAGTATGAAGGAGAGGGTCCCTCATATAGTTAGCACTCAGGTCTTGAGGGAGATGTCGCGTGGTTGGTACCTATGCTGACAAGAGGGCACGGCTGACTGGTCCTGGTAGCCTTGAAGAAATGTGGCACTGTTTTTTGTTTTTGTTTGTTGTTTTTTGAGATGGAGTCTTGCTCTGTCACCCAGGCTGCAGTACAGTGGCGTGATCTCAGCTCACCGCAACCTCTGCCTCACAGGTTCAAGCAATTCTCTGCCTCAGCCCCCTCCAGTAGCTGGGATTACAGGCGCCCCCAACCCCCACCATGCCCATCTAATTTTTTTGTATTTTTAGTAGAGACAGAGTTTCACCATCTTGGCCAGGATGGTTTTGAACTCCTAACCTCGTGATCCACCTGCCTCGGCCTCCCAGAGTGCTGGGATTACAGGCGCATGGCCAGCACTGTTTTTTGCCCTAGAATTTGAGCATGTTTCAACACATCTGTAGAACTGGCAGAGCAGAGGAAGAAAAAATTCATCCTAAGTAAAGAAAGCTATGAAAAGTTTGCTTCAAGATCAATTGCGCAAGGTTAGAGGAAAAGGCTTCATGGAACCATGTTATCTATTCCATGAACTCATGCCTGAGTCCTAGAGTGGCAAACAAATAAATATAACTAGATGCTTCACTGTGATGTACATGGGACTTTTGGAACTGAAGACAATATCAACAGAAGATGATGGCTGTGAAAAACAGTGTCTTAGTACAGGCATTAATGCCATTAAAATTAGGAGTTGGCAGCCTGGCGCGGTGGGTCACACCTGTAATCTCAGCAGTTTGAAAGGCTGAAGCAGGTGGATCACTTGAGGTCAGGAGTTCAAGACCAGCTTGGCCAATATGGTGAAATCCCGTCTCTACTAAAAATACAAAAATCAGCTGGGTGTGGTGGCGGGCGCCTGTAATCTCAGCTACTCAGGAGGCTGAGGCAGGAGCATTGCTGGAACCCGGTAGGTGGAGGTTGTAGTGAGTCAAGATGGTGCCATTGCACTCCAGCCTAGACCAACAACAGTGAGGCTCCGTCTCAAAAAAAAAAAAAAAAAAAAAAAAAAAAAATCAGGGGTTGGTAGCCTCAGCACAAACAGCATTGCAGTTGGGGAGCTTTGTTGACTTTGGAAGCAATAAGAGAAAACAATTCAATGAGCCAGAGGAGGAAGACGGTAACTGGGGACTGTGTCTTGAAGTGTTCCTTCCCTAAAAGCAAAGGAAACAAGGCATAGAATACAAAGCAAATCCCTGGGATTTCTTAGGATCTTCTGGAAGAAATCTGAATGTGGATAGGGAAAAGTATGAATACCCTTTGAGACTTTTACTACAACCCTATTTTTACTCTTAGTCTCCCGTAGCTTGGGAAAATGGGCTATATTTGAATACCTTTTCTTGTTTGTTTGTTTTTTTTTTACTTCTTTATTTATTTGTTTATCTTTTTGTATTTGTTTTTGTTTTTTTGGAGACAGGGCCTTGCTCTGTCACCCAGGCTGAAGTGTAGTAGCGGAATCTCGGCTCACTTGCAACCTCTGCCTCCCAGGTTCAAGCAATTCTCGTGCCTCAGTTTCCTGAGTAGCTGAGATTACAGGCAGACGCCAACATGCTGGGATAATTTTTGTATTTTTAGTAGAGACAAGGTTTCACCACGTTGGCTGGGCTGGTCTCAAACTCCTGGCCTAAAGTGATCCACTCGCCTTGGCCTCTCAAAGTGCTGGGATTACAGGCATGAGCTACCATGCCCGGCAAATTTCTATTGTTTTAAGCTATTAGCTTCTTTGATTTGAAGCTGAATATTATTTGGTAAAGTCATAGTTCATTATTTTTAAAATAAGGGTCTCTTTATTTTACCTTCTTTTAGTAATGCTAAGTATTATTAGTAATTAATTTTAGCTTTTGTTCTTTTCTGGTATAATAATTCTGGGTTTATGTCTTATATGTACAGTAAAGAAAAAATAAAAGCAAACTTCAGATGTGCCTTGACTTTTAAAAACTTTATAGATAAAAATTTCAAATCAGTAAAATTGGTATTTTATTTCATTAAAAGTCTTCAATTTATAAATGATTTTCCTAGTTTTTCCCATTACTATATGTCATTGTCTTTATTTCAGAGATGCCTGCTTCAATTTTACATTATATTTAAAAATAATAAAGACAACTTGATCTTTACTCTACCTACCATGAATAGATTGTTGATTTGTCTGGTAGTCATAAAATGTGATTTGGTTTAAATATTTACCTCTGAAATTTGAGGAAGACCTTTCTCGAGTTTGGTGAATTGTAGCTGGATTTAGAGTATCTGAATTTTCATTTCCTAACTTATTTAAATTTTATTTTTATTTTGTCCAGATTAAAGTCTTATTGTTATCTTGGTAAAGTAGTGCTCTGATTTTGAAATTTCTTTTTTTTTTTTTTTTTGAGGGAAAATAAAAGCCAGGCAGTTGGGCAGTGTATTTAGAATTCCAAGTCATCTTGTGCCTCATTATTCTTATAGATGCCTATCACCTTCTTCTGTCTTTAAAACTGATTCATATGTCATCTGGTTATGCTGGATAATGATTGTGGTGTGTTCAACCCCAGGGCTATTATCAAAGCATCCTAAAGTGGTAAAAAAAACATCAAAGAGCTGTTGACAGTCCAAAAGACAAATATAGAAGCTTTATTTTTTCAACCTAGAGAAAATCCTTATAATCTGTCTATTATTGTATAGCCCCTTCAGATCCGGAAGCTATTCAAGAAGTCCTGGCCAGTAACCAGATAAGTCTTTTCCCTTTGGAAGTAACTGTCCCCAATAGCATTGCTTTGAAACCATATCATTAACATTGACAAATTTGGACTATTAGGATTATCATTTTGTGATTAGGGAATTCCTTGGTCTTTCCTAATTGCCTTCTCTATAAAGAATAAGCAATATAAAAGACATGGACCATACGTGAGCAGTTTTTCTGAACACTTGAGCCAACTCTACTTTAACTCTATGTTACAGAGAGGAAAAACATTCTTATTTGTGAAAGCTGACTCTTGTTTGAGCTGGTTGCTTTAAGATGCTCAATGTATGACCCATGGACTACCCTCATCAGAGTCTCTTGCAGTGTTTATAAAATGTAGATTCTTGAATCCGAATCTTGGGGTGAGAAGGGAGTATGTAGTGGAATCACTATAGCTTAAACAAGTGCCACAGGTGATTTTTATTCATGCCAAAGTTTAAGAACTACTTCTCAAGGACAATTACTCTTTAGTTTAGGAAAACACTTTAATGAAACATCTTGGTTTTGAAATAAAGCTAAGGTTCCATGGTTATTCTGGATAAAAGTGGGACAGAAAACAAAGAGCCAAATTGCTCTGAGTAAGAATAAATTAACAAGAATTTGGGAATTGCCCGCCTGGTGTTTGTTTTTTGTTGTTGTTGTTGTTGTTGTTTTGAGATGAAATTTCACTCTTGTTGCCCAGGTTGGAGTGCAATGGTGCGATCTCAGCTCACCACAGCGTCCGCCTCCCAGATTCAAGTGATTCTCCTGCCTCAGCCTCCCAAGTAGCTGGGATTACAGGCATGCGCCACCACGCCTGGCTAATTTCTGTATTTTTAGTAGAGCCAGGGTTTTCCCATGTTGGTCAGGCTGGTCTCAAACTCCTGACCTCATGATCTGCCTGCCTCGGCCTCCCAAAGTGCTGGGATTACAGGCCTGAGCCACTGCGCTTGGCCCACCCCTGGTGGTTTTAAAGAGAGGTGGCTTTAGGAGTCCCAGAAATTCAGAAAAATGTAAAGGAGATTCTTGTTAGGGTGAGGGACCACAGCAATATAGTGGCATCTGAAGAGAATGATGGCTAGTGAGAAATTCCCTATGGTGGGAATGGCCAACATTCAGTGTGAAGTCACTTTCTATTCTGTGTCTCGTTTCTTTTGCTTTTAGGGAAGAAGCTGTTCCATTCATAGGAAAGCACAGAGTGGGATGGAAATGGGAACAGGATCAGGAATTCAGAGCAAGTGTGTTCCCTGGCCAAGTTCCTTTCCAAGAATCCTTGGAAATGTGGAGGAAGGTTCTGGATTTTCCCAACCTCACCAAATCATAGTTAGCCAGGACATCCTAATCATGTAGCTCACATTTATTTATTGAGCATCAAGCATATACTAGGCATCTTTGCACATTATGAAATTTAATCCTGCAAAGTAGGTATTTTATCCTCAGTTTATAGATGAGGAACTGAGGCCAGAAAGGTTGAATAACAAGCCCAAGGTCAATCAATCAGTTAGCAATAGAGCCGAGACTGAAGCCCAGATCTTTCTGACTCCAAAGCCTGTCATTCCTGCTCCACATTATACTACACCCCTTCTCAGAGATTATAAAAAGCTCTGGCCGCTTTAACTGGTGTACCTCCAGGTCAACCGCTTCCACCTCTTTCTCCTCTTTCAGACTTGCACCTGTTCCCTAACCAAAGAGAGGAACAACAGCAATAGTGTTCTGTCTGGATCTGTTCAGAGTTAGGGCCACCAAGATTGTTCAGAGAATTCAGTCAGCACACCCCTCCCACCTCAATCTGCTGTCCCATCTCTCCTCTTCATCACCAAACTTCTTTTTTCCCAAACTTTCTAAATAGTCTCCACTTGCTGTTTGACTTCTTCATCTTCGTCTTTCTCTTTAACCCACTGTACTTTGTCAAGAACTGTGAAGGGTCTGAGATTTTATCCTCCTTGCAAGCTAATCACTTAACCTGCTGTAGTTTCATGGAAGCTGGCAGAAGATGTGTGGCTTTGGGGTCAAAGGGCTGTGTTACTCATGGCATGGCAAGCAGTACCAGTGACATGTTCAGTCAGTTCTCTTGCCCCCAGGTCTTACCTGGAGCTACATGGTGTGGTTCAGGTGAGTGATGCACGTGCAGTGAGTTTGCCTCACACCTGAGAAACTCTAAGCTTAGGAAATCCCCAATCTTTTTATAATAGGCTGCAAGAAAACCTGCTTGACCTTTACCTTCAAAGACATTATCTTTACTATATTGGATGGTAAACAAATGTGCCCGTGCTCTTCAGCGGGACGGGGGTTGGGGGTGGAGGGTGGGGTGGGGGACACTATGTATATTTTCCAAGGCTGTCTGACCAAAAAAAAAAAAAAAAAAAAAACTCCTTGAAAATATAGTCTAAAACAAAAGCTGTTAGTGCCTTTGCTCACAAGACATACAGAAATACCAGAGTCCCACAGAGACTTGTCTTCCAGCACATTTCTGCATTTCTTCCCACTAGTCATACAGAAGATTACTCTCTTGAAAATGATCAGTGATCTGATTTCCCAACCCAACAACCTTCTAGAATCCCGGAAATAAACTCACAGGACAATAATCATTCAAGAAATATCTATTGGGTAGCTTCTATGTGCCAGACACTGTGCAGGCCCAAAGAGACATGGTCTTTGTCCTAATGTGGGGAGCAACAGACATTAACCTAGTAGTTACACACACCAAAACGCAGTTACAAGCTGTGGTAAGTCATAAGAGGGGAGGGTACATGGTGGCAAGAGAGCTGACATAACAAGGGATCTTGAATATATCTGGGAGGTCAGAAATGTTTTTCCCAAGGATGTCCCTTTCAAGCTGAGACCTGAAGGATGACTAAGAGATAGGATAACTAAAGGAGAGAATGGCATGTGCATAGAGCCTTTGGCTTTTGGGATCACAGCATTTTTGAGAAACTGAAAGAAGACCAAGAAGTTTGCCCAGGAAACAAGGTGAAAATGGTGTGAGATGAGGCTGGAAAAGGTAGGTAAGGCCAGACCTAGCATGTTCTTATAGGCCGCCTTAAGAATTCTAGACTTATGCCAGAGCAATGAGAAACTGTTTAAGGAGTTTTTTGGCATAGTGACACAATCTTACTTGCTTTTAGAAAGGTAATTTTGACTGCAAAATGGAGACTGAATGGAGGATCCCAGATTGTATACAGTGAGACTGAATTAGATTGGTGGTGATTGGAAAGAAGTGGACCAATTAGATTGTAGAAATAAAATTGCCAAGAATTAGTGCTGCAACAAACATGGAAAATGGAAGAATGGAGGTGAGGGAGACATCGGGGTGACTCACTACTAGATGTTTGATTTGAATAACTAGAGAGTTCATGAACTCAGTTGGACTAAACTTTGCAACTCTGAGATATTAAGTGGCCATGTCAGTGAAGCACTTGGAATTTAGAGGAAGGGTCTAACTTTGAGTAGTGGATCAGATTTGGCATTTAGAGGAAAGGTCTGGGTTGGAGGCATATATGTGGAGATCACTGGCATATAGATGATAACTAAAGCCATTGGCATGGGTGATGCTGCTTAGGCCAAGAGATTACAGTGAAAACAGAAAATAATCTAAAACTGAATTTTAAGGTACTGTTATATTTAAAGGTTACGGAGAGGAGCAAGAATATGCAAAGGAATCAGAGAAGCAGTGCCTAGTAAAGGAAGGAGGAAAACCAAGAAAATGCAGTGTCGAAGGAAGGAGAAATGTTTAAGGAAGAATAGTGGTCAAAGCGTTGAGTATTGTTGAGAGGCCAAGAAAGAATGAGGATTGAAAATGGCTCCTATTTTATTGATTTAAAAAAAGTGAAGCATTGAGAAGAGAACTTGTTCAAAGCCAACATAATTTCTTGACCCTCTCTGTGTTCCCAGAGAACTCATACTGGTGCACATGCTAGGGTCATTTACGTGTGGGTTTTCTTCTCTCCAAAGGACATAAATTCCGCAGTCTTCACTTTACTTCACCTAAATGCATTGCATATTATTGATTATAATCTCTAGGTCTTCAATAACATTCTTAAATTATGTGTTAGTCTTCTACAAAAACATGTAGGCATGTCCCAAACACATTTTTTTACACATAGTTTTTAAAAGTGCCATTTCTTGGCCTCTCCCTGTACAGAGGAATCAGAATCTTGAGGGGGTAGATTGCAGGATTCCCTATTTTCAAAAAGCTCCTGAGTAGGAAGCAGAGTAGGAAAGTATTAGCTTAGCGGTAAGTTTGGAAACCATTAGCTTAGTCTCCGACCAAGCATAGTTGGGCATTAAGATGGGGAAGCCACCCCATTCACCCACACTCTGATAAAATCCTCATACTTTGAAACAATATACAGTTATACTTCAATTATTCCAAGATCAACTTGCCAGCTGTCTGGAAGAGGGCCAAATCTAAAAGTTAAGAAAAGGAAACATCTCTCATAGGGAAAGAACTTCTGATAGTGAAGAGCAATGAAAATATCTCAAGATACCACTGCCCTATTTACAACCAGAAGACAAGAAACCTCTCATTAGCTGGCTGCGGATATAAACATGCCATCAATCTTCACCTGGAGCCGCAGAGAAAACCAGGCGAGAAAGGAGAAAAGAGTAAAAAAAATACAGTAAAGCAGAAAGAATAAGAGGAAGGATCAGAGTGGATAGAGGCAGATGAGATGAAAAGCAGTGACAGATTTTAGAAGATGTGATGAGAACATTCCAAAGAGGGAAAAGGGGAGAGCACCAAAGCGGGGATTCTATACACCGTAGCAATCCTCTGGGACTTGAACGTATGGCCAGGATATCGGTTTGAGGGTCAGTTATCAACAAAGGATTTCATTAACCATTGTATTCTTTAAGACTATAGAGAATAAGCACGTTTTAAAGATTCTTCTGTAGAACAGTTTTAAAAATATAGCTATTTTAAAAGATCGCACAATTAATACACTGAAATAAATCCCGGACATGCAGCTTGTTACATCCATCACCACTTTTGAAAGGGCACTTCCTGGGGTTGGACTCCCCGGCCCAAGGACTACCCACTCCCCACGTCTTCGGTGGCAACTGTAAGTCAGCAGCCCTCAGGCATTATTGCAGCGCCCCGCATTGCTTCAGGTTCCAGGAAGCCGCTGCTGCCTTCACTTGTAAGTCTTCGTGCTGTTGTAAAAATTGAGGTTTTTCACGCGATTTGGCTGGCGAAGAGACCGCGAAGCCACTCCCCACGTTTTCAACTGAGTAAATACCGAAATATTTTTGCTTGCTATCCAGATCCCGGGTTCGAAGTATTTGGGATTAGAAACCTCCAAGCCCATTTCAGAGGCTTCCTCGTCCTTGGCTGGAGTGTCTTTTAAAGCACCTGCCAGCCTTAAGTTCGGGTGCCTTCGGAAAGGGGCTGACAGGGTGCGTCTCGGGGGAGCCTTTTGAAATGTGGATTGAGAATTGTGTGAGTGGCTCTAGGAACCTCCATGAACTCCACTTTTCCTGAATGTGGCTCCGAGCCTGGCCACAGCGGATGCTACCACGAGCCAGGCGCAGCCGGGCCTGGGGAGAAAGCCGGAAGCCCAAGAGGGTGTGGGCGCTCCGGGAGCCGAACGCAGCCGCTCAGCCGCCGCACGCCGGTGGCCCTGCGGGGCACTCGCGTTCCGGTGAGAGAGCCCCGGCGCCGCGGGCTCGAGGCGGGGGTTCGGGGTCCCGGCCGAGGGCGCCGTCGGCTGGGCCCGCGCAGCCGCACTCGGCGCACCGACTTCGGGCTCCTCCTCCCGGCTCCGTAGTAAGCATGGCGGCGGCGGCGTTCGTGGTCCCTCGGGTGAAACAGAAAGCGGGAGCTACGCGGAGAGGGAGCGAAGAGAGGGGCTGAGGCGGCGGCGTCACTGCCAGGAAACAACCCCAACAGTCAGCGCGCCGGCGGCCGCGGCGGCCCTCAGAGCTGACTCTGCAGCTGAGGTAGAGAGAAAACGATCAGGAACCCTAAGAAGAGGCGCCAGAGGAGCCGCCTTCTTCTGCCTCAGAACGGCGTGAGTCGGAGGTGAGAGCGCGGGCACTCCCTCCGCGAAAGGCGGGGGACACCGAGCCGTCCCAACCCCGTCCCGCCCCGGAGGAGGCGCCGCGGAAACCGTTAGGCTGGGACTGAGGGCCGGGGCACCCTGCAGGGCTCGGCCCCGTCGAGGGACCCGGGCCACCCCTTTCTGTGGGCGCGCTGTGGGCAGATGGGCAGAGGGGCAGTGGGGCCGGGGACAGGACCCGTCAACTAGTCTGGCACCTGCCGGGGCCGAGCCTAGCCAGGACGCGCTTGCGGGGGCGCGGCCGGGGTCGCCATCCAGCCCGAGGGAGGTGGCGCGGGTGCGCGGGCAGCCCTCCCCTCTGTCCCCCGCCTCCTCCCCGCGGCGAGCCGCGTAGCTCGGGAGGGCTCGGGGGCGGGGGCGGAATCCTTCCGAGAGGATCGCCCAGCACCCGCCGCGCCTTCGGCTTTGGACGCCCGGCAGCCGCCGAACTTGAACGCTTTTCTGAAGAGAGTTTTCCCCGCTCATCTTGGGGTTAAAACCTCGAAAACCCGCCCTCTGTGTTTGATCCTGCGTGGCTGCCTCCAGTACCTGGCAGTTCCTCTCCCCGGGCGAGTTAACCACCTGTTCAGTCGGGAGGTGGACTCGAGGCTGCAGTCCTCGCCCAGTTTTAACCTGAATCTTCGAACTTTTGACACGGCTTTGGAAACGTCGTCATGTGTTAGGTAAAGGAAAATGAACAGATAATTTCGCTGTCAAATTGCGGGCAGAAGAGGGGCTGTTTTAATGGATTTGGTCGTTAATTGTTCTTTTATTCAATTGTTGGCGTTACAAGCCTTGGGATATTTGAGAGGGTGGAATGCGATGATTTGCTGGGGGTGCTAGAGATTGTGAATTCGAGATTTTCTTTTGTAAGGTTTTTACGTAAGTTCCTTTGGACACCTTTGTGTCTGACTGTCTATTAAATAAGAGTCACAGGCTGATGAGTTTTTTTTTTTTCTTTTTACGATACAATCATTGCGTGTTCACTATGGGTTTTTAAAACTGAACAACATAATTATTTTGCTTCTTACTGTGGTCGTGTTTTTAGTTCTTGAAACCAAAGTGTGTATGCTTCTGTATTGTAGGAATGAAATAACAGTTGAACTCTTACTATAATATTTTATCACCATGCTGTTACCAGCTCCAGTACTAAACATATGCCACTCAGGAGTTTGAGCCATATGTTAGGCAGAAACGAATTGAGTTTTGTGGTTCTGATCTTGTGTTTGGATAAATATTTAGTTTTTGCGTATTTACTAACTCTTGACATCTTGTATCACCTACAAATGTTCAAGTGAGTTGAATCCCCTGCCTTTTGGATATTTTCTTGGTTGAATTAATTTTTCTTAAGTAATGAGATAAAGTACTCACTGAGACAGATGGTGGCCCAACAGAAAACAATGATGGATTTTTACCACATCTTTTGTAAAATATGACCTGAAATGTTGCTTTTAGCTTTGTAGCCTACTAATCTTGCTTTCTAATAACACCAGTTAGTGGGAAGAAGGGATAATGACAGGAGAAATACCTTATTACATTTTTAATGTTAAATCTTATATTTAAATTTTTTAGCACTACTACCTTAAATTTTACTATATTGTCTTGTTTCATTTCATAGCTCATCTGTTAGTTTTCTATGTGTAGGTTAACTGGAAAATTTTTTATCCTAGGCTGGCTACCATTAGCCACCTGTATGCTTCTGAATTAACTCCCTCTTTTTCCCTTTTGTCTGAATCCTCCAAATCATTGAATGCTCAGGAAAAATAAAATCCTGGTTAACAGCCTCAAGCATAGTTATAAGAGTAATTAATTTCTCCCAAATTAATGATAAGCATTAAAAAAACATTCTAGGATTATCTTCTTTTGGTGACGTCTGTCTTCACTTCCTCTCTCCATGTGAGTAATTGAGACCTGATTTATTTTAACACACATTTAATGATTTCCTCTTTACTAGTCACATTTCTACAATATAATAGTAAGCATATTTTATTATAATTTAAAATTTTCTCCCTCTTCCCTGACCAGCCAGACATAGCTAAGGGCTGAGAGATCCTTAACCCCCCGAAAAAAAGAGGGAATGCATGATTCATATTTTCATTGTCTTACGTAGTTTTAGGGAAAGAGCATTTAATTTATACTTCATCCAGTTTTAGTAATATTTGCGCTGTTTTAAAACATTTGCATGTTTTAAAATGTTCATGACATCCAAGGCTTGTGTATTTTATAATCTGCCTGTATTTTTAAAATACAATTTGATGAAGTAATCAAAAGGGTTTTTTAAAAAAACATTGTTGGTGCATTTTTGAATGAAAATGAATCTAGATCGTGTCTTTGAGAATGGTGTAGGAATATGCACATGATTTCCTATTTTATTAGCCAGATAACTGATTGGTGTTTCTGGTTTTTTTTTTTTTTTCTTTTTTTGTTATTTTTAAGCAATGCCTAGCAGACTTCAAATAAATTCACAATATTGTAATTCCAAAGGTTTAGAATATGGTGCATATTTATTCCATTGAGCCTTTTACTGCTTCAGTTTTATCACATTGCAAAAGAAGAAATATGGCCCCCGTGTGTATTAATGTTAAGAACTACTTATTAAAAGGAAATTAGTGGCCATTAATGTTAAAAGGCAAATTTTGTACTTTTACATGTATTGTGAGCTTTTATAATTTTCTTAATATTTTGGTCTTATTTCAGAGAATTATTCAGTGGTCTCTTTTTATATCTAGATTTATTCTTACCTTTCTAATCTTCCCACTATTGTGATTTTGCTTGTCTTTAATATATACTTTCAAGTTTTCTGTGTAGCCTATGGTCTTCCATCAGGTTGCTTTGTGGGTGTCATCTTTTGATCTTTCCAATCACTTATCACCCGTTTACCAGTCCTTGGGCTATTTTTTCCTCCAAGATTGAGAACTGCCTCTGGGAGGTGGCATGTGCTTACAGGGTGATGTGATGTTATTAAAGTGGAGATGCAGACATAGTGTGAAGTCTTCCTTCCTTCAAGTAGTTTACAAACTAGTTGGGGGTACTAGACTAATAGTATCACTAGCCAAAAATATAATATGGTATTATTAAGTTGTGTGACACCAACTGGAATTTAAAGGAAAGTGAAGCCAGTGAGGGCTAGAAAAATCCTGGAAGGCATTTGGAGGAAGTCAGAGGAAACTTAGAAACGATTTAGATAACAAAGAGAAAGGCATTCCAAAAGAGATTCACAGGCAGAGTTGGAAGTAGTAGTAGAATAAGTAGTCCAAGAGCATCCAAGGACAGAAATTGGGACGAAGAAAGAAAATTAGGTCGAGATGTTAGCTTAAGCACCAGGGCATCAGAAGAGGAAAATAGGCAGAGCTGGACAAGACAGTTTGTATCATTAGGAACCTATCACTGAAAGAACTATACCTCAGCTTTGACATATTAATAGCTTAAGCTTTATGTGTAATAGATAGCTTGTATGTGTCTGTTTATGTGGCTTAGATCAGGGGTCGGCAAACTTTTTCTGTGGAGTGCTAGATAATCAAATATTTTAGGTTTTGCAGTCTTGGTTGAATGTTCCTGTTTGTTTGTTTTTTATAATCTTTTAAAAACATAATTTTTTTTTTTTTTTTTTTTGTGATGGAGTCTTGCTGGGACACCCAGGCTGGAGTGCAGTGGCCGGATCTCAGCTCACTGCAAGCTCCGCCTCCTGGGTTTACACCATTCTCCTGCCTTAGCCTCCCAAGTAGCTGGGACTACAGGCGCCCGCCACCTCACCCTGCTAGTTTTTTGTATTTTTTAGTAGAGAGGGGGTTTCACTGTGTTAGCCAGGATGATCTCGATCTCCTGATCTCGTGATCCGCCCGTCTCGGCCTCCCAAAGTACTGGGACTATAGGCTTGAGCCACCGCGCCCGGCCAAAAACATAATTTTTACATTATTGTCTCAAGAGCCAAACAAAAACAAGCCATCTGTGGACAGGATTTGGCCAGGGGACCTAGTTTGCTGACTCCTAGGTAATAATTGGCAAAGTAATTGTCCATATAGCCCATACCGTGAAATGTCTTGTATCGTCTTGTCTATGTGGTGGTTTGGTGCGTTTTATGACTATCATGTATATATTTTTCCTTAAGTTATCCTAAAAGAAAATATGCAGAAATAAGTGCTACTGTAATTGTTATTTTGTGGCCAGACTTCTAACAAGAGCCTAGAATAGGTCTCAGAATTAGGAAGTGAAAGATGAAAAGCCTTTGAGTCAGGCCTTACTACAGTGAAAATAGCTACACAGTGGCTTGGTTTAGAATTTGTATAAGAGTAGGTATATCAGCTGCCTGTGCTGGTTTTACATTTTTTTAAACACAGCTGGCAGGTTAAAAACCTTGTCTAGGGTGCTGGTGGTCTAGTGACAACAGGGGAGCAGGCAGTGGGGAACTTTGTTTTTAGAAGTAGTCTAGGATGAGTTAATAAAGGGACAAACAGTTGGACATTCTGCAGTATTCAAGGAAGAATCACTGTGTTATGGAACAGTCTAATAATTGATATTTACATTGATGAGCTTGAGTCATCAAGAAAAGATTGTATCATGTTCACATTAAGGCATGGAAGGAAGACCTAGAGATCTCTTTACAAATATTTCAATTAAGATTATTTTAAGATAAGTTATGGTGATTTAAAGGAGATAAGTATCAGTTATTTTGAAAAGTAATTTACATGAAACATCTCTGAAGTTTTTAAATTTGTAGATACGTATTTCTAAGGCAGTTCTGTTTTCTTCAGTATACTATGGTTCATGTGCCATTACCAGGTGGATAGTGATGCCTCAGGCTATGGCTGCACAAACCTATTGGCTGGGGCTACTGTATTTTTTGTTGCATCAAGAGAGTAAGAATACATCATGAGAGCATTTTTTCATTAAGCAGGCATCAGTACGTTCCGTATATCGGGGTTAGTAGTAGGTGCTGGAAAAAGTACAGATGTATAAGATGGGAAGCTACCTGGACGGAATCAATGATGTTTCTTTCTTCCTGTTAAAAACATTAAAACCAACCGAACAAAATAATGAGACTTAACTTTTGTACTTTAATTTATTATTAGCATTTTTCATACTTAGGAAGTACATACACTACCACAATTTTAAGGCAGTATAAACCTTTTGATTTAAATAACAGCCTTCATAAATTGCTACTTAATATAATTTATACTTTTTAAATTTTACTTTAAGGAGAAATTCATGCCCTCCCTGTTTTTTTGTGAATGCTTGAAACAGCTTCACCATTCCAGCTGTTTCTGTTTGCTAAACAGGAGATAAAGTACCTTGGATGGTAACTCAAAAGTCTAGATGTGAGTTCCAACTTCACCACTTATTAGCTATATGATTTTGGGTTAGTTTCTTGCAATCTTGGTTTTCTAAGCATTAAAATGGAGAATAATATCTATCCTGTTTTCCTCACAGATATTGTGAGAACCCACAGAGATGTTGGAAACCATAAAAACATTGAAGTACATACCATAAAAATGCTTACATTAATACTACTATATTGGAAGCAATGCAGCCTTTTTTTTTTTCTTTAAAAAAAAAAAAAAAAAAAAAAAGACCAGAGTTCAAGCTTTATCCTCCAAAATTCTGTAAACATAGTATGTTTCCAGTAAACATTCAGTTTACTCAAAAGTTTTAGCATCTTTCTTGGCAAAGAGAATGCATATACAAATTTTCCATTCTTATTAATCTTTCAGTACAGTTTATATCCAGTGCCTCTGTCCCTTTTTGCAAGGGAAATCGATCATCTCTGTCGAACAACTTCAGCTGTTCTTTCCATAGTGGGGCAAAAATATGCAAAAAGTGCATTCCTTATGATTTTCTTTTTTCAAGGGGAAGACTGTTTCTGTATTTATAGTAATAAGGTCTACTTGTTGAGCTCATTGAATTTTAGGCCCTCTACTTGCTTATTTTAAAAATCCTGTACAAACCTACCAGATTTAAGGCGGTATTTTCATTTTACAGATGAACTATACTTCTGATTGACTTCCATATCTCTTCCTCTCTCACTTCTTGAGATCTCTTATGGACTAGTTGCTAGAAATACAAAGTGCAATGTATACTTTGAAGTAAGCCTTGGTGTGAAAGTTACCTAAGTTTGGTAAATTAGATTGTGTATGTTAATCAGCCTCTATCAGAAATGCTGGGAAAAAAAGGGTTGTATCTGTTTTTTTTCCTCAGAATCCATATTTTCATATATATTTGAACTTTTTAAAAGTTAAATGATTTCGCTTCACTGTCTACTTCTTCAGTGAGGGATTACTTTAATTGGTTTATGTATATTGTCTTCTAAACCTACAGACACATAATTTGGGAGGCGAAAAAATCTTCTTACTTCTCTAGGGGTTCTAAACAGATATTTAAGTACACTTTAAATCACAGTTTACACTTTTATTAGAAAATAGGTACGTGCTTTGCTTTGTAGAAGTATGTGTCATATACAGCAGCTACTTTTGTTGAGCCATAACTTGAAGAATTCGTTATTTCGTTTACTTTAAAATCAGTTTTTCTTAAGACTTGCTTAAATAAAAAGTGAAAAATCAAAATTTGTGATTTTATTAGGTTTAAATCTTCTAGTTTTTTTTTTTTTGATTTTCTTAAGACAGACATTCTCAATTATGCCTTTGTTCTTATGACTTGATTTTTTTCCGTGTAATATTTTCATTTGCAATATATACTTTAAAAAAACCATTTTTAGCATAGTACCTTCATAGTTTATGAAGTACCTTTTTGTTTCTTTAGTAATTATTAGGATCAGCTTTTCTCGATGCTTCAGATTGGTATTCCTTAAATGCCATAGTTTGTTAGCAATTTTGTTTTAATCACTTGAACCTCACTAAAACTGGCCTAATGTGTGTGATAGAGTAGCCTTTGGGTAAAATGTAGGGGCAACTGACCCTGCAACCATCTTTTAGGATGCTTCCAGGATATTTAAAAAACATGAATTTATTCCGATCATTCCCCAGTTTTAGAAATTGAAATCACAACACAATTCCTGCTGCCTTAATTATAATTTCCTTTGTCTTTGAGAGTCCATACTCTGTTAATATCCTATTGTGTCAACATTTCTTACCTCTTTACAACTTTGTAATATAGTATAGAGAACATGTTTCACATTAGGCAGCCATAGGATTGTTGACTTCTCATACTGGCTATATAGAAACACGAGTGTGCTGCTTTACCTGTGTGAGCCTTGGTTCCTTCATTTTACAGTGTAGTAATAATAGTAGCTGTCTCCTAATATAGACTACAAGAATTAAAAGATCCTATTTAGCATGACAAGTAAAATGCTTGCCATAGCATATTTATATCTAGAACTTTGACATACATGCCTAATCATTGTCACTCAGGCATCCTGCATATCATTCATTTATTCATTTGTCCATCATTTGTTGAACATTTAAAATGTCCTAGATACTTAGAATATGAATGTCGAATGTCACAAAAATGAATGTCACACTCGCTCCCCTTTAGATATTTACAGAACAGGGTGAGAGATAATGATATGTAGATAAATACATATTTTTAAATAATTAAAATATGTCGGGTCTTTTCACTTGTATGAGTCCTTCCTGTCTTTTAATATTTAACTGTTAATTGTTTCCATAATACCGACAGAATATCTGGTTGTATGTATCATACTGTAATGTATATATATATATATATTTTTTTATTATACTTTAAGTTCTAGGGTACATGTGCATAACGTGCAGGTTACATATGTATACATGTGCCATGTTGGTGTGCTGCACCCATCAACTCGTCAGCACCCATCAATTCATCATTTATATCAGGTATAACTCCCCAATGCAATCCCTCCCCCCTCCCCCCTCCCCATGATAGGCCCCAGTGTGTGATGTTCCCCTTCCCGAGTCCAAGTGAGCTCATTGTTCAGTTCCCACCTATGAGTGAGAACATGCGGTGTTTGGTTTTCTCTTCTTGTGATAATTTGCTAAGAATGATGGTTTCCAGCTGCATCCATGTCTCTACAAAGGACGCAAACTCATCCTTTTTTATGGCTGCATAGTATTCCATGGTGTATATGTGCCACATTTTCTTAATCCAGTCTGTCACTGATGGACATTTGGGTTGATTCCAAGTCTTTGCTATTGTGAATAGTGCCGCAATAAACATACGTGTGCATGTGTCTTTGTAGTAGCATAATTTATAATCCTTTGGGTATATACCCAGTAGTGGGATGGCTGGGTCATATGGTACATCTAGTTCTAGGTCCTTGAGGAATCGCCATACTGTTTTCCATAATGGTTGAACTAGTTTACAATCCCACCAACAGTGTAAAAGTGTTCCTATTTCTCCACATCCCCTCCAACACCTGTTGTTTCCTGATTTTTTAATGATTGCCATTCTAACTGGTGTGAGATGGTATCTCATTGTGGTTTTGATTTGCATTTCTCTGATGGCGAGTGATGATGAGCATTTTTTCATGTGTCTGTTGGCTGTACGAATGTCTTCTTTTGAGAAATGTCTGTTCATATCCTTTCCCCACTTTTGGATGGGGTTGTTTGTTTTTTTCTTGTATATTTGTTTGAGTTCTTTGTAGATTCTGGAAATGAGCCCTTTGTCAGATGAGTAGATTGCAAAAATTTTCTCCCATTCTGTAGGTTGCCTGTTCACTCTGATGGTAGTTTCTTTTGCTGTGCAGAAGCTCTTTAGTTTAATGAGATCCCATTTGTCAATTTTGGCTTTTGCTGCCGTTGCTTTTGGTGTTTTAGACATGAAGTCCTTGCCCGTGCCTATGTCCTGAATGGTACTACCTAGATTTTCTTCTAGGGTTTTTATGGTATTAGGTCTAACATTTAAGTCTCTAATCCATCTTGAATTAATCTTCGTATAAGGAGTAAGGGAAGGATCCAGTTTCAGCTTTCTACTTATGGCTAGCCAATTTTCCCAGCACCATTTATTAAATAGGGAATCCTTTCCCCATTTCTTGTTTTTCTCAGGTTTGTCAAATATCAGATGGTTGTAGATGTGTGGCATTATTTCTGAAGGCTCCGTTCTGTTCCATTGGTCTATATCTCTGTTTTGGTACCAGTACCATGCTGTTTTGGTTACTGTAGCCTTGTAGTATAGTTTGAAGTCAGGTAGCGTGACGCCTCCGGCTTTGTCCTTTTGACTTAGGATTGTCTTGGCAATACGGGCTCTTTTTTGGTTCCATATGAACTTTAAAGCAGTTTTTTCCAATTCGGTGAAGAAACTCATTGGTAGCTTGATGGGGATGGCATTGAATCTATAAATTACCTTGGGCAGTATGGCCATTTTCACAATATTGATTCTGCCTATCCATGAGCATGGTATGTTCTTCCATTTGTTTGTGTCCTCTTTGATTTCACTGAGCAGTGGTTTGTAGTTCTCCTTGAAGAGGTCCTTTACATCCCTTGTGAGTTGGATTCCTAGGTATTTTATTCTCTTTGAAGCAATTGTGAATGGAAGTTCATTCCTGATTTGGCTCTCTGCTTGTCTGTTACTGGTGTATAAGAATGCTTGTGATTTTTGCACATTAATTTTGTATCCTGAGACTTTGCTGAAGTTGCTTATCAGCTTAAGAAGATTTTGGGCTGAGACGATGGGGTTTTCTAAATACACAATCATGTCATCTGCAAACAGGGACAATTTGACTTCCTCTTTTCCTAACTGAATACCCTTGATTTCTTTCTCTTGCCTGATTGCCCTAGCCAGAACTTCCAACACTATGTTGAATAGGAGTGGTGAGAGAGGGCATCCCTGTCTTGTGCCAGTTTTCAAAGGGAACTTTTCCAGTTTTTGCCCATTCAGTATGATATTAGCTGTGGGTTTGTCATAAATAGCTCTTATTATTTTGAGGTACGTTCCATCAATACCGAATTTGTTGAGCGTTTTTAGCATGAAGGGCTGTTGAATTTTGTCAAAAGCCTTTTCTGCATCTATTGAGATAATCATGTGGTTCTTGTCTTTGGTTCTGTTGATATGCTGGATTACGTTGATTGATTTGCGAATGTTGAACCAGCCTTGCATCCCAGGGATGAAGCCCACTTGATCATGGTGGATAAGCTTTTTGATGTGCTGCTGAATCCGGTTTGCCAGGATTTTATTGAGGATTTTTGCATCGATGTTCATCAGGGAGATTGGTCTAAAATTCTCTTTTTTTGTTGTGTCTCTGCCAGGCTTTGGTATCAGGATGATGTTGGCCTCATAAAATGAGTTAGGGAGGATTCCCTCTTTTTCTATTGATTGGAATAGTTTCAGAAGGAATGGTACCAGCTCCTCCTTGTACCTCTGGTAGAATTCAGCTGTGAATCCATCTGGTCCTGGGCTTTTTTTGGTGGGCAGGCTATTAATTGTTGCCTCAATTTCAGAGGCTGCTATTGGTCTATTCAGGGATTCAACTTCTTCCTGGTTTAGTCTTGGAAGAGTGTACGCATCCAGGAAATTATCCATTTCTTCTAGATTTTCTAGTTGATTTGCGTAGAGGTGTTTATAGTATTCTCTGATGGTAGTTTGTATTTCTGTGGGGTCGGTGGTGATATCCCCTTTATCATTTTTTATTGCGTCTATTTGATTCCTCTCTCTTTTCTTCTTTATTAATCTTGCTAGCGGTCTGTCAATTTTGTTGATCTTTTCAAAAAACCAACTCCTGGATTCATTGATTTTTTGGAGGGTTTTTTGTGTCTCTATCTCCTTCAGTTCTGCTCTGATCTTAGTTATTTCTTGCCTTCTGCTAGCTTTTGAATGTGTTTGCTCTTGCCTCTCTAGTTCTTTTAATTGTGATGTTAGAGTGTCAATTTTAGATCTTTCCTGCTTTCTCTTGTGGGCACTTAGTGCTATAAATTTCCCTCTACATACTGCTTTAAATGTGTCCCAGAGATTCTGGTATGTTGTATCTTTGTTCTCATTGGATTCAAAGAACATCTTTATTTCTGCTTTCATTTCGTTATGTACCCAGTAGTCATTCAGGAGCAGGTTGTTCAGTTTCCATGTAGTTGAGCGGTTTTGATTGAATTTCTTAGTCCTGAGTTCTAGTTTGATTGCACTGTGGTCAGAGAGACAGTTTGTTATAATTTCTGTTCTTTTACATTTGCTGAGGAGTGCTTTACTTCCAATTATGTGGTCAATTTTGGAATAAGTGTGATGTGGTGCTGAGAAGAATGTATATTCTGTTGACTTGGGGTGGAGAGTTCTATAGATGTCTATTAGGTCCGCTTGGTGCAGAGATGAGTTCAATTCCTGGATATCCTTGTTAACTTTCTGTCTCGTTGATCTGTCTAATGTTGACAGTGGAGTGTTGAAGTCTCCCATTATTATTGTATGGGAGTCTAAGTCTCTTTGTAAGTCTCTAAGGACTTGCTTTATGAATCTGGGTGCTCCTGTATTAGGTGCATATATATTTAGGATAGTTAGCTCTTCCTGTTGGATTGATCCCTTTACCATTATGTAATGGCCTTCTTTGTCTCTTTTGATCTTTGATGGTTTAAAGTCTGTTTTATCAGAGACTAGGATTGCAACCCCTGCTTTTTTTTGTTCTCCATTTGCTTGGTAGATCTTCCTCCATCCTTTTATTTTGAGCCTATGTATGTCTCTGCATGTGAGATGGGTCTCCTGAAGACAGCAGACTGATGGGTCTTGACTCTTTATCCAGTTTGCCAGTCTGTGTCTTTTAATTGGAGCATTTAGTCCATTTACATTGAAGGTTAATATTGTTATGTGTGATCTTGATCCTGCCATTATGATATTAACTGGTTATTTTGCTCATTAGTTGATGCAGTTTCTTCCTAGGCTCGATGGTCTTTACATTTTGGCATGTTTTTGCAGTGGCTGGTACCGGTTGTTCCTTTCCATGTTTAGGGCTTCCTTCAGGGTCTCTTGTAAGGCAGGCCTGGTGGTGACATAATCTCTAAGCATTTGCTTATCTGTAAAGAATTTTATTTCTCCTTCACTTATGAAACTTAGTTTGGCTGGATATGAAATTCTGGGTTTAAAATTCTTTTCTTTAAGAACGTTGAATATTGGCCCCCACTCTCTTCTGGCTTGTAGAGTTTCTGCCGAGAGATCTGCTGTCAGTCTGATGGGCTTCCCTTTGTGGGTAACCCGACCTTTCTCTCTGGCTGCCCTTAAGATTTTTTCCTTCATTTCAACTTTGGTGAATCTGGCAATTATGTGTCTTGGAGTTGCTCTTCTGGAGGAGTATCTTTGTGGCGTTCTCTGTATTTCCTGAATTTGAATGTTGGCCTGCCCTGCTAGGTTGGGGAAGTTCTCCTGGATGATATCCTGTAGAGTGTTTTCCAATTTGGTTCCATTTTCCCCCTCACTTTCAGGCACCCCAATCAGACGTAGATTTGGTCTTTTGACATAATCCCATACTTCTTGCAGGCTTTGTTCATTTCTTTTTCTTCTTTTTTCTTTTGGTTTCTCTTCTCGCTTCATTTCATTCATTTGATCCTCAATCGCTGATACTCTTTCTTCCAGTTGATCGAGTCGGTTACTGAAGCTTGTGCATTTGTCACGTATTTCTCGTGACATGGTTTTCATCTCTGTCATTTCGTTTATGACCTTCTCTGCATTAATTAGTCTAGCTGTCAATTCTTCTACTTTTTTTTCAAGATTTTTAGTTTCTTTGCGCTGGGTACGTAATTCCTCCTTTAGCTCTGAGAGGTTTGATGGACTGAAGCCTTCTTCTCTCATCTCATCAAAATCATTCTCTGACCAGCTTTGATCCGTTGCTGGCGATGGGCTGTGCTCCTTTGCAGGAGGAGATGCGCTCTTATTTTTTGAATTTCCAGCTTTTCTGCCCTGCTTTTTCCCCATCTTTGTGGTTTTATCTGTCACTGGTCTTTGATGATGGTGACGTACTGATGGGGTTTTGATTTAGGTGTCCTTCCTGTTTGATAGGTTTCCTTCTGACTGTCAGGACCCTCAGCTATAGGTCTGTTGGAGATTGCTTGAGGTCCACTCCAAACCCTGTTTGCCTGGGTATCAGCAGCAGAGGTTGCAGAAGATAGAATATTGCTGAACAGCGAGTGCACCTGTCTGATTCTTGCTTTGGAAGCTTCCTCTCAGGGGTGTACTCCACCCTGTGAGGTGTGGGGTGTCAGACTGCCCCTAGTGGGGGATGTCTCCCAGTTAGGCTACTCAGGGGTCAGTGACTCACTTGAGCAGGCAGACTGCCCCTTCTCAGATCTCAACCTCCGTGTTGGGAGATCCCCTGCTCTCTTCAAAGCTGTCAGACAGAGTCGTTCGCGTTTCACAGGCTTCTACTCCTTTAGCTGAGCCCTGTCCCCAGAGGCGCAGTCTACAGAGACAGGCAGGTTTCCTTGAGCTGCTGTGAGCTCCACCCAGTTCCAGCTTCCCAGCGGCTTTAGTTACCTACTTAAGCCTCAGCGATGGCGGGCGCCCCTCCCCCAGCCTCGCTGCTGCCTTGCGGTTAGATTGCCGCAGACTGCTGTGTTAGCAAGGAGAGAGGCTCCGTGGGCGTGGGACCCTCCTGGCCAGGTGTGGGATACAATCTCCCGTGTGCCGGTGTTACAGCGCAGTATTGGGGTGGGAGTTACCTGATTTTCCAGGTGTTGTGTGTCTCAGTTCCCCTGGCTAGGAAAAGGGACTCCCTTCCCCCTCGCGCTTCCCAGGTGAGGCGATGCCTCGCCCTGCTTCAGCTCTCGCTGGTCGGGCTGCAGCAGCTGACCAGCACCGATTGTCCGGCACTCCCGAGTGAGATGACCCCAGTACCTCAGTTGAAAATGCAGAAATCGCCGGTCTTCTGTGTCGCTCGCGCTGGGAGTTGGAGACTGAAGCTGCTCCTATTCGGCCATCTTGCTCCGCCCTCCTTCTATATTTTTTTACTTGTCTAAATCAGCTATTCAACTATGAACTCCTTGAGTTTGACAGATACTGCTGGAGTCAGCAACTTTTTTTTAATATAAGAGAAGATAGTAAATATTTTAGGCATTGTGGGCCATACAGGCTCAGTTGCAACTACTTAAACTGTGCTATAGGAGCACAAAAACAGCCATAGAAACAGTGGACGTGACCATGTTCCTATTAAACATCATTTACGAAACTAGGCAGCAGACCATATTGGGCCTACAGGCTTTAGTTTGCTAACCTCTGCAATGCTGCATGCATACCCTGTGCTTGACAAATAAAAGGCACTTAGTAAATAATATGATTAATAGGTATTAAACACTTTGTATGTTCTGGGTGCTATTGCAAAAAACTTTACATGTATAAGTTTACTTAAGCCTTACAACATCTCTCTGCAGTAGATACTATCATCACCAAATGTCATAGAGTAATAATAGAAGTAGTTTCATTAAAAGGTGGGAACATGACGTTGGTCCAAAAGTCTTAGGCAATACATTAAGAACAAGAAAAATAACCTGTAAAGAAAGGGGGGAAATGTTTCACTATTATTATTTAGAGTTGATGTGACTGCTTACAAATACAAATAAATATAATACAAATACAAATAAAAAATACGAGATAATGGAAAATGATTTGAGTTAAAGAATTTCAGTAAGCTGACTGGCTATAAAATAAAGTTAGAAAATTCATTAGCCTTCTTATGTATCAACAATAACCAACTATGAAATACAGTAATAAGTAGCAGCCTAAACTGTGAAATACGTCAGATTTTAAAATGTATAAAAGCTATGTGAAGAAAACTGCAAAAAGATGTGAATGGATGGAAGAATATTCCTGAATGTGTCAACTTAATGCTATAAAAATGGCAGCTTTTACTAAATTATTCTGCAAAGTCAATGTAGTTCTAATCAGAAATTCAACAGGATTTTAAAAATGAAATTTGACAAACTGATGGTTCCAGTTTTGAGAAGGGAGCTTGCACAAGAATGGCCAAGTAAATTTCAAAAAAAGTATAATAAATGGGAATATACCCATCAAAGGTCAAAACATTATAAAATTACAAGTATTAAAATAAGAATTTGGGGTAGGAATAGGCATATTGATCAAAGGAATAGAATAATAAATTCAGGAGAAGATCCATGGATAAAGAAGAATTGTATGATAAATGAATGAGTAATGGAAGAACTAGTCTATAAAGGGTCTAATTGAAGTAAATCTGTCTAATTGAAGTAAAGATAGTTGGGTACCCACTTCATGACACTCTCAAAACTAAGTTTCAGGTGGACTAAATGGTTTGGTTTTGTTTTTTGTTTTTGTTTGTTTGTTGTTTGTTTGTTTTTGAGACAGAGTCTCGCTCTGTCGCCAGGCTGGAGTGCAGTGGTGTGATCTCAGCTCGCTGCAAGCTCCGCCTCCTGGGTTCAAGCAATTCTCCTGCCTCAACCTCCCGAGTAGCTGGGCTTACAGCTGCTCACCACCACGCCCAGCTAATTTTTGTACTTTTAGTAGAGACAGGGTTTCACCATTGGCCAGATGGTCTCTATCTCTTGACCTTGTGATCCACCTGCCTCGGCCTCCCAAAGTTTTGGGATTACAGGCGTTAGCCACCGCGCCTGGCCCCAGCTGGACTAAATGTTGATAAATAAAAAATGTTTATTGTTATTATTTTTTATTATACTTTAAGTTCTAGGGTACGTGTGCACGATGTACAGGTTTGTTACATATGTATACATGTGCCATGTTGGTGTGCTGCACCCATTAACTCGAATGACAAAACTTTTAAAAGTTAATTTAAAAAACTGTTGGAGTAGAGAAGGCTTTTAAGTGAGACATCAAACTTAGATGCCATTTAAAAAGGAAGGCAAGCAATAGACTGGGATAAAATATTTGACATGTAATAGAATTAATATTCAAGGTACATAAGGTGTAACTACAAATAAATATGAAAAAGATAACCTGATGGAAAATGGGAAAGAATGTAAGCAGGAAATTTATAGAGGTAGAAATACAGGTAACCTGTTAAGTTTTGAAGGAATATTATTGAACCGAATATAAATAGCTTCATCTTTTTAGGAGAAAAATTTGGCAGTATCTGTCCATTTTAAATGTACATTCCCCTGAACCGGAAGTTTTATTTCTATATGTCTGTAATATAGAAATGCTATCATACGTTAATAGAGAGTATTGCATGATTATTCCATGCAGAGGAGAAAGTGTATGAAGGGATACTGGAAGTAGTAAGGTCATCATTAGAACAGTTAAATTATGGTGTGCCTTTATACCATAATATTAGATACTTATGAAAAAACATAAAATAGACATAGATGTACTTCTTAAGATATTTTACATGAAAGGGCAAGATACATATAATACATACACAAAGACACAGTTCATACACAAAAAAATACAATGCACAAAAGCAGTGTATATGATTTCACTTATGTAACAACCAATCCCAGAACACCTAATACACAAGTAAGTGCAGAGAAAAAGACTGGAAGGGTACACCACAGTTGTTAGCCATAGAAATAGAAGCTGGATTAGGGGTCAGGAAAGAGTCAAAAACAATGTTTGTATGTATATTTTCAAGTATAAGCAAGTACAGCCTTGGTGATATAACAAACATAACAACACATGCAAGGCTTTGTTATGATTGGTCCTGATTAGGTCCTTTCCTTCTGGGTGGACAGCTTTGATTTATGTCAGTTTTCCCTGCGTAATTTTTAATAGCACTTCCTTTCACTTGCAGAAGCTTCCCAGTTGGTGTCTGAAGTCACTGGTGTTTTTAGAAATAGCAACTTCAGTATAGTGTTGGATCTGAAACAGTGTTAAAGTGGGTTAAAGAAGTGAGAATTCTACCAGTGACTCTTAACCTCTATAACCACAACTGCCAACCAAGACAAAATAAAGTGCTTTTTATTTTCAGAGTTTCTGTTATAAAAACACTTTGCTTTTTTAAATATAAAGTTATAATTTTGAATGTAGTTTTTTTCAAGTCCCATATTTCTGAATATTTTGATCCTCCCCTTTAATATTAGAACCTAATATTTTAAGACAGTTAATGATAGAGGTCAAGAGAGGAATCAGAAGCTTGAGAGGAAGACAGAGTAAAGAGAACTAAGTTGCTTTTTTTTTTTTTTTTTTTTTGAGATGGCATCTCACTGCGTCACCCAGGCTGGAGTGCAGTGGCATGATCTCGGCTCACTGCAACCTCCGCCTCCCGGGTCCAAGTGATTCTCCTGCCTCAGCCTCCCGAGTAGCTGACACTAGAAGCATGTGCCACCAGACCCGTCTAATTTTTTGTAGTTTTTAGTAGAAATGGGGTTTCACCATGTTGGTCAGGCTGCTCTCGAACTCATGATCTCGTGATCTGCCCACCTCAGCCTCCCAAAGTGCTGGGATTACAGGCATGAGCCACTGCCCCTGGCCCGGAAGATTTTTTAAAAGAAGTTGAAGGAAGACAAGTATGATTAGAGGCACTCTTTAACCAAGGCATAGTTGTAGATTTATAAACGAAGAGTCTAGTCATCTCAGAAAGGACTACTTTAAGGACTACTGGATTCTGCAGACAAATCTACTTATAGGAAATAAATGTTTCTTGATTTTATTATGATATGGTAAAATTATTTTGGAGGAATTAGTGAAGGAAACATGTTAATATGTTTAAGTTATAGTAATACAGCAGCTTTTACATAGGAACTCTCAAACTTTCTGTGTGAATTTAGTTACCAGTATATTACGGTGGCCAGAAAATATTCAGAAACTGCAGGTTTAATCTTCAGTCCAAAAATCACACTGATAGGTATAACTAAGAATTTGAAGTTCTACAAAAACAAAGTTAACAATCTATAATATAAAAACTACAATTTTGTATAATACTTATAAAAAGGACAATAAAATATTTGGAAGTGAAAATAGGATTGTCTTAGGTGTAGTTGCCTTTTGGCTCTAAAGGGTAGCCTGTGTGCTCCAAAGATGCTAGACACCTAGAGCTATATGTGGAACTTAAGAAGATGTTACTTAAAAAAAGAAAAACTGATCTGTGTGCACACTATCAGTCCTTTAATGGATTGGGGTTCGTTTCTTGGAAGCAATTCTTTCTCTCTTGTTTCCATAGTTTCCTGACTGGAAGTATCTTTTTGATCAAGATTTCCTTTGAAGTCTATTTTAACAGAATTTTCATGTTAGTATTAAGGTATAGTTTCTTAGTGGGAGAATGGGGGCTGTATCTCCTAAATGCTGAATTAAATTAAATTTAAATTTAGTATATCTGACTAAGAACGGTAAGGACGGTGGCTCTGAATGCCCCCTTCCCTTTTAAACCTGTCTTCACTTAAGGGACACAAAAGAGTGAGGCTTATCCATCCTACCCATACTACCCTTTCCTTCTTTCCAGTGGCTGTGGGATTGGAGAAGAATAAGATAAATAAGTTATAGTAAATTTGTTGCTAACAATCTGTGTAAATTATTGATTTCCTTATAAGTGTATGAATACATTCATTAGGTTAAATTGTTGATATTTTAAAGTTTTTGACCTCAGTGGCAATTTCATATGGTTTGACCTATTGCATTACAAAACTATGGCTATAATCACTGCCCTATATATAAAAATGTTATTGCACTTAAACGAAAATACATTATAACTTATTTAAATAGCATAAATTTGTGCGCGCTTTGGCAGCACATATGCTAAAATTGGAACGATGCAGAGGAGATTAGCATGGCCCCTGCGCAAGGATGACACACAAATTCATGAAGCGTTCCGTGTTTTTCAGACTCTAAACCAACAAAGATAAAAAAAGAAAAAGAAGAGCATTACATAATGGTAAAGGGCTCAATGCAACAAGAAGAGCTAACTCCTCTAAATATGTATACACCCAATACAGGAACACCCAGATTTATAAAACAAGTTCTTAGAGACCTACGAAGAATCTTAGACTCCCACCAGTAATAGTGGGAGACTTTAACACTCCACTGTCAATATTAGATCAATGAGACAGAAAATTAACAAGGATATTAAGGACTTGAACTCAGCTCTGGATCAAGTGGACTTGATAGTCGTCTGCAGAACTCTCCACCCCAAAGCATAAATTCATAAACAGTACATCACTGATGAAATGTAACATCCAAGCCAAATTGGAATGTTTATGAATACACCTACTTTAGCAACAGATAAAGCCAAAAATATTGTTACTGCAGATATGTATCATTATACATTAAAGGGTTAAACAACCTTCTTCAGAATCTAAATTGCATATGAGAATGATAAAAGCCATAATGTAGTAATTTATAATTTAAAAGCTTGTAGTATGGCCAGGTGCTTGACTCATGCCTAATGGTCCCAGGACTTTGGGAGGCTGAGGTGGGAGGATTGCCTGATCTCAGGAGTTTGAGACCAGCCTGGCAACATAGCAAGACCTTGTTTTTACTAAATAATAAGTAAATAAATAAGTAAGCCAGGCATGGTGGCACATATCTGTAGTCCCACTACTTTGGAGGCTGAGGTGGGAGAATTGCTTAAGCCCAGGAGCCTGCAGTGGGCCATGATTGTGTCACTGCACTCCAGCCTGGGTGAGAGAGTGAGAACCTGTCTCAAAAAAAAAAAAAAAAGAAAGCTTGTAGTAATTTATAAGTTAAAGTTAAAGCTATCAGACATGAAAACCTTAGAGAATGAGAGCTGTCTCAAAAAGAAAAGCAAAGAAAGCTTGTAGTAATTTATAAGTTAAAGCTATCAGACATGAAAACCTTAAGTGTTCAGCAGAGTACTGATAAACATATACATTTAAGGAAACTACGCAGGGCTGGAGAAAGAGCCAACTAAAAAGATTGTATATAGAACAGTATCTAAACTCACACAGGGCCAGAAGAAGTGCCTGTTTCCACTAGCTAGAACAGAAAGCCTCATAATTTACAAGGCATTCAGTAGAGTACTCTGGAGGGTTTTGCATTAGTAGTGGGGAAAAATTAATTACACATTAAATGCAATTCTGTTCTTGCCTAACCCATCGTAAAACCAAGTCCCAAAGAATCAAACTTTGTCCTAGTCCCTTAGCCACATCTTAGAACAAATCTTGAGATTATTTATAGAAATACAAAAATATCCAACAGCCAACAAGATAAAGTTGACATTATCTTACATTCAGTGCAACTTACCGAGTCTGCAAAGAAGCAGGAAAATACAAACCATATTGAGAAAAATCACTTGAAATTGGCCTTCAAATGATACTGATGATGATAGTTATTAAAACATTTATGACTGTTAGAGAAGCTAACAAAAAGATTGAACATGTTAAATAGAGACACTGTCTAGATTAAAATTATGTGTCAAAGACATACTACATTAATAGCATGTTAGACTTTGTCAAAGGAAAGATTAGTGTACATGAAGATATAGCAATAGAAACTATCCAAAATGAAGCACAGAAGAAAGAAAATAGAATTTGGAGACAATAACTGAAAAAATATTTGAAGAAATAATGGCCATTTTCCAAAATAGATATAAACTATAAGCCAATAAGCACAATAAGCATAAGAAAAATGAATAAAACTCTACTAAGACACATCATAATCGAATCACTTAAAGAGAATTTTTTCTTTTACTTTTTTGTGGCGAAGTGTTGCTTTGTCGCCAGGCTGGAATGCACTGGCACTATCTCGGCTCACTACAACCTTCGCCTCCCAGGTTCAAGTAATTCTCCTGCCTCAGCCTCCCAAGTAGCTGGGATTACAGGTGCAAGCCACCACGCCTGGCTAATTTTTGTACTTTTATTAGAGATGGGGTTTCCCCATGTTGGCCAGGGTTGTCTCGATCTCTTGACCTCATGATCTGCCTACCTTCGCTTCCCAAAGTGCTGGGATTACAGGCGTGAAACACCGTGCCTGGTCCATGAAAGAAATCTTAAAAGCAGCCAAAGAAAAAGCAGGACAAAGATAAAGGTGACATCAGATCTGTCATTAGAAACAATGTAAGCTAGAAGACAGTGAAGCAATATCTTTAAAACATTTTTTTGCAAAAACTGTCAACCTGGGACTTTTTACCCAGGTAGACTATCTTTCAAAATAAAGGCAAAATAAAGATTTCAAATATACAAAAGCTGAAATAATTTATCACTTTCATTTCTGAACTAAAAGACATGTTAAATAGAGTCCTTCAAGAAGAAGGAAAATTAACTCACATGGAAACTTGGTCACAAGGAGTTCAGAGTACTGTACATGGTAACTACCTGGGCAAATATATACGATTTAGAAAAAAAATTATTATTTAAATGTCTTTGAAAGACAAATGACTGTTTAATATAAAAATGATGACAGTTGTCAGGTGTGGTGGCTCATGCCTGTAATCCCAGCACTTTGGGAGGCCAAGGCAGGCAGAATGCTTGAGCCCAGGCGTTTGAGAGCAGCCTGGGCAACATGGTGAAATCCTGTCTCTCCAAAAAAAAAAAAATACAAAAATTAGCCAGGCATGGTGGTACATGCTTGTAGTCACAGCTGCTCGGAAGGCTAAGGTGGGAGGATCGCTTGAACCCAGGAGGCAGAGATTGCAGTGAGCCAAGATCACACCACTGCATTCTAGTCTGGGCGATAGAGACCCTGCCCTCCCCTCCAACTCCTTAAAAAAATGGCAATGTGAGGTTTAAAACATGTAAAAGTAAAATATGCAATAATAATAGCAAAAATCCCAGAGAAATTGCAGATTTATTGTTGAAAGGTTCTGATACATATTCCTGAAGTAGTATATTACTTAAAGGTATACAGTAATAAGTAAAAGAGGTGTATTATAAACTTTAAAGAAACCACTCAAGTAGCAAAGAGTTGTAGCCTATAAATCAAGAGAGAGGAGATGGTATAATAGGAAATAATTAAAAATGAAGCAGATAAAGAGGGAAAAGGGACAAAGAACATTTGAAACAAATATCAAGATGATGATGTAAATCCAATCACATCAACAATCACATTACATATAAATGGCCTAAATACTACAATTAAAAGTCAGGGATTGTTATATTCAAATTTTTTTTTTAAATTAAGACCCAAATATTTCACATCTACAAGAAATCCACTTTAAGTAAGTTAAAAGGATGGAAAAAGATATACCATGCTTACACTATCCAAAAGAAAACTGAAATCACTAAGTTAAACCAGAAGTTAGGTTACAGAACAAAAAATTCATACCAGGGATAAAGAGGATTATTTCATACTAATAAAGGGATTAATTAAGAAGGCATACAGTTATAAGTATTTATGCATTTAATATCGGAACTGACCTGGGGGCAGTGGCTCATGTTTGTAATCCCAGCTCTTTGGGAGGCTGAGGGGGTTGAATCACTTGAGTTCAGGATTTCGAGACCAGCCTGGGCAATGTGGTGAAACTCCGCTCTACAAAAAATACAAAAATTAGCTGGGTGTGGTGGCACATGCCTGTAGTCCCAGCTACTAGGAAGGCTGAGGTGGGAGGATTGTTTGAACTTGGGAGGTTGAGGTTGCAGTGAGCTATGCTTACACCACTGCACTCCAGCCTGAGTGACACAGCAAAAACCCTGTCTCAAAAAAAAGGAAAAAGGAAAAAAAAAAAAAAAAAGAGTGTTTCTAAATATATGCTGAAACTTGCAGAGAGAAATACAGATGGTCTTTAATTCATGATGAGGTTATGTCTCGATAAACCTAACTTGTTAAAATATATCAAAAATGCATTTAATTCACCTAATCTACTGAACATCGTAGCTTACGCCTAGCCTATCTTAAATGTGCTCAGAACACTTATATTATCATATGGCTGATGAACAAAATCATCTAACACAAAGCCTATTTTATAATAAAGTGTTGAATATCCCTTGTAATTTATCAAATACTGAAAAGTGGAAAACCGAATGGTTGTATGGATACTTGATGTATGGTTTCTACTAAATGTGTATCTCTTTTGCTCCATCAGAAAGTCCAAAAATTGTAAGTTGAACCATCACAAGTTGGGGATTGTCTGTACATAAATATGCAATTTTAGCCGAGATTTCAATACCCCTCTCAATAAATTAATAGAAAGTAGAAAGAATGTAAAGCCTAAAACTATGAAATTTCTTTAAAAAACATAGGAGAAAATCTCTGTGACCTTGCATTAGGTGAAGATTTCTTAGGTATAGCCTTGAAAGCACCATTTATAAAATGGCAAATCGATAAATTTTACTTTATCATAGTTTAAAACTTCTCTTCAAAAGACATTGGTAAGAGAATATAAAAGCAAGCTACAGACTGGGAGAAAAAATATTTGTAAATCACTTATCTAGTAAAGGACTGGTATCCAGAATATATAAAGCACTATCAAAATATATTTAAAATATATAAAGCCCTATCAATAATAAGAAAACAGTCTAGTATTATGGACAAAATAATCAAACAAATAGTCAACCAAAAATATACCTGGATGACAAATAAGCACATGAAAACAACATCATTGTTCATGGAAATGCAAAGGCTCCAGTTTACAGATAGTAGGAAAATATGAGAGATGATGGGTGGGTTCATTATCTTAATTACGGTAATAGTTTCACAGGTGTATTTATGTGTCAAAATTTATCCAATTGTACACTTTTAAACGTGCAATTTGATATATGTCAGTTATACCTCAGCAAAACTATTTCAAAAATCAAGAGTAGTTGACACATTTTATTAGGTTAGTGCAAAAGTAACAGTGGTTTTTGCCCTTGCTTTCAATTAAAAGTACCATTTGTACCATTAAAAGTAATGGCAAAAACCACAATTACTTTTGCACCAAACAAGTAGTTATGACAACTACTTGGTGCATGTTTGTTTAATACATTTAACTAATTACTCTGCCATTTCAACTTTCAACAAAAGTTGAAAGTTTCAACTTTGTTTGTTCTGCAGGAAATAGCAATTTCAATCTGAGGATAGTATATCATACTCTCCTAGTATATCGATTTGACCATAATATCCAAAGGCAATTAAAAATTCTTCATTAAACTTGATTCCTTTACAAATACTTTCTTATCCTTAGGTCAATATTTTCATCTTTTTCTAGTTGAAGGATAATGTATTCACATCTGGGATGAGGCTTTCCAGAATGAGGTATACACCTTACATTGTTATCAACTTTACGTCCTTATTATCAGTTAGTACTTAATGTAAAAATTTATTTAGTCTTAGATTTGTGTTGTCCAAAGACTAGCAGCATCAGCCTAACCTGGGAACTTACTAGAAATGTGATTGACTGGGCCCCACCACACACCTGTTGAATCAGAAACTCTGTGTGTGTGGCCCAGGAATCTGTTTTAATAATCCCTGTGGGTGATTCTGATACGTACCAGGATTTGAAAGCTGTGATCTTAGAGCAACAATAGGACTTTAGATTCTTAGATACTTATAGTAGTTTCATTTTTAAAAATCTCATATGATAGCACACTTAAGATTTGTACATTTCTGGTAAAAGGAATTTGGCAAAAAAAATTTTAATGAAGATTCGTACATTTTATCATACATGAACTTTTGTTTTAAGGAACTACAATTTTGAATGCTAGTAACATGCAGAAGTGTTTAGGGGTGAAGTATACTAATGTCTGCTACTTTGAAGTGCGTTAAAAAAAGATCACTAGAGGAATACATGCAATTAAAACCTGTCAATTTTAGAAACTAGGTGACAAGTATATGGGTGTTTACTGTTCAGTTATTTCAGCTTTTCTGTAGGTTGAAAAAATTCTCATAATATAAAATCCTTCCTTGACTCCTTTTAACATTTTTGATCAAGAGAGTGAAATGTGCCTGGAATGTGCTCTTAGGCAAAATAATGGTAGATAGTAATGAAGTTTTAATATCTTAACAGCAATTAGGAATAAAGGTATAGAAAACTGTGTTTCACTAGATTGATAATACATTTGTTAATCTTAGAAATTGGCTATTTGAGATTTTTCTAATCAAATTAAAATTGGTTATTAAAGTGTGATCTTGCTGATGTTCTTTAAATTACCTCCATTGATTATCTCTTGATATATCCAGATGAAAAGATTCATCAGCTCTATATGATCTAGTTAAAGTCACTTTTAAGGACAGATACAAATTATTGATTTTTTCATTAAAAAATAGACTAATGTGGTCTTCAGAAATAAAAAAATTACTTTTAAAACATTATTAAAGTCATGACAATCAACTGGATAGTACTTAGATTAAAAGAGGTTTTTAAAGACATGGCAAATAGTAGTGTGCACATCTAATACAAATCCTGATTCAATCAAGTTTTAATAAAAATTAACAAGACAATGCAAAATTTGAACACTGACTGCATATTTGATGATTTAAGGAATTGTTAAAGTGTGTGTATGGTAATGGTTTTGTAATTATGTTTTAGAAAGGAGTTCCTATCTTTCAGAGATACATATTGAAATATTTGCAATTTAAATTTTGGAATGTCCTGGTTGTGTTTCATAATACTACAAGACAGGAAGTGGGGTATAGATGAAACTAGACTGGTCATGAGTTAAAGCTGGGTGATGAGTACATGGGGTTCATTATACTATTATGTTTACATTGGTGTATGTTTAAGATTTTCCACAATAAAAGGTTTTAAGAAAGATGTAGGTTAAATTTAACTCTTACAGCATGATCTGAGAGCGAAATTATCACTTATTACAGTGTTTCAGTGAGAAAATATTTTCCAATTATATCTGACTTTGAAACAAATAATAATAATAATAATAATAATAAATTCTCAATATGTTGCCCAGGCTGGTCTCAAACTCCTGGGCTCAAGTGGTCCTCCTGCTTCAACTTCTCAAAGTGCTGAGATTACAGTCATGAGCCACTGTAAGGGTCAAAGGCCTTTTTATTTGTTTCTTTCATTAAATTATCAGATATATCTGATTTCTAACAGAATACTGCAAAGCAGCCTATTTCTTGATTGAGGACTGCCTTTTTTATTTTTATTTTTAGCATAACACTCTTAGTTGTAGCCTTTTTTTGTACCAAATGTTGTACTGTTTTATACTTCCAATATCCAAAGAAATGAAAAAAGTGAGCATGGGGGAGAGAAAGAAAAGCAAGGAACTGGATTAAGCATAAATCTTTTGAATTATAAAATGTCTTTTTAAAAATTTAATATCAGTCATTGAAAATGATTGATAGCACTGTCTTCTTACCATTCTCCTCCCTTCTTACTTTCTCTACCAATATACATTTCTTTTATAAATATAGAAGAAAAAAGCAAGATTGCCTATTATGTCTTCATAAAATTTCACATTAACATATGGAAATTTAAGGTGAACTGAAGTAATGCATGTAATTACATTTTTAAGAGCCATTTTTCTGCAGTACAGTTGACATCAAAGAGGGTAATTCAAAGAATTAATTAGTTTTAGCCAAAATATAAAATAACCTAATATCCTGTTCTTATTGTTAAATACAATCTATGAAATACTTGTTTTAGGTTTCTGGTAAGAAATGATAAGATAATTTTGCAGAGTGACTCCCATGACTTTCATCTCAGGAAATTCCACCACAGGTAATTTCAAATACCTTATTTTTAGTCTACTGTAGTCAAGTTTAGAAGATAAAAAATCCAAACGTTAAAAATGAAATAGAAGTCTACATTGGAAAAATACACTTTAGGATATCAGTTCATGAGATAAATTAGTAATCTGGATAAAGTCCAAGTTCTAGCAAAATTTATTTAAATTCTCCTGAAAGGGTGCTTAGATGGTTGAGAAGCCAAATATGTGTGATTGCCTATGGCTCTTCAAGACTATTAATTTTTAAATCAAAATTTTGATGGTGGTATGAACCATATTCATATTACAAAAAAAAGCCTTGAGAAATAGAGAAAAATGGTTACATAATCTCACCATCTTGATACAATTGCTACCGTAATTCTAATATTTTTATGTAACATTTTGTTCATATGTGTATTTTTAAAAACTCCTAAATTCTAGAGTTAAATGACTAAAACTCCTTGGAGTATAGTCAGCCTTCCATTTCTGGGAGTTTCACATCCACGGAGTCAAGCAACCATGGATCGAAAATATTTGGAAAAAAATGGATTATTGCATCTGTACTAAATATGTACAGACCTTTTCATTATTCCCTGAACAATACAGTATCACTATTTATATAGCATTTATATTGTATTAGGTATTATAAGTCATATAGAGATGATTTAAAGAAGAAGAATGTGCATAGGTTATATGCAAATACTACACCATTTATATAAGGAGCTTAAGGTTTTGTGGATTTTGGCATCTTTGGGGATCCTGGCACCAATCCTCTGTAGAAACCAAGGAACAACTGCATATGATAGTCTTGTGGTTTCACAAATGGCTCTGGAGACCTATAGTTTTTAGTTTGAATTAGACACACCAGAAAAACACATCAAAAGACATTGGATTTCAGCAGGGCGTGGTGGCTCACACCTGTAATCCCAGCACTTTGGGAGGCCTAGGTGGGCAGATCATTTGAGGTCAGGAGTTTGAGAGATAGTGAAACCCCATCTCTACTAAAAACAAAAAATTAGCTGGGCGTAGTGTCAGGTGCCTGTAATCGCAGCTACTTGGGAGAGAGAGACAGGAGAATTGCTTGAACCCAGGAGGCAGAGGTTGCAGTGAGCCAAGATCACACCACCGCCCACCAGCCTGGGTAACAAGAGCGAGACTCTGTCTCAAGAAAAAAAGACATTGGATGTCTCAATCTAAATGTACAGATTTTTCCTATCAGCACTTCAGTTATGCTATTGCTGTAATCCAAGATGTAATCCCGCTTTGCATTTTCCCACATGCTTTGTAGACAAAAAGAACTGAAGTTTCAAACCCCAGACCAAGCTGATTCTCGTAAGATATCTACCTTAGTTTCTAGGTCTAAGCTGTTGTCATCATGTATATAACAAATCTAGGTGAATTAACAGATATGAATAATAAGGTTAAGGAAGAAAACTAGCAGAATACATGTGTAAGGAAACAACAGATTCAGAATTATGTCTGTGACTGAGTGAGAAAGCATCTAATAGTGTTATGAACTGAATGTATACCTCCCAAAATTCATACATTGAGCCCTAACCACCAATGTGACAGTATGTGGAGGTGGGGCCTTTGGAGTTAATTTGGCTTAGATGAGATCATGAGCATGGGGTCCCCACGATCAGATTAGTGTCCTTGTAAGACGAAGAAGAGACCTGAGCTCGCATGCTCTCTGCCTTGAGGACAAAAGGAGAAGGTAGCCATCTGAGAGCCAGAAAGAGGGCTCTTACCAAAAAGCCAACCATGCTAGCACCCTGATCTTGGACATATTTGCCTCCGTAACTGTTAAAAATTATGTCTGTTGTTTAAAGCACCCAGATTGTTATTTTGCTATGGTAACCTAAGTTGATTAAGACAGTAATTGGTACTAAGAAATAGGAGATTGCTATAACAGGTACCTAAAAATGTGGAAGTAGCTTTGGAACTGTATAATGGGTAGAGGCTGGAAAGGTTTTGAGGTGTGTCCATAAAAAAAAAAAAGGTAAAAAAAAAAAAAAAACTCTTAAAAAAAAAAAAAAAAAAAGCCGAGATTTCTGCAACCAGACTGCTAGGGGCAATTCCAGTGAGGGCTCATAGAGAAAAGAGGAGAGCTGGAGAGAAAGCCTCCATCTTCAAGGAGGACACAAATAATCATGAACAGAATGTTGTTTGAAACATGGGTGATAGGCCATTCTGATGAGGTCTTGGATGGAAATGAGGAGCATGTTTTGCACAATGGAGAAAAGGCAATCCTTGTAATAAAGTGGCAAACAATTTGACTGAATTGTGTTTATGTTCCAGTGTTTTCTAGAAGGGAGGACTTGTGAACTATTAAATTGGGTATTTAGGTAAAGAGATTTCTAAGCCAAGTGTTGAAGGAGCAATTTGATTGCTCTTCACTGCTTATTCAGGTTGAGCATCCCTAATTTAAAAATCCGAAATATCAAAAATCTGAAACTTTCTGAGCTTTGACATGATGCCACAAGTGGAAAATTCCATCATGTGATGGGTTGCAGTTAAAATAGTCAAAGCTTTGTTTCATGCACAAAATTATTTAAAATATTATGTAAAATTACCTTCTGTCTATGTAGGATGTATATAAAACATAAATGAATTTCATGTTTAGACTTGCGTTTCATCCCTAAGATATTTCATTATGAGTTTGGTCCCAAGCATTTTGGATAAGGGATAGTCAACCTATAGTAAAATGTAAAAAGAGAGAAATGAATTGAATAAAGAATTATTAAGCAATAAGGCACCAGAACTTAAAGATTTGGAAAATTCTCAGCATCTCCATATTACAGAAATGTGAAAGAACATTTGGAAGAGAACATCAAAGGTGTGGCTGGCTGACCATTTGCTAAGGAGATTAGTGTGGGTGTAAACCATGGACCTAATCAGCCATCTCAACTGAAGCCAGGAATAGAGACGGAATTATATTAGAAACACTGCCAGCTGAGATTAAAGGAAATAGAGAACATGGGATAGAATGAAGGAAGGCTGTGAACATGCATGATCATTTCAGAAAAGGGAGAAGGACTCCAAAGGCAATTCAGAGTCATCAGGGCTACTACTCCCACTACAGATCCAAAGTGCATGGGCCCATAGGGCGAGGCTCCTTCCACCTCAGCTTTAAAGGGCAGGACTGCCCCACAGCAGAGCCTCATGGGAAGGTCCCTGTGAGAGTGCTGCATGGTCAGGGCTCCACCAAGCAGAAGGGACAGGTCACCTCACTGAGCCATGGGAGTGATGCTGCCATTTCAGTGTCTGGAAGGCAGGACCATTACTCCAGTGGATATGGAAAGTAGAGCATTGAATCCAAGATGATGATTCTCAAGCCTTAAGATCTAACGGTATTTGCCTTGGTAGGTTTTGGACTTGCTTGGGACATGTCACCCCTTTCTTTCTTCTGATTTCTCCCTTTTGGAGTGGGAATGTCTGTGCTGTGCCTGTCCCACCATTGTCTTTTGCAAATACGTAACATATCTGGTTTCACAAAAGCTGGAAAGGAATTTTGCCTTAGGACGAATTGTACCTCTACCTTCACCCATATGTGATTTAGGTGATACTTAGATGAGACTTTGGACTTTAGAGTTGATACTTCAATGAGTTAAGACTTTGGGGGCTGTTGGGATAGAATGAACATGACATGAATTTTGGAAGGTCAGGGGCCGAATATTATAGACTGAATATTAGTGTCTCTCCAGAATTCATATGTTGAACTCCTAACCCCCAAAATGATAGTATTAAGAGGTGGAGATTTGGGGAGGTAATTACTGAAAATAGTTAGGCTTAGATGAGTTCATGAGGGTGAAGCTCCCATGATGTGATTAGTGTTCTTGTATAAGAAGAGTGAGAGACCCAAGAGTGTCCTTTCTCCCTCATGTGAGGCAACAGCCAGAAGATAGCCATCTGAAAGCCAGGAAGAGGATCCTTACAAAGAACCAAATCTGCCAGCACCTAGATCTTAAACTTCCCAACCTCCAGAAGTGTGACCAATAAATGTCTGTTGTTTCAGTTTTTTTTTTTTTTTTTATTAGTAGCAGACCAAGTTAAGACAGTTTGTAAATGTTTTCTCCCATTCCATAGAATACCTCTTTACTCTGTTGATTGTGTCTTCTGATGCACAAAAGTTTCTAAGTCCCATTTGTCTGTTTTTGCCTTTGTTACGTGTGCTTTTGCCATCATATCCAAGAAACAATTGCCAAATCCAAAGTCCTGAAGCTTTTCCCTGTGTTTTCTTCTAGAAGTTCTACAGTTTGGTTCTTACATTTGGATCTTTAATCCATTTTGAGTTAATTTTTGTATATAGTGTAATATAATCCAAATTCATTCTTTTGCATGTGGCTATCCAGTTTTTCATACATCATTTGTTGAAGAGACTGTCCTTTCCTCATTGAATGATCTTGGCACCCTTGTTGAAGATTATTTGGTCATATATGCTAAGGATTTATTTCTAGGCTCTCTATGCTATTTCACTAGTCTGTTGTCTTCCTTTATGCCAGTACCACACTGTTTTGATTCCTATGGCTTTGTAATATGTTTTGAAATCAGGA
>NC_045455.1:68047003-68084843 GCF_002776525.5 Piliocolobus tephrosceles | reverse complement strand
CTATTGGGATTTTGATAGGGATTGCATGGAATCTGCAGATTGCTTTGGATAGTATGGACATCTTAACAATATGGAATCTTTCACTTTGTGAACGTGGGTGTTTTCTGCATTTGTGTTTTTAATTTCTTTCAGCAATGTTTTGTAGTTTTCAGTGTATGGCTTTCACCTCCTTGATTAGGTTTATTCCTAAGTATTTTATTCTTTTGGTTGCTATTGTAAATGGAATTTTTTAAATTTCTTTTTCAAATTTTCATTGTTATATATACAAACAATGGATTTTTATGTGTTGATTTTGTATTCTACAACTTTGCTGAATGAACTTATTAGTTCTAACAGTTTTTTTTTTTTGTGTGTGTAATCTTTAGGGTTTTCTGCCTGTAAGATTATATTATCTGTGAATAGAGGTAATTTTATTTCTTCCTGTCCAGTTTAGATGCCTTTTATTCCTTTTTCTTGCTCAGTTGCCCTGGGTAGAACTTCCAGTACTGTGTTGAATAGAAATAGCAAAAGTGAGCATCCTTGCCTTTTCCTATCTTAAAGGAAAAACTTCCAGTCTTCCACCAGCGAGTGTGATCTTTCCTGTAGGTTTTTCATATATGGCCTTTATTTTGTTGAGGTATATTTCTTCTACTATTAGTTTATTGAGTGTTTTTTATTATGAAAGGGTGTTAAATTTGTCAAATGCTTTTTCTGCATCAGTTGAGATGATCATGTGGTAACTTTAACCTTTAAAAATAATTTTTTGAAGGATAATATACATAAAGAAGTGCATATATGATCAGTATACAGCTTAGTGAATAACTTAATGGTAATCATCACATAACAGCCCCCCAGCTCCAGACATAGTATAGTACCATCACCCAAGCAACTGCCTTCATGCCTTGCCCGTGTTCCCATCGTTTCTTCCTTGTCAAAGGCAACCACTGTCCTGACTCTTAATACCATAAATTGTTTTTTTCTGTTTTTCAACCTCCTGTAAATAAAATTGTGCAGCCTGTATTCTTCTGTGTGTTTTTCATGAATGTTGTGTTTGTGAGATTTATCCATGTTGTTTCCTGTATCACTAGTTCATTAATTTTCATTGCTGCATATAGTCCATTGAATGAAAGAGCCACAGTTTATTTACAGAGGACCTTTAGGGCTATTAACAAGTAATGGCTCCTATGAGCCTTCTTGTATCTACCAGGAATTTAATAGCTGGATCATACCTGGGTCATAGAGGATGAATATGTTCAACCTTAGTAGATAATGTCAAACTTTTCCTAAGTGATTTTACGAATTTTCATTTCTGTTCCATATGAGTTTGCCTCCATAGCCTCATTATCACTTGATAGTCTTTTTCATTTCATTTTATTGGCCTCTTGCATTTCCACTTTTTTTATTTTTGAGACAGGGTCTCCCTCTATCGCCCGGGCTGGAGTGCAGTGGCATGATCTCGGCTCACTGCAACCTCCACCTCCCAGGTTCAAGTGATTCTCCTGCCTCAGTCTCCCGAGTAGCTGGAATTACAGGCACCTGCCACCACACTCAGTTAAGTTTTTTATGTTTAATAGAGACAGGGTTTCACCATGTTGGCCATGCTGATCTTGATCTCCTGACCTCAAGTGATCTGCCTACCTCAGCCTCCCAAAGTCCTGGGATTACAGACATGAACCACTGCACCCAGCCACATTTCTGCTTTTGTGGGGAGTAGATTCAAGTCTCTTATTATTTTTCTATCTTTTTTTAAAAATAATTTGTAGGAGGCTGGTATATATTCAAAATGTATGCTCTTTGTTGTATATGTTGTAAATATCTTTTTTCAGTTTGTGATTTACCTTTTCATTCTCTTAAAGCTTTTTAAAAGAAATTACGGTTAATTCTAATGAAATCTAATATATTGTTTTTCTTTATGTTTTAAGAAATGTATTTTATATCTTGTTTAAGAAATCTTTCTCTGTCCCAAGGTTATGAAGATATTCTTCTGCGTTATCTTTTAGGACCTTTTCTTTGGTTAAACCTCGTATGTTCAGATCTGCAACCTCTCTTACATTTAAAACAACATTGTTTAATTTGACACTAATTAAAATATTAGACCTACAAAAAAAATGTTGCAAGAATAGTACAAAGATATCCAGATTTTTTTCACCCAGAGTCTGCAAATGTTTATTTATGTATTTTGCAAGATTCCACATGCAACACTGATCCAAACATTAATATTTCACATTATTGCTACATAAATAAATGTTGACATATCAACAGTGATATGCTGGAGCTATCTTAACTTGTGTACAAAAGTTGGTTGTTAAAATTCAGGAATTTGCAGGTCAATTTAAAATCATTGGTAGTTTGAAGTGGGCTGTGGCAGGGAAGTATTTACTCTGTGGACGTTAACACATGCTGTAAGTTATTTCTATTCTTTTAAAAAATACATCAAATATTACATTATAAAAAATAAAAATAAGTGTATAACTAAAACTAAGAGGCTGTTTGAGGTCACAAGATAAGACTAGAATGTAGAAAGTGAGTAGTAACAAAATTAGAAGTAATTTATTGAAGGAAGAAACTGACAGTATTCTCTACAGAAGGAATGAAAGGAATGTCTGGTTTCTAAATGCCAGCATTTGAGTTGCAGGGTAAAAGTTTTGAATTTGCAAGCTTAAATAAAACCAACTACTTTGGGTGTGATAGATATGGCCATACAATAAACCAATTTATAAATGAAACTTTAGTGTGTCCTAGTTTTAAAAAGACTAAAATGAAAGATAATACCTTAGGCAAATTGACCAATGTGTTGAAAATTTTAAAAAGGTAATGACTTAAATGGAATGGTAAATATTGAAATATAGCATGTGGCTCTATACCCAATCTCTGATAGCACTAGTATTGGAATTAAGTTGAAGATTCAAAAGAAAATCTGTATTTCTATTTGTAAAACTACCAGTCCATCCCTTGAAACAAAACTTTGGTTATATCTTCATTGTTACATTCTAAAATTAAAATAATAATGGCGGCCTGCATTTTAGCTGAACCTAGTATATAGAATATTGCAAATAGAATAAAATGACAGAATTTAAATGGCTCAGTGGTTTTTATTTTTTAAAATTTATTAAGAAAATTGAATTGCATACAAAATCGCTCTTGTTAATCTCAAATTAGCTTCTTGGAAATGTTTCTTACACTAACTGTTGTGATATGCAAGTGGGAGAAATAATACATTTATTGTTTCTCATAATTCTTTGTATATTCCACAGAGCAACATTATTAGACAAGATTTAAAGTACTTAGTGATTTGATTGGACTTTAAGTAATATAGGAATACAGGTTATGCCAGAAGTTAGATTTGCATTAGTTTATATATAAACATGTTTAAAGAATATGCATTTTCATGAGACAGTTAAATAATATAAAATGACACATTTTATATTATTGTGGTATTAATTATGAAATCTTTAAGTAGATACCTATACTGAATAATTTTTAAGACATTATAGTAGTTGTTGTATATCTACATGAAAAATTATTTTCAAGCTAAATCAACTTGTGAGGTTCGGCAGAGTCAGGATTTTAAATAAATAACATGAATTTAATCTCTTATAAAAGTTAACCCTTTTGACACTACTGAATTGTAGAATGCTGTAAACATTCCAAAATGTTTATTTAAATTTTCAATATAGATTCAGTGTATTTATTATTATACTCAATTTGCTCATCTTGAAATGTAATTTGCTGATGTTTTATTAGTTAACTTTGTATATGATAGACTAATATTGCTTACATTATCTTTTACTTTTATTTTTGTATGTGGTACTGTCTGTACAGTTAAAGATTTCTAAATGTATATGTTTTTTCATTGAAATTACTGATTTATTGTAAATAGGTATCACTTAGAAAAGAGTAATACAACCAAAATAAATAATATAAGAGCTTGAAACTTCAAACTTGAAGGTTCTTCAATAATCCTGAGCAGATTTTTCTACCATTGTGTTTTGTCTGAGGAATCAGTGAAAAATCATTATTATTCTTGTGTTGCTCCTAGAGACAGATAGGGTGATGAGGGGGATTGAGTCTTCATAATTACCTTGTCTGCCCATAGAAAAAAATTAGTGACAGTTGCCTCACTGAATCACTGTATTTTAGTGCCTATCCCAGTGTTTAGATTAAGTAATGGTGGTTAAATTAAATAAAATATTATATAGAGATGGAAGGGGTGGAGAGACAGACATAGAATTTAAATAGAGCCTGCAGATATTCTCTTTAATATATAAACTTACTGACTACTTTGACAAACAAAGTAATTTGAATTGTAAGAAATGTATTTCCTTAAATGGCTTATTGATTGGAAAAAAAAAAGTAGTCAACAGAGTATTCTAGAATTTCTTTTGACAAGAATATCTTTTTAGGTTAAAAAATGAAACATCTTGAATGTACAATGTTTTACTATATTTTAAGGATGTACTTACAAATGACTATATATGTTTGTTTTTCAGAGTTGGAGCATTATTCAGTATATTAATGTCTTATTGATAATGGCAGAACATCCACCACTACTGGATACAACTCAGATCTTAAGTAGTGATATTTCTCTTTTGTCTGCCCCTATTGTAAGTGCAGATGGAACACAACAGGTAAGAAAACTGAAATATTTATTTGTGTTGAATACACATATATTTATGCAAAATTTAAAACAAATCACAATAGTGAGTTCCTGTTAATTCGTGTTTTAAATTCCCAGTTCAAAATGTTGTTCAGTTTTATAAGATGATAAACATAATGAGACTGTTTCTGAAGTTTCTTCTAAAATGTCTTGTGAATTAATGGTCAGATTTCTTCCTTTTTTTTTTTTTTTTTTTTTGTTGAGACGGAGTTTCGCTGTGTCGCCCAGGCTGGAGTGCAGTGGCCGGATCTCAGCTCACTGCAAGCTCCGCCTCCCGGGTTTACGCCATTCTCCTGCCTCAGCCTCCCGAGTAGCTGGGACTACAGGCGCCCACCACCTCGCCCAGCTAGTTTTTTGTATTTTTTGGTAGAGACGGGGTTTCACCGTGTTAGCCAGGATGGTCTCGATCTGCTGACCTCGTGATCCGCCCGTCTCGGCCTCCCAAAGTGCTGGGATTACAGGCTTCAGCCACCGCGCCCAGCCCCAGATTTCTTATGTGTATATTTAGTTGCCTTCAAGTTGTTTTTGTTTTCCTTTAGACAAATAGTGTGCTAGTCCCCGAGTTTAGCCTTGTACCTTAATGATTATTATAAATCATTTCAAATCATTATGAAATTATGATTTTTGCCTACTATGTAGTAATAAAACGTTGTCTTTTCCTTCCCATTCTCCTCTCCCTTCCAGAAGTAAATACACAATTCCTGAAAAGCTGATCGATTTTTTTCCCCAGCTCAGGTCTTTATTTAAAATGTTGTGGTTGCACTGATTTCACTATTCCCACAGTAATCCTAAAAGGGATAGAAATAATAAGCTTTCACAAGTACTTACTATGTGCCAGGCAATGTGCTTCATTCTCACAACTATCTTATATGGTAGGTATTTTAACAGTAGATGAGGAAACAAACACTAAGAACATAATAAATGATAATGAGGAAGAGAAGGAACAGTTTAGGTGCCCATTATGTAATAAACATTGTGCTAAGAGCTTTATGATCTCATTTAATTCTTTCAACAATTCTATGAGGTAGGTACACCTGCCCGTATTTTGCAGCTGAAGCAAAATGAGTTTCAGAAAGGCTTAAATAACTTGTTCAGCATCATACAAAGCTTATGCCCCTGTTACTCATACTGCTTCCCTGGGAAACTTTAAAAAAAAGAAAGTCAGATTTTCTTTATAAACTTAGTATCTATAGTAGGTAATTATGATTTGCTTACAAGATGAAGGGCTATTATTGAAAAATTCATAGCAATTGGCTTGGATTCTAAATTATTCTGTTCTGTGTAAACATGGCAAAAAGTGTTGTGTCCTGGTTTTAATTGTTGTACATGCTCTGATTCCAGCAATTTCATTCCACGAACTTGCTTTTCATGGTCAAATTTAAGTCTGTTAAGATTTTCTGCTCACAAAAATAGTAGATGTGGCAGGTATTCATTTACTTTATGAGGTTGTCCAAGTGTCTTCAGTTATCATTTGTTGCCTCAGGCCAGTCACTAGTTTCAAGTTGTTGATAATCTAATGTATGAAAGAATCTATTAAGCAGTTAATTACGGTACATTGATATAGTTGCTATAGTTGTATATTCTATTAAGGGGAAGACAGCAGGCTGAAATAACTCCGTGATGTCATCCCAAGACTTTTCTCTCCTTCCTCCAGAAGGAAATTTGGTTAGCAGAATTTTTTTGAAATCTTGAAGGCACCATGGCTCTCATGTAACAGTAATGGTGTAGATGGCTATAGAGAAAGGATCTGGGAATAGAAGAACCTACTAGCAAGATTTAAAGGAGCAGGTGGAGTTAGGAGGTCTAGGGACAGGTTTTTTGGTAGAGTTTAAAAACAAACAAACATTTCAGGAAGTGTATAGTAAAGCCTTGAATTCTAACTAGCAGGTTGCATGTAGTTTAGTAGGGAGAGAGCTAAACACGAATGGAAGAAAACACTGGACTGGCATGATAGATTTGAATTTGATTTTGGTTGCCGAAGACAAGTTACTTAACTTCTCTGAATGTGTTTGCTTCTCTAGAAAATTGAGGTAATAATATCTTAAAGTAGTTACAGCTATGTGGGTGAAAGGAGCCTGAAGGAGCTCAGTAGATGTTTGCTGAATCCTAAATAAAGCACTCAATAAATGTTTAAAAGACTGAAGAAACTTTAGATATCCCAGTCAGGATTTAAATAACTAGAGATAGTTATAATAAGCAGTGGATCAGAAAATGTGGAGATAGTTATGAAGGATGCATATGAAGTGTAAAGAGTGAACCAATGGCTATGGTAGAATGTAAGGGACTATATACAAAGTAGATAATAATTAGAGGTGGGAGGGCAATGAACTTGACAGCGGACATTTCTTTGTCTTAACACAAGAACTTATTGGTATGCCAAGTTATAGCTTACCTATGGAGATATGACACAACTTAGTTGATGCCTGTTTAGCCACAGACTAAAAGACTGTTCCTGATAGATGGAAGTGTCATGCACAAGCATGATGTTAAAAATTCAAGATGGCATATTTTGTCCCTTGTCTTGACTTTTCTTCAGAATATTACGCTGCATGGAATGATTTCTCTTCTACTCTTTGGATCAAATTAACTTTCTTGTAGTTGGCTATTAAGATTATCTGTCTCATTAATATTTTCTGGTTTAATACAGTAAACATATTTTCTCCTGTATCATGTTACACACAGTGGGTCTTTTGGCTTATGAATTATACTAGAGGGAATCTCTCCTGACGTCACTGCTGGTGTTGCCTTTAGGGAGACTGTAATAGGCATTTATTATTCGTTTTGAAAAGCCTCCCTTTTTTATTATTATAATAGACTTTATTTTTAGAGCAGTTTTAGGCTTATAAGAAAAATTGAGCAGATAGTACAAAGTTCTCATATACCACCTCTTCTCCAGTTTCCTCATTTATTAACATCTTGTATTAGTGAGATATATTCGTTACAACTAAAGAACCAGTATTGATGCATTGTTATTAAGTAAGGTCCATAGAGTTCACTCTTGGTGTTGTACAGCGGTTCTTCAGGTCTTAACAAGTGAGTAATGTTATGTATCATTACAGTATCATACAGAATAGTTTCACTGCCCTAAAAATCCCGTGCTTCACCTTTTCATTCTTCCTTTACTCCCCCCAAACCCTTAGCAACCACTGATCTTTTTACTTTCTCTCTATAGTTTTATGTTTTTAAGAATGCAATACAGTATGTAGCCCTTTCAGACTGGCTTCTCCCACTTAGCATTATGGTGTAGATATTTTCTTTCCTTGGCTTAATAGCTCATTTCTTTTTCATTATTGAATAATACTTCATTGTATAGATGGACCAGTTGTTTATTCACTCGTCTGTTGAAGGACATCTTGGTCACTTCCAGCTTTAGGCTGTCATAAATAAATCTGCTTTAAACATTCATGTGCAGATTTTTGGGTGTACATAAGTTTTAATTCATGTAGATAAATACCTAGGAACGTGATTGCTGGATTGTGTGGTAGGACTATGTTTGGCTTTGTAAGAAACTATGAAGCTGTCTTCTAAGGTGGCTGTACCATTGTACATTCTTTGTTACATGATTGACTTGAGATATCTTTTTCTGATAGCAGAAGGAAAGCCTGTATGAATGTGTGTGCCCTGTTAGAATCTCCAAACCAGTTTTACAGAACATGAGCTTCAAGCACAATTGGAATGCTCAGTTCTATTCTCTATTGCCACCATCTAAAGAAAATTTCAGATGTTTTAGTTTCTTGTGTGGTTTATCAGTTTACTAATGTATCTTCTCTTAATTTCTACTTATTTACCTTTCAAAAGGATTGAATGCATTTAAAGTTTTGGTTAAGAGCTTTAAAAATTTAGCCTGCTTATTATACTTTTTTTTTTTTGAGACAGAGTCTTGCTGTGTCGCCCAGGCTGGAGTGCAGTGGCCGGATCTCAGCTCACTGTAAGCTCTACCTCCCAGGTTTACACCATTCTCCTGCCTCAGCCTCCCGAGTAGCTGGGACTACAGGCGTCCGCCACCTCACCCGGCTAGTTTTTTGTATTTTTTAGTAGAGACGGGGTTTCACTGTGTTAGCCAGGATGGTCTCGATCTTCTGACATGGTGATCTGCCCGTCTCGGCCTCCCAAAGTGCTGGGATTACAGGCTTGAGCCATCATGCCCGACTATTATACTTTATTATACCTTCTCCATTGCATTAATTTTTAAAAATTATTTATGTAACTTCCCGTCTCATTTGTACCCATGGGATTTTAATTTATGGAAGTAACTTTTAAGAGATGGCACACAGAGGCTAATGCCATTGAAAGAAATTTTTATTACTTAAATTTCCCAAAGAAGGGGGTGTATCATGTCATACAGGCAGGGCCAAGGGAGAAGCAGCACATTTTCATCAGGAGGCAGAAGAAGGCATGAGGAGAAAGCCTGGACCAAACCTTTTGTTGGGGTTTTCACAGGAAAGGCAAGGCGAAATAAATAGTGTTGGATTGGCTAGTTTCAATAATTCTGACTATCTTTGGGCTGTAAGGGTGATACCTGGCCCGGGATGATTTGGGGTAGAGTAAATATTGGCTTGGTGTGTAAAAGGTAGATAAGGTGGTTGGCACTATAGACTTGGATGGTTTGGATATAAGAAGTATGCCCCTTGTTATCTATAAGAATTGGCGGCCGGGCGCAGTGGCTCAAGACTGTAATCCCAGCACTTTGGGAGGCCGAGACGGGCGGATCACGAGGTCAGCAGATCGAGACCATCCTGGCTAACGTGGTGAAACCCCATCTCTACCAAAAAATAGAAAAAACTAGCCGGGCAAGGTGGCGGGCGCCTGTAATCCCAGCTACTCGGGAGGCTGAGGCAGGAGAATGGCATGAACCCGGGAGGCGGAGCTTGCAGTGAGCTGAGATCCGGCCACTGCACTCCAGCCTGGGCGACAGAGCAAGACTCCATCTCAAAAAAAAAAAAAAAAAAAAGAATTGGCTATCCCTGTGAGGGGCCATCTCTCCCCAGCAAGTGAGGCCACAGGTGCCAGAACATCAGGAATACAGAAAATAAGAAAATAGGGTTAATATAATTGGCCCTGTGATTAATGGATGCCAATGGACAAATAAAGCATCTAAGAAAACACAGAACATGCCCTCAGCTTTTTAAAACCTGTTTTAAATCATGAAGTATAACATATATTTATAGAAAAGTACATAAAATAAGCATGAAATATAGCATATGATTATAAGGCATAAATCTTGTAACTACAAGCCAAGCTAAGAGATTTAATACTACCAATACCTTAGAAATTGCTTACGTGTTTCTTCCACATCATAACACCCTCTCTCCTTCAGGGTTACCACTACCCTGACTTTTTCTGATAATTGCTTACTGACTTTTCTTTCTAGTTTTATCTATATACACTTCACTATACAACAATAGTGTAGTTTTGCCATTTCTTGATATTTACATAAATTAAACTTGATTTAACTATTCTTTTGTGACTTGCTGATTTTATTCAATGTTGTTTTAAAGATTCCTCCTTACTGTTGTTGAAATTCGTTCTTTTTAGTTTGCTGTGTAAGATTCTATTAGGTGTGAATATAACTAAATGTATTCATTTATCTGTTCTCTTCTTGATGACCATCTTGGGGGTTTCTAGTTTGGGATTATTTTGAACAATGCTTTTTTTCTTTGATTTATCAAACTGGTAATATATATTCTGGCCACAAGTTCTTAGTTAGTCATAAGTGTAGTGAATATTCTCTCTTGTTCTCCTGTTCTAGTTGTCTTTTCACTCTCTTTGATGTCTTTTTTTTTTTTTTTTGAGACAGGGGCTCGCTCTGTCACCCAGGCTGGAGTGCAGTGGCATGATCTCGTCTCACTGCAACCTCTGCCTCCCAGGTTCAAGCGATTCTCCCGCCCAAGCCTCCCAAGTAGCTGAGATCACATGCGCGTGCCACCACGCCAGTCTAATTTTTGTATTTTTAGTAGAGATAGGGTTTCACCATCTGTTGTTGGCCAAGCTGATCTCAAACTCCTGACCTCAAGTGATCCGCCCGCCTCGGTCCTCCAGAGTGCTGGGATTACATATGTGAGCCACCGGCGGCTGGCCTCTTTGGTGTCTTCTGATGGATAGTCTTTAATTTTAATGTGGTCAGATTTACCAATTCCTTTCTTCTAGAGTTAGTGTTCTGTTTCTTCTCTCTATAAAAAAATTTAAAATTTAGCTGAGTGCAGTAGTATATACTTATAGTCCCAGCTACTCAGGAGGCTGAAGTGGTAGAATCACTTAAGCCCAGGAGGTCGAGGCTACAGCGTGCCATGATTATGCCACTGTACTGGCGGGGGCAACAGAGCAAGACCTTGTCTCAAAAAAAATGTTTAAGGTATTTATGAACAGGAATTCCCTGTGCTGAGGCAATGAAACTATTTCTAAAAATACATTCTAAAAACTATCCTTTTGCCTTGAACTTTTTATTCTAAAATCCACTGGAGTTGATTTTTGTGAACTGTATCAAGCATAGGTCCAATTTGACTATTTTTCCCTATATGTGTATACTCAATTATTTCAGCACTGTTTATTGAAAATACTGTTTTCCTGTTGCTCCACAATGGTACTTTTGTCATGTATCTATGATACATTGTTACAGAGATGATCACATATCTCACATATTTGTAGGGTTATATATGGATTTTTAATTCTCTTCCATTGATCTGTTTTATTATCTCTGTGCCAAGAATACGCCAAGTCTTCGTATCTGGTAAGCAAGCCATCCCACCTTATTCTTTGAGAAGGTCTTGGTATTCTTGAGCCTTTATATTTACATATAAATTTTAGAATTAGCTTATCGGTACACACACACATACGTGCACACACACACAACACCTTCTGAGTTTGATTTAGATTACCTTGAATCTGTAGATTGATTGAGGGAAGAATTGGCATCTTTACAATATTGAATTTTCCAGTTGTTGAAGTTGTTGTATTCATCCATTTATTTAGGTTTTTAATGTCACAATGAAGTTTTATAGTTTTTCCCATAAAGGTCTTTAATATCTTTTGTTAAATTTATTCCTGGGCACTTGAGTTTTTATATGCCATTATAAATTGTGTGTGTGTGTGTGTGTGTGTGTGTGTGTGTGTATCATTTTCTGTTCCCGGTGAGTTAGAAGTACAGTTTATTTTTGTATATTGCTTCAGTGTCCAGCAACCTTGCTATACTCATACTCATTTTGAGACTTGTTCTTAGTCTCAAAGAGAGTATTTTCAGCATATTATTAAGCATGATGTTTATTATACATTTTTATACATATTCTTTATAAGAGCTAAAAGGATAAGCCAGGTGCAGTGGCTGACACCAGTAATCCCAGCATTTTACGAGGCTGGGGCGGGCAGATTGCTTGAACATAGGAGTTGGAGACCAGCCTGCGCAACACAGTAAGACTTCATTTATACTAAAAATAAAATTAGCCAGGTGTGGTGGCACACACCTGTAGTACCAGCTACTCAGGAGGCTGAGATGGGAGGATCACTTGAACCTGGGAGGTTGAGTCCGCAGCAAGCTGTGATTATGCCACTGTGCTCCAGTCTGGGCAGCAGAGTGAGACCCAGTTTCATATTTTCTACATTTCTAAGATAATGATATATTTTTCCTTCAAATTTTGATGTCATAATTTACATTAATTTTTGAATGTTTAACTGATACTGTATTTCTGGTTAAACCTAACTTCATTGTGATACATTGTTCTTTTAATGTATTGCTGGATTGGGGTATGCCAATATTTTTTCTTGAATTTTATTTTTAGTCTGTGTTCATGAGTGAGATTGTGCTGTAATGGGCTTTTCCCTAATCTACTGAGTTGGTGTCAAAGATGTGCTAACTTCATGAACTAAACTGTGGAGTGTGCCCTTTTGTTTCTTATTCTTTGGTTAAATTTGTATTTGTTTAAAATTGTTTCTTTCTTATTTGGTATAACTTGTTCAGGGAAATCTTCTGAGCCTAAGTTTCTTTGACTGAAGTATAGAAATGAAGAAGCACATCATTTGCACACTATGAATACTTCATCTTAAGTTTGGAAGTACATTTTTGTAATACTGAGGTAATCTCTGTATGTTTGTTACATAAGTGGTATTAAAATGATTAAGAAAAAATGAGGCCGGGCGCGGTGTCATTTTTTACAAGCCTGTAATCTCAGCACTTTGGGAGGCCGAGGCGGGCGGATCACGAGGTCAGGAGATCGAGACCATCCTGGCTAACATGGTGAAACCCCCTCTCTACTAAAAAATACAAAAAAAAAAATAAACTAGCCAGGCAAGGTGGCTGGCGCCTGTAGTCCCAGCTACTTGGGAAGCTGAGGCAGGAGAATGGCGTGAACCCGGGAGGCAGAGCTTGCAGTGAGCTGAGATCCGACTACTGCACTCCCGTCCAGACCACAGAGCGAGACTCTGTCTCAAAAAAAAAAAAAAAAAAGAAAAATGAGTTTTTAAATAAATGTAGTAAGAACTATTTAAGCACTTATGTTCAGGCATTTGATGCATTTAAAATAAAATTTATTGATGTTATTAATTCAGAATAAAATGTTTAAGGAGAGTGAAGCTAGGGAAAGAAAATATTGTAATAACAGAAAAAAAACGTGAATTAAGGTCATATTAATGATACACGATTTGAGAAATATTAAGGAGGTAAAATTGGTGAACAAGTCATAGAACAAAACTAAGAGAGAGGATAAAAATTTCCCTAGGATTTTCTTTGAAAATGTGAATGGATAGCAAGACCATGTACTAAGTTAAGTCTTATCAGTCAGAAAAGGCAAGATTATTTTATGGTAACAAACAGCCTCTTAATCTCTGTAGTTTACCAAAAGGTTTATTGCTCATATAGCATGTCCTTCACAGGTTTGCTGTGGCTGTGCGCCACAAAATCTTCACCTGAGACCCAGCCCTTATGTAGAATGTTGCTGGTATCCTGGTGAACTACATGCTGATCTCTATTCCATTTTATTGACCAACACAGGGCACATGGCCAAACTTGCCATCAGTGCTGGGAGGTTATAATAGCAGCTACTGTTTGAGCCCTTACCATGTGTTCAGACACTGTGGCAAGTCATGCATTATTTCATTTAATCTTCATGACAATTCTTAGAAGTAGCTTTAATATTTCCATTTCATAGAAACTAAGAATCAGAAAAGTGTTAACTTGTTACTAGGTTAAGTAACATAGCTTCTGAAAGGCAAAAACCAGGATTCAAAGCTAAGTCTTTAAAATTCCTGGTCTTTTATCATGGTCTTAATCACTATAAAAACAGTAAATTAATGGATTAAATTTCAGGAAAAAGATCTGATTTGAACCAGAGACACAGAAATTGTCAAAATAGTTGGGATAGTGAAACCATAGGAATAATGAGTTTTTTCATACTGAGGGAATTTCCATTTGATATGGTAAAAAAAAAAAAAAGAGTCATTTCTGATATAACACCCTAGTGAGTAGGCCTATGTAAGTGGTATTAAAATGATTAATATATACTGCCAAAATGAAAGTAGGTTTATATAATACTACACCTTAACTTGAACACACTAGAGCTTTTCAAAGCCCCCATATGAACATCTTATTCCGCAGCTTTTTCTTTCCAAGTTTTTGGTTAGCTTCTTGTTTTCCCGATTGTTATTGTCACCATAAGCCAACTGTGATGTTAAACCAACTGCCACTGATTGTTTTAGACATGCTTCCCAGGGGGAAAGCTATTTGCAGTAAGGGAGCTCTGAGTTAGGACAAATCAAGACAAGCCTTGGGACTGACTGGGTGTTTCCAGGGAACTGCCAGACAGGTCAAATATGACAGTTCTTTTGGAGATGAGATTTGTATAGTGTTCCAAACCATTCTGTCCCTTCCAGTGGCTGCTAGCCTGCTGGCTTTTACTGCTGCTGTGATTCTGAGACTTTTCCAAGGCTTCTGTGAAGCTGGGTAGACAGAGTAGGAAATAAAGCAAAATAAAATGACACAAAGCTCACTGTCCATATCAGGATCTAGCCGTTTTCCCTGAACATACTGTTGCAAGCCTTTGGTTAATTTCTAGAGTTCTGAAAAAAGTTAGTTTTGACAATTTACGCCTGTGTTCTTACTGCTGTTATGAAGGAATGGATTTTTGGAGGTTAACACTGTGTCATTCCTAATGATGTCATCCAAAATGGAGTTTTTATGGAATAAAAATGCTGTTTGATCAGAGTAGGGCTAATTCTCTATGTAATATAGCGTTTTTCTAGTTTCATTTTATATTTTTATATTGGTATCTAAACTTTGGAAAACAGGGTTTATTATTTACCAACAAGTACAATGAATCAGTTTCTTCATCACATGACTGTATGTATAGAATAAAACTATGTTCAAAGCCTGCTGGGTGAACAATTGTAAAAAGAAGGTATTTTTTTTTTTCATCTGACTCAGATCCTTACTTCAGAAATTTGCAATGAATTTCACAGGTCAACAAGTTTCCTTACTTGAGGGCCCTCATCATTTTTGTGGATACATGTTAAGCTTTCATGCATAGCAGGCTCTTTGTTGGACCCTTGATCGAGAATTGTCTCAAAAACATTCAGAGCATTTTGTCCAGCGGAAACTAAAGACAAACCAGAAAAAGCAGAGTGGGGTAGGGGAGTAAAGGTGCTTCCCCCTTTTTACACTGCCTAAAACAAACCTAAAAGCAAAGCTCTACATGTTTGTTTCTGAGATTAGCTTTTACATAATGTTACTTTGGATTAAACTTTATCTTCATGGAAGTTGTGTTTGGTTTAAATGGAAATAAGAAAGAAAACTTATTTTAATAAGCAAAAATCAAATATAAAAACTTTTAAAAGTGATCACATTTTTAAGTTCAAAAAGTTATAAATTTGTAAATATTTGCATTTAAAAATCTGATCACTTACACGCTAAGCTGTAAACATAAACCTTAGGAATGAGACTACTGAGGTTGAGATAAAGCTTATACTTTTGTGGCAATAATTTTGTGCCTCAGAATTCTAATCCAAACCAGCAGTCATAGATTTCATAGCCCAAATTAGTCATCTTCTAACTGCTATGCAGCTTTGCCTGGCAAATAAATAGCGGTTTGCTAAATTTCTCATTCTAAGAAACTTGGGAAAGGCTAGAATTTAAACAGTAAACTACTCTCCTCTTTCAATTAGTTTTTTTCTCCCACACGCCTGCACCACGCCACTTTCTGTGACATTTTATTAGAAAAGCAAATACTTTTGAAAAATCCTAGTGCTTACCCATTAACTTTTCTTTAGACATAAAAAGCCTTATGCTCAAGGTTCAGATCTGAAAATTTGCTTAATTATCATATATTTGTAAGCACACATTTTTAAAAATTTATGATAAAGATTCAGCTAGGTTGTCCTGGAAAAAAATTAACTTCACACATATTCAGGTTCTGTCTGTGTATAAAATATTGCACTGGTTCTTGTTCTAAGAGATGATAAAATCAGACTTACAAACTGAATGTAAATTTTAAGGTAGTCTAAAGGAAAAAAGGTTCATAAAATATCAGGAACAGAGTTACAAAGAATGCAAACTAGAATTTAGTTTTTATATTTGGCACAAAATAATAAAATTGTATTCTTATTGAATGACTTGAGACCAATACCATTTCATTTGTTTGTTGTTAAACTATATATATTTCCAAGAAAATAAAAATTGGACAAATTATTTTGTTTAGTTGAAAAATTATTTCATTTTAAAAGTGGACAGTGAAATACTTTCATGTAATTCAATCTAGTATGACAAAACTAAAGTATTTGGTAGTGTTTTTATACAATTCTAATATATATTTTTATATATATAATGTGATTTTAAAACTGTTATGAAAGAGAATCATCAGACTCTAAACATCTTAAAGAAATGAAACATAATGGTCCTGGAATTTTGATGGATTCTTGGTCTAAAAAAGCATTGATGTTCTATTAAACTCTACATATTCTACAGTTAAATTCCAAACTCTCTGATTTAGTGACTCAAGAGTTAGTCAACTGCTGTGCCCGAGAATCCTGTAGAAGTTGTTGACTTTAAGTAATATAGTTTGGACTAAAGCAAGGAGGAAATAAAGAATGACTTGAAAGTAGCACTGTATAAATAGGGAAATGCATTCGACTAAAAAACAAAGATAATGTTTCCCACTTTTGCATGTGTCCTTACATTAGATTAATATAAAGCAAGATGATTTTTGTCAAAAAGTGTACAGATAGTTGTTGAAGTAGAAATTGAGTTCTGCTTTTTCAACTGATAACGTTCTCCTTTCATATAAAAATACAAAAGATTAACAAAACCAAAAGTGAGTTTCTTGAAAAGATAAACAAAATTGACTAGCCATTAGCTATGCTAAGAAGAAAAAGAGATAAATAAATCAAAAATTTAAAAGGAGACATCACAACAGATACCACAGAAATACAAAGGATTATTTGAGACTGCCATGAACAACTATATGTCAATAAATTTGAAAACCTAGAAGAAATTGATAAATTACTGGACACATTCAACCAATCAAAATTGGAACAAGAAGAATGAAAACCTAAACAGACCAATAACAAGTAATGAGATTGAATTAGTAATAAAGTCTCCCAAGAAAGAAAAGTCCAGGACCAGATGACCTCACTGCTGAATTCTATGGAACCTTTAAAGAAGAATTAATACCAGTTTTCATCAAATTATTCCAAAAAGTTAAAGCAGAGGGAACTGTTCCTAACCAATTCCATGAGGCCAACATAACCCTGATATCAAAACCGAACAAGGACACAACAGAAAAAGAAAGCTAAAGACCAGTATCCCTGATGGACATAGACACAAAAATCCTCAACAAAATACTATATAACAAACTGAATCCAACAATTCATCAAAAAGATAGTACACCGTGATCAAGTGAGATTTATCACAGGAATGTCTAAGAATGGTTCAACATACATAAATCAGTAAATGTGATACATCACATCAATATAATGAAGGACAAAAAAACCATAAAACCTCTCAATAGATGAAGAAAAAGCATTTGATAAATTCAGCATCCCTTCATGATTAAAAAAAAAAACTATCCATAAATTAGGTGCAGAAGGAAAGTACCTCAACACAATAAAGGCCGTGTATGACAAACCCACAACTAATATCATGCCGAGTGGGAAAAAGCTGAAAGCTTTTTCTCTAGGAACTGAAAAATAATTGGTTTTAATGAGTCCCAAATTAGCCAACCCACTTATACTGTTGTTGTTTTTCCTTTCAATAATCATTTTTAAGTAGTAGTAGTTCATATTTTCCCCATTTTTCTCTCTCCTTCTAAAAGTGATTAGAAAAAAATGTTTTGTTGTCACTACTGATATTTCTTCAGTGTCTTAAATTATCTCCTAAATAGCTTTCTTGTGCTTGCTCCACACAAATAGATAGAGGAATCATGGCTGTGGGGCAAATCATAAATCATTTGATTTAAAATAGGTTAGTTTTCAAATAGTGCTTTTTTGGAATTGAAATACAATTCCATTTTGTAAGTATTTACTACGGTAACTACTACTTGGTATAATTTATGTTCCTGAAGATTTATAAGTTAGCATATGAATGTGTCTATGCACACTGGTTTATAACATTATAAACCAATATGTGGCAATTTGAGAAAATATATTTTGAAAAAAGATAGCTTTTCTCATCACTATTGCCTTGGTAATACTTGATATATTTGAAAGATGTATATTTTAGTATTTTCTTTCTTCAAGATTTCAGCATGACTTAGAATAATCTATTACGTTCTAAAGTAATCCTTTAGAATGTCTGAATAAAATAACTGTTCTTGAGTAAGCATAGTAAGCATCAATTTCAGTGTTTTATATGCGTCCATAGACATGTTATTGACCACTGAACAGTCTGTATACCTGTATAATACAGAAACTGGCAATTACAGCTAAAACAGCTGGTAAACTTAACTGATACACAGATGAGTGCTAATTGTGTAAGGAAAGAACTTTAGCCATAAAGTTGGCCACAAAGGGCCTGTTTGGGAAATACCCTATCTTGAGGTAATTAATTGGACTTATTAAAAGTTTGGGGGAGGAGAGGAGATTGGAGTTATGTTCTAAAGAAGAAAAATGCAAATTAAAACCTTAATGAGGTTGTAGATGTTAAGAAACCTGTGACAGTATAGTAAGGCTTGTGGAGCGATAGGATCCATCAAATACTGCTAGTACAATGATTTTGGAGAGTGATAATAGCAGTATTTAATAAAGCTGAAAAAATGCATACTCCCAAATCTAACACATATATATACTTCTAAATATTTCTGTTACAGAAAATCTTATACATATATGTAAGGCACATGTGCAAAACTATTCTCTGCATCATTTTGTAACAATGATAGAACTGGAAACAATATAAATGTTTACTAGTAGGGAAATGGAGGAGACTTGAGAGGATTTATATAATGGAATACTAGAATACTATATACCAGTATTTTATTGTATAAATCTGTGCTATGGATAAATCTCAAAAATGCAATATTGAGTAAAATAGCAGGTTAGAAAGGGATTTGTAAGATGTGATTCACTGACATAAATGAATAAACATAAAAATTTCACGAAGTATCAGTATATACTAATAATGGATGTGTATAAGCATGTGTATGAAGAATACTAAATGAGAATGATGCACTCCAAGTTCGGAAAAATTATCTGTAATAAAATTGTATTTCTTTTTCAAAAGAGCATCTGAGGAAAATTCATCAACATAATTCTAGTTGATTCTGGAAAGTAAAGGGTACAATACTGTCTACTTTTCTGTGTATTTGAAATATAATAAAGACATGCGATTAGGCATTACAGACAGGGTAGTTGCTAAGAGGTTTTGTTTTGTTTTGCTGTTTTTTTAAAGACAGGGTCCTGTTCTTCACCCAGACCAGAGTGCAGTGGTATGATCATGGCTCAATGCAGCCTCAGTCTCCTGGGCTTAAGTGATCGTCCTGCCTCAGCCTCTTTAGTAGCTAGAACTACAGGCAAATGCCACCACACCCAGCTAATTCTGTTATTTTTTTATAGAGACAGAGTCTCACTATGTTTCCCAGGCCGGTCTTGAACTCCTGGGCTCATGGAAGGTTTTGAATGTTATATTCTAAGTTTTAGATTTGAGGTAATAAGATATAGGTAACCAATAAAGTTTCAAGAGTAGATCAATGAAAAGATGAGAATAATCCTTGGGAAAATTATTTGGTTAATTACATAGTTAAATGCAATGGAGTGGGGAGACAGCAGAGAAAGGATTGATTGGCTTATATATCCACCCCACCAAACATAAAGTAATGTAGGTCTAGGGGATACCAACTGTGAAATAGAAAATAAAGGGGTAAACCTGATAGTTTTTTTTTTTTTTTTTTAAGAGAAAGAATGAGTATGATGAAATTTTGGAAATTCAGAACTGAAAGTGTGTACAGAAAAAAAATAGTCCAATTCACATTTTTACAGATGGACAAACTAAAGGCTCATAGTTAACCAGTTTACACACTGAGTGGCAGATTTGAGACTAGACTCAGTATCTTCTGATACCCCAGTCTCTGTCACTTTGGAGTAAGAAAGGACATTGAGTTTAAACTCAGAATTCCAAAACACTTGGTTCTAGGTAAGTAATGATCTAGTTGATACTAATAAAACAGTTCAGAAATGGCAGCACCTAATCGATAGGAATGGTTAGTGAATGCTTTTCCAACACTGTCTCCTTACGTTCAGTAGGAATGTTCACAAGACAGTTGAGTAGATACGAAGAAATGAAGAGGACCAGTAAACATAACCAAGTAAATATAAAAGACAGTATAAATGTATTTAAACATTTTTTCTGTCTGATTTAAAAGTAATTTGCAGAAAGCAATACGTATACACTGTTGGTTGGTTGGCTTATAAGGTATAAAAATGTAATTAGTGTTATACAGAGGATGGGAGAGGGAACTGAGGTTAGAGGAGCACTGTTGTTTACATACAATTGGAATTAATTGGATCAACATTGTTACGAGTTAAGAGGTTAATTATAATCCCCAGGGCATCTACTAAGAAAATAACTCAAAAAATGTAACAAAAGAAACAACAGGATAATTAAAATAGAACATCAGAATATATTTAACATAAAAAAAAGGCAAAAATGGAGGAATTGAGGAACAAAAAAGATATCATACATAAAACAGAGCAAAATAGCAAACTGATAAGGCATATCCTACCTTATTAAGTACATTGCATCTAAATGGATCAAACATGACAGTGAAAAGACAGTTATTGACAGAATGGATGAAAATTCAGGCGCAATGGCTCACACCTGTAATCCCAGCACTTTGGAAGGCCAAGATTGGTGTATCACCTGAGGTCAGGAGTTTGAGACCAGCCTGGCTAACATGGCAAAACCCCGTGTCTACTAAAAATAACAAAAATCGCCAGGTGTGGTGTCACCCATCTGCAGTCCCAGCTACTCAGGAGGCTGAGGCAGGAGAATCACTTGAACCCGGGAGGCAGAGGTTGCAGCGAGCCAAGATTGTGCCACTGCACTCTAGCCTGGGCAACAGAGTGAGACTCTGTCTTAAAAAATTCATGATTTAACTATGTGCACTCTGTAAGAGACACTCTTTTTATTTTTTAAGAGACAGGGTCTTGCTCTATTACCGGGCTGAAGTGCAGTGGTGCCATCATAGCCCTGACCTCAAGTGATTCTCCTGCCTCAGCCTCCTAAGTAGCTGGGACTCCAGATGCATCCAACTACACCCAGCTAATTTTTTAATTTCTTGTAGAAACTGAGTCTCACTTGTTGCCCAGGCTGATCTCAAACTCCTGACTTCAAGTGATCCTCCAACCTCATCTTTCCAAAGTGCTAGATTACAGACATGAGCCACACAATGCTCAGCCCAGGACACTCTTCAAATCAAAGACACAAATAGGTTGAAATGTAAAAGATAGAGTAAGACAACTTGTAACCCAAAGAGAAATGAAATGACTATACTAATAATTAAGTCAGAAAAGTTACCAGAGACAAAGAAGGATGTTTTATAATGATAAAAGGGTCAATCGGCCTCTAACAATCAAGCTCCCAAATATCTGAAATAATGATTGACAGAAATGATGGGAGAAATAGACAATTGAACAATAATAGTTGGAGCCTTCAATAGGTAGAATATTAACAAGGAAATGGAAAGTATGAACGACACTGTAAACCTAATAGTCATCTGTAGAACATTCCACCCAACAATAGCAGCGTGTATAATATTTTCAGGTATACATGGATCATTGTCCATTATAGGGTATATACTAGGTCATAAAACTAGCAAGCCTCAATAGGAAGAATTTTTTTTGAGACAAGGTTTCTCTTCCACCGGGGCTGGAGTGCAGTGACATAATCACAGCCCACTGCAGCCTTGGCCTCCTGGGCTCAAGTGATCCTCCCACCTTAACCTCCCAAACAGCTAGGACCACAGATGTGCTCCATCGTGCCAGGCTAAATTTTTTTTTTTTTTAGTAGAGATGGGATCTCCCTATGTTGCCCAGGCTTCAGTAAATTTAAAGAGATAGAAATAATACAAAGTATTTTCTTCAAACACAATGAAATGAAATTAGAAATCAATAACACAGAGAAATTTGGGAAAATAACAACTATGTATAAATTAAAGAGTATATTTCTACAAAGCCAGTAGGCCAAAGAATAAATCACAAAGGAAATTAGAAAATACTTTGGTATGAATGCAAACAATGATACAACATACTAAAATTCATGGCATACTGCTAAAGTAATGGTTAAAGGAATACGTATACCCTTAAAAGCCCATGTTTAAAACGAAAGCTCTCAAATCAGTTATCTAACCTTTTTAAAAAGCTGTAAAAAGAAGAAAAAACTAAACCCAGAGCTAGCAGAAGAAAATAGTAAACCTTAGAGTAGAAATAAATGAAATAGAGAACAGAAAAATATAGAAAATCAAAAATAGCAGAAGTTGGCTCTTTGAAAAGATCAACAATATCGCCAGCCCTTTTAAGTAGACAAATCAAGAAAGAAAGAAGTGTTGGTGGTGCAGTGGTGAGCATAGCTGCTTTCCAAGAAAAAAAAAAAAAAAGACACAAATGACTAAAATCAAGAAAGATAAAGAATGAGAGAGTAGACATTAATACAGATCTTACAGAAATGAAAGGATTATTAATGAATACTATGAACAGTTGCTTGCCAACAAATAATCTAAGCAAAGTAGACAAATGTCTAGAAAGACACAAAACAACCAAAACTGAGTCAAGAAAAAATACAAAACCCCAATAGATGTTTAGCAAGTAAAGAGATTAAATTTGTACCACAAAGAAAAACTGTCCCCAAAGTAAAGCCCAGACTCAGATGGCTTTTTTGGTGAATTCCACCAAATGTTTAAGGGAGAATTAACACTAAATCTAAAACTAAACCAGACAGAGACATCACAAGAAAACTACAGACCAATATCCCTTATGAATATAGATATAAAATCCTCAACAAGGTACTAGCAAATCAAGTCCATCAACATACACAATTCTATTTTACTTCATCATGTACATCAACAAGGTGGGGTTTATAGTAGGAATGTTGAAGTTGGTTCAACATACATAAAACTGTCATTGTAATATACCACATGGTCATCTCAGTAGACTCAATATAAGCATTTGACAAAATTCAACACTTACGATAAAAACACTCAGTATACTAGCAATAGAAAGGAACTTCCTCAACCTCATAAAAGGCATCTGCAAAAACACCCATAATTAACATTGTATGGAATGGTGAAAAACTGTATGCTTTTCCTCTAAGATAAGAAACAAGATATGGATGTCCTGCTCTCACCACTTCTATTCAACGTTGTACTGGAAGTCCTAGCCTGGGCAAATAAGTAACTAAAGGACTTAAAGGCCTCCAGGTTGGAAAAGGAATAAAACTCTATTCAAAGAGAACATGATCTTGTAAAAAGAAAATCTTAAAGAATCCACTAAAAACTATTGGAACTAATAAACAAGTTCAGCAAAGTTGTGGGATATAGGTTCAATATCGAACAATAAATTGTATTTCTATATACTAGCAATGAACAATCTGAAAATGAAATTAAGAAAACTTTTCCATTTATAATAGCATAAAAAAGAATAAAATACTTAGGAATAAGTTTAGTGAAAGAATAAGATGTATACACCGAAAACCATAAAACTCACTGAAAGAAGTTAAGGAAAACTTAAACAAGTGGAAAGACATCTCATGATCATAAATCAGAAGACTTAATATTGTTAAGGTGAAATACTGCCAAATTATACATATCCAATACATTGCCTACCAAATTCCCAGCTTACTTCTTTGCGGATATTAATAAGTTGAACCTAAAATTCATGTGGAAATGCAAGAAACACAGAATAGCCAAAACAATTTTGAAAAAGAACACAGTGGGAGAATTCAGTATTTCTCCATTTTAAAACTTACTGCAGGCCGGGTTGGGTGGCTCATGCCCGTAATCTCAGCACTTTGGGAGGCTGAAGTGGGCAGATCACTTGAGGTCAGAAGTTCGAGACCAGCTTGGCCGAGATGGTGAAACTCCATCTCTACTAAAAATACAAAAATTAGCATGGTGGTATGCACCTGTAATTCCAGCTACTCAGGAGGCTGAGGCAGGAGAATCAATTGAACCCGGGAAGCAGAGGTTTCAGTGAACCAAGATCTTACAACTGCATGATCAGCCTGAGCAACGGATTGAGACTCCATCTCAAATAAATAAATAAAACTTGCTGCAAAGCTATAGTAATAAGACAGTACGGTACTGGCCTAAGAATGGACCGCTGGAATAGAATGAGGGTCCTGAAATAAACTCTTTACTTTTATGTTCAATTGGTTTTTGACAAAGGTGCCTAGATGATTCAGCTGGGAAATAATAGTCTTTCAACAAATGGTGCTGGAACAACTGGATATCCACATGTAAAAGTATGAAATAGGACCTATACTTCATACCATCTACAAAACTAAAAAATCAATTAAAATCCTAAAATAAGAGCTAAATTTTAAGACTGTTAGAATAAAAAGTCATAAATCTCCATGATCTTGAATTATGGAATGATTTCCTAGATAAAAAACTAAAAAGCACAAGAAAGAGAAGAAAAATGAGATACAGTATACTTCATCAAAATCGATTTTTTGTGTTATAAGTTTTGTGTTACTATCACAAAAAAAAAAATCCACAAAATTGGAGGAAAAAAATCCATAAAATTGGAGAAAATACCTGCAAACTGTATCTGATAAGGGGCTTGTATTCAGAATGTGTGAAGAACTCTTACTTCTTCTAAAAAGACAGCCTAATAAAAAGATGGGCAAAGGATATGAAAAGTCATTTCTTCAAAGAAGTTATGTACATGCACAATAAGCATATGAAAGATTCACAACATCATCAGTCATCAGGGAAATACAAATCAAAACCACAATGAGGTACTGCTTCACACCCATTGTAATGGCTAGAATTAAAAAGATAAAAACAAGTGTTAGCAAGTATATAGAAAAATTGGAACCCTCATACAGCTGGTGGGAATGTAGACTGGTAAATGTTCTTTGGAAAATAGCCTGGCAGTTCCTAAGACAGTTAAACTTAGTGTTACACTATGACCCAGTAATTTCACTCATAGGTATATACCCAAGAGAAACAAAAACGTATGTCCATGTAAAAAATTGAACAATATTATTTATAACAGCCAAAAAGTGAAAACAATCCAAATGTCCATCAACAGAGATGGATAAACGAAATGTGGTATATCAGTAAAATGGAATATTATTTGGCTGTAAACTGGAATGAAGTACTTCAGTATATACCACCACCTGGATGAACCTCAAAAACATTATGCTAAGTGAAAGAAGCCAGTCTTAAAAGTCTACAGAAGTTTCTTTTTGAGGTGATGAGAATGTTCTAAAATTTACTGTGGTAGTGGTTGTACAATTATTTGTGTATACTAAAAACCATGAAATTATAACTCTTTACAGGGTAAATTTTATCGTATGTAGATTATACCAATAAAAATATTTTTAAAAACTATTTGCATTTTAAATATATGTTTCTATAATTTAAATGTGATTGTTAACAATCCAGAAATAAGTTATTATAAGACTAAGTATTATCAATCTTTCTTTGATAAATGGGTTAAATTTGTGGAGTCAGTTTTAGATTTAAAGCATTAATAGGTTATTTCTAGGTGTATGGGGTTTGTACACTGATGCTTGTTTCTTTTATATATACATATATAAACTGCAAATATACTGACATATTCCAAGATCAGAGCAAAAACAAAATAGCTAAAAATGTGACTTTAAAATAAAATATATTTGTAATCAGCATACTCTTAAATTCTAACTTGTTAACTGACATTGGATTATCTAGAAGCAGATACTACTGCAGTTCTTTGTTGATTTGGTTGCTGTGGTGACTGGATATAGTCACATACAATAGTAAGCCTACTGTACATTGGATAATTTGATAGAAAATGAGGTTTGAGGTAGGTATTGATGAGTGTACTGGTAATCAGTTGTATGTTTAACATCCTTTCTCTACATGTATTTTCACTGGGTAAGTATAAAATGACATAAGATGCCACCAGAATAGAGTTTGTAAAGGGTGACTTGTTAGACGAAGGACAATATGAGGTCCAACTTGCCAGTGAAAATTACCTTAGTATTCAGTGAATTGAAACAAATTGGAATAGATTTCTGGAGAAGAAGCTGTTGAATCTTACAGCAGCTGTTGGTACCTGTGGAAGCAGCAGTTGAATGAAAAAAATCAGAGAATGTAACCAACAGTAAGTCAAGTGGGTTTTAGAAGTGGCTTTAGTAGATAAGCAAGTTTATGATATAATACTTCAGTCATATTTTATAATTTATATTAAATCTTTTGTATTTGTCGGTCAAGGAGTAAGATCATATTACTGTTTTTTAATGTAGGCGCTGATTAATAGAGTATAAGAGCTACAGATTTAGCAGTTTTAGGATAAACTTAAAACTATTAACCTTTTACCACAGAATAATTTTATTAAATCAATAGTTATAGATTAATTTTGAAAAAATTCTGTGATTTAAATGAAAAAAATTGTAAAAATCACTTTGTAGTTAAAACTGTCAGGACACTAATACTTTAAATATGTAAATTATTTATAAATTAAGTTATTTTAGCTTATAGATTACATTTATTGCTAAAATAATTATAGCATATTACCATGAAGTTAAAATTCGTGGAGTCTTTAAAACGCTGTTTTTCTAGTATATTTAGAATTTTTACAATTTGAGTATAGAATTTCAGAGTTTATGAATTTATTGAGAATGATCAGTCCAGCTGCACTCCTTGTGAAATTATAAATGTGGAAATTTTTAGAAGCTGTCTTACGAAGAAAGCTATTACAGACTGCTGTAAGACACCTGAAACATAACTTTTACAGACACTGATTATTCACCCTTAAAGAGTGTTCTAAGTAATTATATTTTAGTTAATTTGTTAATATGGTTGAAATGACTGTTTCATACAGGTGCACACACTTGCCATTTGGGTAATTTGTTGCAGAGTTTGAAATAACTTAACAGTATTTGTTACCCACATAACTTTCATCACAAAACTTCTGAAACTTAGAATTACTTCAGTAACTTATTTTGATGTGATCCTATTATGTTGTGAGATACTAATTGTTTTAATTCTAAATTGCATTATGAAAACCTGTGTTTTTGAGTTTTAATGAGCATAATGAATTGCTTTTGATATATTGATGCAGTTTATGTAAGAAAACTTATTCTTCTGTGAAGAGACTATCAGCATTTAAGAGAAAACTTACTTTATTAAGACAAGGCAGAAATTTTATTAAATAAGTTAGTTTATGTTCAAATGCAGGCAGTTTATACTGGAAACGTTACATGTTAAGGGGGTACATGTTATTGCTCAAATATAAGCTATGTGAACAGTGAATTCATATTTTAAACTCAATCCTAAAATGAACAAAGTGAGCACGAAAGTGCTTTGTTAACAATAAAGTAAAACACAACTTTAAGCTGTGATACTGTAATTATCCCCTTGGGTAATCTTGATATCCTGGACTTATTTTGAATATCAGTTTTTAAAGAATGGTAGAATGGTTAAAAAACATGCAAACCCAAATGACACCTGAAAATTGGAATCGATGCTGATATTCTAATTACTGTAAAATCTTTGTATTTTTTTCTTTAAAATAATTTTAAGTGGAAACATTTTAAGTCTGACTTTTTAATAGAACTGGCTTTAGAAAGAAAGATTTATTGCCAGCCCACACATGTATATATGTTCAATGATATACATGGTACCCATGTGCAGGTAATGACACTTTTTAGTAGGATTTGTAAGAGAATGAAGAACAGATCTACTTACAAGCCATTCTGAAATAAATGAGAACACAAATCCTTAGTTGCATATGTGTACACTGTATGTACATATATGCAGACATTGTCTGTAAATGTGTATATATGGGATAATACCTCATTATATTTTAAGAATCTCTCGTATGTCAGGCAGTATGTTGACATACAGAATATACAGAATTTCCCTTTGTAGGAAAGTCACTAAAGTTTACAGTTAAATTAAAAGCTGCACACCTATTAAGTTATAGAGTAGAATTTGAATGTAGAATAGTCTAACTCAAAATTGATTTATCTTTTCTGTCAAAATGACTTTATTTCTGTGGAAACAAGTATGAAGACAAATGAGCCTAAACAGGAAAAAAAATTTTCTAATTACCACATATTATACCCTATATACTGTTTAGTATTGTAATTGGCTGTAACTGTCTCCCTTACTGATTCATCCTTGTATCCCCAGCTCTTCAAAGAGTGCCTAACATATAGTAGTTGCCCATTAATTGTTTGCCAGATAAATGAATTAAATGGGCAATTGGTTGACTCTTCTCAGTTGTTTGTCTGTATGCTGGTATCAAGCATATATTCTTACTTAGGTTGAGTTATTATCCATCATGGAACTAAAAATCCAAATTCAAATTCATTAGTTTGAAAATATTCTTATCTTTTATTTGCAAATCTTAATTTCTATTTTGACTTCAGCTGAAATATGTTATATAAGCCTGTCAGTCTACAGATTGACAAGATCTAGCCAAGTATAGATAAAGCTTAATTCAAAGTTCATGTGATCAAGTTAATTTAGTAGCACTTTAATGTATAAATAATTTAGACATTTGTGAATTGACAGGATGTTCACATGAAATGAATTTTCTAGCTTAACTTCTCAGGAAACTCAGATAATTAGTTCAAGTTTAGACATAGTGAGATGGAGGTACCTGCAGTTTATCAAGGTGAGTAAATCCAGAAAGTAGTTGAAAATGGAATTTTAAAGCTCAGGGCATCCTGAGGTACATTGTCTAATACAGTAGCCATTAACCACATGTGGCTATTTAAACTACTAGAGTTAAATAAAATTGCAAATTCAGTTTCTCATCCCTACTAGTCACATTTCAAGTGCTCAATAGCCACATACACCTAGAGGCTATTATATCAGACAGCACAAATGCTATAGGACATTTCTGTCATCACAGAAAGTTCTGTCAGACAGCACTGGTGTTGAAACTGGAGGAAAGGATTTAGGAGTCATTTGGAGATGGACAGTAGTTAATTCAGCAAACATTTATTCAACCTATGTTTTTGTAAATGTACTGTAGTCTCTGTAACTACAAAAACAGATTGAGGTCTAAATGTACCATTTTAGTCTCTGTAAATGTAAAAATAGATTGAAGTCTTATGAAAGGCTTGTGTTGTAGTGGAGGTGACATCTTGTAAACAACTAAATATGATTTAGTGCTAAGTGTCATAATAGAAGGATGTACAGAGTGCTTTGAACCTTAGAATGGGAATAATATAACTTTGCTTTAGGATGTCAGAATCTTGAAGGATGAGTAGAGTTTTCTGAAGAAGAAATTCTATGTTCACAGTCATAGTGGTTGAGAAGCCCTGTTTAGGAAAATATTAGCAGAAATCAAGTCTGAACTAATTGTCATGCCAAAGAATAATAAGTTAGTCACAGACCAGAAAATGAAGGTGAAGCTATTGACCATTAGAATGCTACATTGAAAGGAGTAGAATAGATGGATATCTGGAAAGCTAAAGGATCAGCATAGGAAAATATGAAAAGTAAGGAGTATGCAGATCCTGGACCAGTTCAGGAGAACTCTCATAAACATTGTGTTCTAGGTATATTCTCTTTCATGTGTGTCCACTTGGCTAGGCTAGAGGCAAGTCCTTAAGTTGAAAGATCTATATTGATAAAAAATAATAATACTAAGAGCTACTCATACAGCATTTACAATAACAGCTAATATGTGCATAGATAGTGCTTATTATATACCAGTCACTGTCCTATGCACTTATTATATATTAACTCATTTAATCATCACAAGAACCCCATGAATGCTGAAGTAATTTGAAGACCTTTAACCATGGGTTAGAGGAATGAATGGTTTGGCTTAGCTAACTGTTGCTAAATGTATGTTATTAACTATCATTCAAGGATACAAGGCACAGAGGATTTTCTCCTTTATTATTGCTATCAACCACAGCAAACATAAAGGCACAGTTGGATAAGGAGGAAATAAAAGAATTAGGCATTCCAAATGTTTATGTGCTTTCTGTAACTTGGGGGTTGTTATACGCAGAATTGTCATGTTCCCCCTCACCCCCTGCCACAACCCAAAATTGATGTGTCGAAGTCCTCACCTTCAGTATCTTCAGTACCTCAGAATGTAACTGTATTTGGAAACAGAGTGAAAGGGGAGAGTTCCCTGGCCCCACCCCGCTCGCAGGACATGCAACAGAGGTGTGCGTCTCTGTTCAGCCACTGAGAGCTCCAACCCCTTATGGGAGCAGGAGCTCGCAGATGGGCAGGTGCAGGAGCCAGAGCAAGCGTGTTGGGCTCTGGCCCCACGGTAGTGTCTATGGGTGGGTGCCTGCGACTCCCAAAGCCCAAGTGGGTGTGCTACGGTGCACTCTTTTAGCTTTGCCGTCCACAGATGGCTTAGGTGCCTTCTTGGCACCCAGGTTCTTGTGCGGAGTCCAGAAAGAATAAGGTCTTGAAGAGTGAATGTGGGGGCTTTATTGAGTGGTGGAAGTGGCTCTCAGCAGGATGGATGGGGAGGTGGAAGGGGACCGAGAGGGAAGATTATCTTCCCCTGGAGTTTGGCCGTCCAGCGGCCAAACTCTCTTCTCTGATTGTCCCCACTGAATTCTTGGTGTTCAGGTGCTCCTTCTCTGCCACGCTGTTCTGCTGTTTGTCTGCTCATCTCCTTCTGGAGCCTGGGGTTTGGGATTTATATGGGTACAGGATAAGGGGGTACGGTGAGTCAAAAGACAACTTTTTGGGCATGAAAGCAGGAATGCCTGTTCTCACTTAAGGCCACAGGTATCCAGGCTTGAGGGTGGGGCCTTTGCCAAGGAACTGCCCTCTTTTGCCCACTATTTCCCTGTCTCCTGTCCATATCATTTTCCCCCTCTAAAGAGAAGGTGAGCCCCAATCCAATATGGCTGGCTTCCTTATAAGAACAGGAAATTAGGACATAGACACATACAGAGGGAAGACACAGGGAGAAGATGCCATCTACACGTCATGGAGAAAGACTGCAGAAGAAAACAATCTTGCCAACACCTTGCTCTGAGACTTCTAGCCTTCAAAATTGTGAGAAAATAAATTTCTTTGGTTCCTTTTTATGGCAAACCTAGCAAATTAATACAGTAGCCCAGATAACTTTTTTGTAAATATTGGAAACATGAATATATGTTTTTGAATTCTGGATTGATTTTCTTACTGTATCTACTAAATCCTTCACCAAGTCTTAGAAATGGAGATGTGAGGTGTTTACTTTGTTGTTCTCAGACCTAACAATGTTTGTGAAGAATGCAAATCATACTCCTTTTGGGATGAGGCGAGAAAGTTAACTTATATCTATAAAACTGATGCCATTCATAAACATTTTTCTTTAATTTTTTTCCTGTAATTTGGTTTTGTAGATTTTTTTCGCAAAAATATAGGTGAACGAGAAGTTGGGGGAAAATATAGATTCTTCATCCACCAGAGAGAGGGACCTGAATATATATACAGTATTTTGAAAAAGTCCCAGGATGATTCTAAGACATCATCCCTTCCATGTGGTGCACATCTTCTCATCTGATAGATTTTGGTGGTGCTGTGGGTCAGATGTAAGGTTGTTATTTTTCTTATTCTCTTTTGTATGTAAGAAACTTAGACTGACAGAAATTAAGCAAAATTGAAGTAGGGGACCAAGGAATTGTGTGTTACCATTGGAATGTAAAATAATATTTTTCAAAGTTAGTAAGGTATAATTTATGCATAGGTGTAATCTTTTCTATGATCCAGTCTTTTGAATAATACCAATAATTTTCTGTTAATTTATTTTTTAAAAATCTGAATTGTACTAAATGATACCTCAGACATCACTTAACTCTAACTTTTCCCAAGCTGTATGCTCTGTTTGTTTGGAGGTTCCTATCAGGCTTGTTTGTCCCTGGTATCCATGCTCTCTTGTCCTTCCTCACTTCAGAGATATCTTTTACTGCTGTCCTGCTTTTTTGAAACTTAGTTTTCTCCCTCAAGTAAATAATTTTATATATGAACCTCTTAAATCTTATCTATCCTCTTCTGTAACTTCTCCAAGCCATTGTATCTTTTTTATTGTTTGTTAAGAACTGTAGTGAGCATTAAATTTTAATCATATTTTTTCTATATTTTTGTAGTCTTAACTAACATGTATACTGGGCATATTTATAACTTTAGTCAGTAACATTTTCATTATCATACTTTCTCTGGTTTTTTTGTTTTGTTTTGTTTTTTATTTTTTATTTCTTATTTTTTTTCCTGAGATAGAGTTTCGCTCTTTTTGCCCAGGCTGGAGTGCAATGGCACAATCTTGGCTCACTGCAACCTTTGCCTCCTGGATTCAAGTGATCCTCCTGCTTCAGCTTCCCGTGTAGCTGGGATTACAGGCATGCACCACCACACCCTACTAGTTTTGTAATTTTAGTAAAGACAGGGTTTCATCATGTTGGCCAGGCTGGTCTTGAACTCCTGACCTCAGGTGATTTGCCCACCTTGGCCTCCCAAAGTACTGGGATTACAGGCGTGAGCCACCGTGTTGGCCCTGTTATTTTTTAATGTAACAGTTTTGTGTACATATTTTCATATATCATCATAGGACACTTGTAAGAACAACTTAAAAGTCTACATGACATGGCAATTATTTGCAGTCATGATAAATTCTTTTCTGCCCTTTGGTAGTAGCCACCTTACCAAAAACATGTTTTAAGCATGTGTTTATCTGTTATTCAAGAAGTAATGTAATTATTAGTAGTACTGAATAAATTCAGGGAACACTAAAAATGCTCACTAATTGTATACATCTCTGTTTAAGATGCTTAAAGTTGGACTGTTGGCATATATTCAGACAATAACTTTTATCAATTGCCTACTCACCCATTATTGACACTAATACTCAACCCAGACATTAGAAGTTCCCACCATTTGCACTTACCGATGGCAAAGGAGAACTCCTAGGTGTCACACCAGTAGAGCAGGGTCTTAAAAGTGCCAACAAATCTGTTGCTAGAAATGAAAGAAGTGAAAGAAACTGAAGAGAGAAACATATTGCAGAATTTTTACAAATGGTGTAATGAAACTGTCCAGTCTGAACTCTGATTCTGTAAAATGGTTGGGAGTTGTAAGATCAGCAGTGCATTTGAGGTTAAGTGCAAACTTAAAAGTATGGTTATTTGTTTCTATGAAATTTAAAGATATTGAAGGATTTAGTTTTTAAAAGTCTAGTAAAGTACTTTATAATCATTTTATGATAGTATATTTGCAAAATGTGCTCTATAATATACCCCTGTGCAAATAGAGACATCAATGATAAGAATAATAGAGTGATGGATAATTTACCAGGGTTCCTCACCTGTCACACTTCTAAGAGTTACTTGGTTTACAGGATTTTTGTAGTCATTTCATTTATGATTATGCTGGAAACAGTTTTTTTTTGACATATTTTATCTTAGATAAAATAGCTAGTTAATTTGTAGTTCTCCTTTCACTCTTCTCTCTGCTCATCATATTGTACTATTATAACAAGATAATGGAAAATACCACTGCATTTGTGGCAGATGAATGTAAAATAGCACAGGAATCCAGAGAATTTGAAGATATATGAGTCCTGTGTTCTGGAGCTGGCCAAAAGTTTGATTATTTGCCAGAAAGCTGTGAGTGGGCTTAGCATTTAGACAGGGAACTTTATTCCAAAGTAGCCCTGGTTTAATCTGGCATGTTGGCGACAGTACATACAACATACACATCTGTGTATGTTAATTTCTTCTCATCTCATATTTTCAATTTAGTCTTTTAATAATTCCCTAAAATAACTATTTCAGTTGGTATTACTCAGTGGCCTAACTTGAATCCTGTGACTGTTTCTCTGCCATACTGTGAAAGCAGTTAGTTTTGTCTGTTTTGTTTACTACTCTATCCCAGTTATCTAGCAAAAAACCTCACATTATAAGACCTTAGTAATTGATTGTTGAATGAATTAATCAGTTCCACACACTTCCTAGTCCTCACTCTGCAGTTGTTTATTCTTTGAACAAAAGTTTATTGGAAACCTATTATTGACTAGGCATGGTGGCTCATGCCTGTAATCCCAGCACTGGGATTTGGGAGGCTGAGACGGCGGATCACCTGAGGTCAGGAGTTTGAGACCAGCCTGGCCAACATGGCAAAACCGCATGTCTACTAAAACTACAAAAATTAGCCAGGCATGGTGGTGGGCATCTGTAATCCCAACTACTCGGGAGGCTAAGGCAGGAGATTTGCTTGAACCCAGGAGGCGGAGGTTGCGATGAGCCAAGGTCACGCCACTGCACCCCAGCCTGGGCAACAGAGCGAGACTCTGTCTCAAAAAAAAAAAAAAAAAAAAGGAAAGAAAACCTATTATCAACCAGGCTCTAGGGTATGGAATTTTATAAGACAAGTTGCAGTGTTTGGTTTCATAGTGAGCTTTTATTCTAGTGGAGTGGAAACCACTCAATATAACACCAAATAATTGCACAAAATAATTTCAGATAGTGATAAGTACTAGGTAAAAAATAAAATATATGTGAGGGGTATATATACCCTACAATTTGGTTGTCAGGGAGCATCTTTCTGAGGAGATGACATCTGAGATACGGGAGTAAAAAGGAGCCAACCTTATGAAGATCTTGGGAGAAGAACCATAATTTTAATATTCCCCTAAATACAACTTATATGTTAATAGAAGGATATTTATAAAATCCATTGTAAAGCCATCTACTTGCATCAAATCCTCCAAGATTTGAGTATCTTCTTGGGGGGAAAAACCCCAGGCTTGAAAAGGTAAGTATTTTTTTTTTATTATTTTTTCTCTTGGTTATCTTTGATTACTCTTTGTTGTCTTGGTGACTCTGATTACTCTTACAACTATTTTATCATCTTCCAGCATTTCTTTGTTTTCTGTTTCGCTATTTCTGCTCATATTTTTGTTTCCTTCCTTTTATTTTCTTTGGATTAGCTATGCCTTTTCTCACTGAGTTGGACACTTAACATACTAATTTTCAGCTCGGTACAGTGGCTCACACCTGTAATGCCAGCACTTTGGGAGGCCAAGGTGAGAGGATCGCTAGAGCCCAGAAATTTAAGACCAGCCTAGGCAACATAGTGAGACCCTGTCACTACAAAAAATAGAAAAAATTAATGAGGTATGGTGCTGCATGCCTGTGGTCCCAGCCATGATACTTGGGTGGCTGAGGTGGGAGGATTGCTTGAGCCAGAGAAGTTGAGACTACAGTGAACCACAGTTGTGCCCCTGTACTCCAGCCTAGGCAACAGAGACCCTATCTCAAAAAAAATTAATTTTTGTTGTAAGTATTTAGAGGTCTGTATTTTTTGATAAATACAGTGTTGTCTGCATCCTAAGGTTTAACTGTAGAATGTTTTGGTTACAGTTCGTTTCTGTTCCTTTTCTATTATTCATTATAATTTCTTCTTTGACTTATGAATTATTGAAACTTTTACAGACGTTTTATGTTTTTGCTTTTTGAGAGCCAGGGTCTCACTCTGTCACCCAGACTGGAATGCAGTCGTACAATCAAGGCTCACTGCAACCTTGACCTCCTGGAATCAAAGAATCCTCCCACCTCAGCCTCTCAAGTAGCTGGGACTATAAATGTGTGCCACCACACCCAGCCAATTTTTTTTTTATGTTTTGTAGAGACAGGGTCTTACTGTGTTGCTTAGGCTAGTCTTAAACTCCTGGGCTCAAGGTATCCTCCCGCCTTGGCTCCCAAAGTGTTGGAATTACAAGTGTGAGTCACTGGACCCAGCCTGCAAACGTATTTTTAAGCTTTTAAAAAATTATTTTATTTTTAACTTATGTGTACATTGAAGACATTTAATACTAATTTCTTTGAAATTTGTGAAACTTGATTTATGGTGTTTTATGTGGCCCATTCTTAAATTTTTTTTTGCTCCACTTCTTTATGTGCTTGAAATGAAAGTATATATTTAAATTGTTAGGTGCGAGGTTCTTTCCAAGATCATTTAGGTCAAACTAATTGATAATGTTGTTCTGATATTCTGTATCCTTGATAATATTTTGTCTGCTTGTTCTGTTAGTCACAGAGATAAGTGTTAAAACAACCTGTCATGATAGTGTGATTGGAATGTGATCCTTGTAATTTTTTAAATTCAATTTGATTTTCTCTTTTTTTAAGTAAGCAAAACTTTGGCCATTTTTTTTCTAAGTCTTAAGGTTTATTTATAATAATGATTGCCTTCTACAGTGCTTTATAATTTATATTTACAACCACCCATAAACTTTTTGTATTCTGGATTATTCCTTCACATTTTCTGATATTTGGCATAATGATCAAGCACACTTCATATCCATTGACCCCTTTCCTTCAACAACTCAAAATATTAAATAAATACTGTAGAAAAAATGAAGAGATGACCTGAAGACTTGATCATCTACATATAGATGACAGAAGAGTCAGTTCTTTGTAATGAAATACTGTAAGAGTGAAGAATTAACAAATTGTTTGTAGTTTAACAGAAAAGCATAGTAACTCTTTTCAAAAACCACTGAATAAAAGTAAAATGAATCCTTTAAGTAGCATTCTAATTAGCAGACTGGTTTCCATATCCCATCATTCTCATAGTCTTCTGTTGTTGTGTCTTCTTCCATGTCTCCTTGGGATGAAAAGGGCTGAGGCTGGTTGGCAGGTAGTTCATTCCCACTATTCTGACTCAAAGATACCAGGTTTTGGGTTCAGTGGTTTGAGTGAGTTCACCCAGAGCTTCCTCTACAAGCTGTCCTCCATTAAGCTGTGCCTCCTCTCTGCTGTCAGAGTCTATTATTCCATGCTCCCTCTCAGTAGAGCTTCCATTTTCAATCTTCCAAAGTGTTGCTCCAGAGGGAGCTTTCCAATTTCTTGGATAAAAGAAATCTGAGGCCAGGCATGGTAGCTCACGCCTGTAATCCTAACACTTTGGGAGGCCAAGGTGGGCGGATCACTAGGTCAGGGGTTTGAGACCAGCCTGACCAACATGGTGAAACCCTGTCTCTACTGAAAATACAAAACATTAGTCAGGTGTGGTGGCACGCACCTGTAGTCCCAGCTACTCGGGAGTTTGAGGCAAGAGAATCACTTGAACCTGGCAGGCGGAGGTTGCAGTAAGCTGAGATCACGTCACTGCAATCCAGCCTGGGCAACAAAGTAAGACTCCGTCTCAAGGGAAAAAAAAAAAAAAAGAAATCTGAGCTTGATTTCTCATTTGAATGGTTAACAGAACAAGATACAGCGATGGCGAAGTTTGGAAGCATAAAGCTGGTAGGCAGAAGTCAGAAAAAGTGCTTTTGTTGCCAGGCCATTTTTTCAGTGCTTTTTAAGTGTTAGAAACTACTGGCGTTTGTGCAAGATTCAAAAACTTGATCCTTCTCCTTTTGCAGTGAGCAAATCCTCAAGATTTGTTGAAATATATCACATCTGTCATAGCTATAGATTTACTACCCTGAGTAAAGAGCGTGTATTCTTGTCACAAATGAGAATATCTGCAAACCTCAGAAATTCACTGGCTCTCATAAGATTTTTCCTTTCCTTTCCTTTCCTTTCCTTTCCTTTCCTTTCCTTTCCTTTCC
>NC_045455.1:68032998-68046993 GCF_002776525.5 Piliocolobus tephrosceles | reverse complement strand
CCTTTCCTTTCCTTTCCTTTCCTTTCCTTTCCTTTCCTTTCCTTTCCCCTTTCATTTCCTTTCCCCTTTCCTTTCCTTTCCTCTTTCCTTTCCCCTTTCCTTTCCCCTTTCCTTCCCCTCCCCTTCCTCTCCCCTTCCTCTCCCCTTCCTCTCCTCTTTCCTCTCCCCTTTCCTTCTTTTTTAATGGAATCTTACTCTGTCACTCATGCTGGAATGCAGTGGTGCCATCTCGACTAACTACAACCTCTGTCTCCCAGGTTCAAGCAATTCTCCTGCCTCAGCTCCCCGAGTAGCTGGGACTACAAGTGTGTGCCACCCTGGCCGGCTAATTTTTGTATTTTTAGTAGAGATGGAGTTTCATCGTGTTGGTCTCAAACACCTGACCTCAAGGATCCGCCCGCCTCAGCCTCCCAAAGTGCTGGGATTGCAGGTGTTAGCCACCACACCCAGCCAAGATATCTACTTTCATTAAAAAAAAAAAATCTGTGTAGTTTTGGTGAAGATATAAATTAAATAAATAACCCTCCTGGCATGTGTGACATTTCTACCTCTTCCTCAAATTGAACAAGTAATGTATCCTGTACCATACTCTCTTAAATGAGAAGACAACAAAGGTGAGTCTAGTTCTGTTAAGGATGCTCTTCTACAATACAGTGTTTCCCAGAGCTCTGAAGAGAAACAGAGAAACAACTTTGCCACCAATAGTTTGGACCTCTTGAATTTCAAAAACCCTGTCAGGATGTTTTCTTTGTTTTGATTTTGACAGCACAGCATCTGATTTTAATGACAGTCCTTTTTTTTTTTTTTTTTTTTTTCGTTGTCAAATAAATTGTTCTTTTCTTTTGAAGGAGAAAACTGGAGGCTGTTTCTTAAACTTTAGATATCACCAGAACATCCTTGACAGAGCAATTCTAGAGAAGTTTTTATCAGGGACAATACTTTTTCCTTTATTCTTATTACCATCTAAAGTCAGTATTAAGAAATTTTATGATAATTGTTGTTGCCACAGGGTTGAAGCTAATATTTGAGATAGAACACTCTTCTTGAATTACTCTGGGAAACAATAACCTTTGATGATTTCCATTGAGACTATCAGAAATTATAAATATAAAAGGACATCGACAAATCTGCACATTCTTTCTTAGAACTTCATGTAAAGTATCAGAATCTCAACAGAACTAACTCATCAGGTAAATCTTCAACCAAAATTATGTTCTTATCAGTCCTCAGATCATCTCCAAGCATATATAACTTGCGATACTTTGTTGCCCTTAGTAACAACTCTTTGTAAACTGAGATCTAAGACTGATAGGGAAATATAAGGCAGCTTGATTCAGGATTAAACATCTTGAAACAATCTTTCTGGAAGTCTGTTACAACTGGATTAATCCACTCTTGTTCTTGAATACCATGCTTCTTTGATAGTATTTTTATAGTAATTCTTTCCACATCTAAGAGGACTTACTTGTTATGAATAAGATAGATATACCCTGTTTGGGTTGTCTTTCCAAGACGAACTTTCATCCAGGTTTCAACTTCAGTTATCTTATGCACATCAAGTTCATGCGGAGTTTCTGGTTTATATTTATCCACCTATAATTCATTTTCAGACAGATATTCTTTTAAATTTTTTAGAGCATAAATCTAAGGAAGATAACTTTTTTTTCTATGTGGAAATCTATTACTTTCTAACATTTTTTTCTTGTATGACATGAGTGATTCATACCTAATGTGTAGTAATAGTGTCCTCTCTGTTCTCTGAAAAATCATCACATGATGAGTCTACCCAGTCTTCCGCCTTTATGGAATGTAAACCAAAAAGTAAGGCAAGTCTCTTTTTAAAAAATTAAGAAAAATGTTTTTATTTCAATAGGTTTTTGGGAAACAGTTGGTGTTTGATTACCTGAATACATTCTTTAATGGTAATTTCTAAGCTTTTGGTGCACCCATCACCCGAGCAGTATACACTGTACCCAATGTGTAGTCTTTTATCCCTCACCTCCCCCCACACGTTCCTCTGAGTCCCCAAAATCCAATGTATCACTCTTATGCCTTAAACTGAACATGCATTTGGTTTTCCATTCCTGAGTTACTTCACTTAGAATAATCATCTCCAGTTCCATCCAGGTTGCTGCAAGTGCCATTATTTTATTTTTTTAATGCCCGAGTAGTATTCCATAGTGGATACATACCACATTTTCTTTATTCATCGTTGATTGGTGAACATTTGGGCTGGTTACATATTTTTGCAACTGCAAATTGTGCTGCTGTAAACATGCATGTGCAGTTATCTTTTTCGTACAATGACTTCCTTTCCGCTGGGTAGATACCTAGTAGTGGAGTTGCTAGATCAAACAGCAGATTTCCTTTTAGTTCTTTAAGGAATCTCCATGCTGTTTTCCATGCCATAGTGGTTATACTAGTTTACATTCCCACCAACAGTGAAAAGCATCTATTATTTTTTGATTTTTTTGTTATAGCCATTCTTGCAGGAGTCGCACTGTGGTTTTGATTTGCATTTCTCTGATCATTAGTGATGTTGAGCATTTTTCTGTAGGCTTGTTGGCCATTTGTGTATCTTCGAGTATTGTCTGTTCATGTCCTTAGCCCACTTTTTGATGGGATTGTTTGTTTTTTTCTTGCTGATTTGTTTGAGTTCTTTGTAGATTCTGGATATTAGTCCTTTGTCATATGTATAGATTGTGAAGATTTTCTCCCACTCTGTGGGTTGTCTGCTAACTCTGAATTATTTCTTTTGCTGTGCTAAAGCTTTTTAGTTTAATTAAGTCCCATCTATTAACCTTTGTTTTGCTTTTGGCAAAAACAAAACCAAAAAGGCAAAACCTTTGTTTTGCTTTTGGCAAAAACCTGTTGTGTTTGCTTTTGGATTCTTGGTCATGAAGTCTTTGCTTAAGCCAATGTCTAAAAGGGTTTTTTCTCAGTGTTATCTGCTAGAATTTTTATCGTTTCAAGTCTTAGATTTAAGACTTTATCTTGAACTGATTTCTGTATAAAGTGAGAGATGAGGATCCAGTTCCATTCTTCTACATGTGGCTTGCCAATTATCCCAACACCATTTGTTGAATAGGATGTCATTTCCCCACTTTACGTTTTTGTTTGCGTTGTTGAAGATCAGTTGACTGTAAGTATTTGGCTTTATTTCTGGGTTTTCTATTCTACTCCAATGATCTGTGTGCCTATTTTTATACCAGTACCATGCTGTTTTAGTGACCTTATAGTATAGTTTGAAATCGGGTAATGTAATGTTTCCAGATTTGTTCTTTTTCCATAGTCTTGCTTTGGCTATGCAGGCTCTCTTTTGGTTCCGTATGGATTTTAGGATTTTTTTTTTAAGTTCTGTGAAGAATGATGGTGGTATTTTGATGGGAATTGCATTGAATTTGTAGATTGCTATCGGCTGTATGGTCATTTTACAATATTAATTCCACCCAATATTCTGTATAGTAATACTAATTCATGAGCATGGGATGTGTTTCTATTTGTGTCATCTGTGATTTCTTTCAGCAGCGTTTTATAGCTTTTCTTGTAGAGGTCTTTCACCTCCTTGGTTAGGTATACTCCTAAGTGTTTTATATTTTTGCAGCTATTGTGAAAGAAGTTGAGTTCTTGATTTGATTCTCTGCTTGATTGCTGTTGGTGTATAGCAGACCTACTGATTTGTGTATATTAATTTTGTATCCTGAAATTTTGCTGAATTCATCTACCAGTTCTAGGAGCTTTTTGGATGAGTCTTTAGGGTTTTCTAGGTATGTGGTCATATCAGCAGCAAACAACAACAGTTTGACTTCCTCTTCACCAGTTTGGATGCCCTTTATTTCTTTCTCTTATCTGATTGCTCTGGCTAGGACTTCCAATACTATGTTGAATAGAAGTGGTAAAAGTGGGTGTTCTTGTCTCGTTCTAGTTCTCAGGGGGAGTGCTTTCAACTTTTTCCTGTTCTGTATAATGTTGGCTGTGGGTTGGTCATAGATGGCTTTTATTACCTTAAGGTATGTCCCTTCTATGCTGATTTTGCTCTCTTAATCATAAAGCGATGCTGGATTTTGTCAAATGCTTTTTTTGCATCTATCGAGATAATCATGTGATTTTTGTTTTTATTTTTGTTTATGTGGTGTGTTACATTTATTGACTTATGTATGTTAAACCATCCCTGCATCCCTGGTATGACAACCACTTCATGGTGGATTATCTTTTTAATATGATGTTGCATTCAGTGGTTAGCTAGTATTTTGTTGAGGATTTTTTCCTCTGTGTTCATCAGGGATATTGGTCTGTAGTTTTCTTTTTTTGTTTTGTCCTTCCCTGGTTTTGGTATTAGGGTGATACTGGCTGCATAGAATGATTTCAGGAGGATTCCCTCTTTCTCTTTCTTTTGGAATAGTGTCAATAGTATTGGTACCAATTCTTCTTTGAATGTCTGATAGAATTCAGCTGTGAATCCATCTGGTCCTGGCCTTTTTTGTTGTTGTTTGTAGTTTTTTTCATTACCAGTTCAGCCCCTCTGCCTGTTATTGGTCCGTTCAGAGATTCTTCATCTTCCTGGTTTATTCTAGGAGGCTGTATATTTCCAGGAATTTATCCATCTCCTCCAGGTTTTCTAATTTATACACATAAAGGTGTTCATAGTAGCCTTGAATAATCTTTTGTATGTCTGTGATATCAGTAGTAATAGCTCCATTGTGTTTCTAGTTGAGCTTATTTGGATCTTCTCTCTTCTCTTCTTTTCTCTCTCTCTCTTTTTTTTTTTTTTTTTTCAAATGGAGTCTTGCTCTGTTGCTCAGGTTGGAGTGCAGTGGCGGGATCTCAGCTCACTGTATCCTCTGCCTCCCAGGTTCAAGCGATTCACCTGCCTTGGTCTCGTGAGTAGCTGAGTTTATAGGCATGTGCCACTCTGCCTGGCTAATTTTTGTATTTTTAGTAGAGAGAAGGTTTCACCATGTTGGCCAGGCTGGTCGTGATCCGCCCGTCTTGGCCTCCCAAAGGGTGAGATTAAAGGCGTGAGCCACCACAATCAGCCTTCTCTCTTCTTTTCTTGGTTAATCTCGCTAATGGTCTGTCACTTTTATTTGTCTTTTCAAAGAACCAGCTTTTTGTTTATTTATGTTTTGTAGTTTTTTGTTTGTTTCCATTTCATTTAGTTCCACTCTGATGTTTGGTATTTCTTTTCTTCTGCCGAGTTTCGGTCTGAATTGTTCTTGTTTTTCCAGTTCCGTGAGGTGTGAACTTACTTAGATTGTCTATTTGTGCTCTTTCAGACATTTTGATGTAGACATTTAATATGATGAACTTTCCTCTTAGTGTCGCTTTTGCTGTATCCCAGAGGTTTTGATAGGTTGTGTCACCATTATCATTCAGTTCAAAGAAGTTTTTAATTTCCATCTTGATTTCATTTTTGACCCAGTGATCACTCAGGAGCAGGTTATTTAATTTCCATGTATTTGCACTGTTTTGAGTATTCCTTTTGGAGTTGATTTCCAATTTTATTCCACTGTGGTCTGAGAGAATACTTGGTATATTTCAATTTTCTTAAATTTACTGAAAGTTGTTTTGTGGTCTATCATATGGTCCATCTTGAAGAATGTTCCATGTGCTGATGAATAGAGTATATATTCTGCAGTTGCTGGGTAGAATATTCTGTAAATATCTGTTAAGTCCATCTGTTGTAGGGTATAATTTAAGTCCATTGTTTCTTTGTTGACTTTCTGTCTTGATGATCTGTCTAATGCTGTCAGTGGAGTATTAAAGTTCACCACTATTATTGTGTTGCCGTCTTTCTCAGTTCTTAGGTCTAGTAGTAATTGTTTTATAAATGTGGGGGCTCCGGTGTTAGGTGCATATATATTTAGAATTGTGATGTTTTCCTTTTGGAGTAGTCCTTTTATCATTATATAGTGTCTCTCTTTGTCTTTTTTAACTGCTCTTGCTTTGAAGTTTGTTTTGTTTGATACAAGGATAGCTGCTACTACTACTACTTTTGGTGTACATTTGCATGGAATGTCTTTTTCCACATCTTTACCTTAAGTTTGTGTTAGTCCTTGTATGTTAGGTGAGTCTCCTAAGAGTCTCCTAAAGACAGCAGAAACTTGGTTGGTGAAATCTTATCTATTCTGCTATTCTGTATCTTTAAAGTGGAGCATTTAGGCCATTTACATTCAATGACAGTATTGATATGTGAGATACTGTTTTATTCGTTGTGTTATTTGTTGCCTGAATATCTTGTGTGTTTTTTTCATTTTTATTTTTTTTTCATTATGTTACCGTTATTGTTATATAGGGTCCTGTGAAACTTATGCTTTAAGGAGATTCTATTTTGGTGTATTTTGAGGATTTGTTTCAAGATTTAGAGTTCCTTTTAGTAGTTCTTGTAGTGCTGACTTGGTAGTGAATGAATTCTCTCAGCATTTGTTTGTCTGGAAAAGACTGTCTTTCCTTCATTTACAAAGCTTAGTTTCGCTGGATACAAAATTCTTGGCTGCTAATTGTTTTGTTTAAGGAGGCTAAAACAGGACCTCAGTCCCTTGTAGCTTCTAGGATTTCTGCTGAGAAATCTGCTGTTAATCTGATAGGTTTTCCTTTTGTAGGTTACCTGATGCTTTTGCCTCACAGTTCTTAAGGTTCTTTCCTTTGTCTTGGTGTTAGATAACTTGATGACTGTATGCTTAGATGATAATCTTTTTGTGATGAATTTCCCAGGTGCTCTTTGTGCTTCTTGTATTTGGTTGTCTAGATCTCTAGCAAGGCTGGAGAAGTTTTCCTTGACCATCTGCACAAATATGTTTTCTAAACTTTTATGTTTCTCTTTTTCCTTGGGAACACCAATTATTCTTAGCTTTGTACGTTTAACATAGTCCCAAACTTCTTGGAGGCTTTGTTCATTTTTTTTTTTTTTTTTTTTTTGAGACGGAGTCTTGCTCTGTCACCCAGGCTGGAGTGCAGTGGCCGGATCTCAGCTCACTGCAAGCTCCGCCTCCCGGGTTCATGCCATTCTCCTGCCTCAGCCTCCCGAGTAGCTGGGAATACAGGCGGCCACCACCTCGCCCAGCTAGTTTTTTGTATTTTTTAGTAGAGATGGGGTTTCACCGTGTTAGCCAGGATGGTCTCGATCTCCTGACCTCGTGATCCGCCCGTCTCGGCCTCTGTTCGTATTTTTAAATTCTTTTTTCTTTGTCTTTGATGGATTGGGTTAATTCAAAAGCCTTCTCTTCAGGCTCTGAAGTTCTTTCTTCTGCTTGTTTGATTCTTTTGCTGAGACTTTCCAGGTGCATTTTGCATTTCTCTGACTGTGTCCTTGATTTTCAGAAGTTTTTATTGTTTTTTTAAATTGGTATTTATGCTATCTATTTCACTGAAGAATTTTTCTTTCATATTCTGTATCATGTTTTTTATTTCTTTAAGTTGGACTTAAAGCACCCTTCTCTGGTGCCTGCTTGATTAGCTTAATAATCTACCTTCTGAATTCTTTTTCTGGCAATTCAGAGATTTTGTCTTGGTTTGCATCCATTGCTGGTGAGCTGGTATGATCTTTTGGGGTACTAAAGAATCTTGTTTTGTCATATTACCAGAATTGTTTTTCTGGATCCTTCCCATTTGGGTAGACTGTGTTAAGAGGGAAGATCTGGGATTGAAGGGTTGCTGTTCAGATTCTTTTGTCCCATGGGGTGCTCCCTTTGATGTGGTATTCTCCCCGTTCTCTTAGGAATGGGGCTTCCTGAGAGCTGAACTTCTGTTTTTGATCTTCTGGGTCTAGCCACTCAGTGGAGGTACTGGGCTCCAGACTGGTACTGGGGAGTGTCTGCAAAGAGTCCTGTGATATGATCCATCTTCAAGTCTGGCAGCCGTGGATATCAGCACCTGTTCCAGTGGAGGTAACAGGGGAGTAAAGTGGACTCTGTGAAGGTCTTTGGTTGTGTTTTTGTTTAGTGTGCTGGTTTTATGTTGATTGGCCTACAGCCAGGAAGTGGCACTTTCAAGAGTGCATCAGCTGTGGTCCTACAGGGAGGATGCAGACTTGCCCTAGGGACACCTGGTTGAGTATTCAGGTTTCTCAGGTGGTGGGCAGGGCCATAGCGCTCCCAAGAGATTCCTACCATTGTCTTCAGCTATGAGGGCAGGTGGAGAAGGACCACCAGCTGGGAGCAGGGATAGGCATGTCTGAGCTCAGCCTCTCCTTGGGCAGGGCTTGCTGTGGCTGCTGTGGGGGATGAGGGTGTGGTTCCCAGTGCAATGAAGTTATATTCCCAGGGGGTTTACGGCCACCTCTACTGAGTCATACAGGTCACCAGGGAAGTCGGGGAAAGCTGGCACTCACAGGCCTCACCCTGCTCCCACTCGGCCACAGTCCTGAAGGCCAGTCTCACTCCAGCTGTAACCCCCCAACAGCACCGAGTCTATTTCCAGGCAGCTAGTGACTAGGGCTGAGTACTTGCCCCAGATCATGAGCCTCCCCATTCAGAAAGCAAGCAGACTCACAGTTCTTCGGCATCTTGGGGAGCCTGCAGTGGTGACACAGTTCCTTAGAGGGTCTGTGGATTCTCTCGGCTTTCTTAGTATGTTCCTGTGGTAGTTGTTGGAGCAAAAGTTTACGACATGAGTCTCCACATACTGTTCTGTCTGAGTGGGAGCTGCAAGCTAGTTCTGCCTCCTATCTGCCATCATAATCCTGAGACAGGTCTCAAGCAGTTTAGAAATTTATTTCATTAGGGTTACAGATCATGACTCATGACACAGCCTCGGGATGTCCTGTGAACATGTGCCCAAGGTGGTTTGGTTGTAGCATGGTTTTCTATGTTTTAGGGAGACATAAGACATCAGTCAGTACATGTGAGGCATACAATGGTTTGGTCTGGAAAGGGGGAATAACTCAAGGGGTGTTGGGGGGTGGCTTATAGGTCATAGGTGGATTCAGCTATTTTCTTACTGGTTGAAGGAGCTATTATAAGACCTGGAATCAATAGAAAGAAGCGTCTAGGTTAAGGGGTTGTGGAGACCAACGTTCTTATTATGTAGATGACATCTCATATGCGGCCACCCCGAGGCAGTAGATGGCAAATATTCCCTATTCAGATCCTTAATAGGTGCTAGACCCTCAGCCAGTCTTTTCAGAATCAGAAAAAGTCCTGGAAGGGGAAGAAGATTCTCTGGAATGTAAATTTCCCCCACAACAGACAGCTTTGTAGGGCCATTGCAAAATATGTCAGAGAAATATATTTTGAGGTAAAATACTTTGGTTTCTTTCAGGGCTCTGCTATCTGTCATGTGATGCTATACTAGAGTCAGGTTGGAATTTGGTATCTTATTTCTGCAAAGAGTCTGTTCTGTCAGTCTTAGGATCTCTTATTTTAATGTTAATGCTGGTCAGTTGTGTGCCTGAACTCCAAAGGGAGGAGAGTATAATGAGGCATGTCTAACGACTCCTTTCCCGTCAGGGTCTGAACTAGTTTTTCAGGTTCAGTTGGGTCCCTTTGGCCTAAAAGATGGTCCTTAGTCAGGTAGGGCACTTAGAATTTTATTTTTAGTTAACAGAAAGATGCCTTTGGTCTAAGAAAGTTTTGACATTATAAACTTTAATAGTTCATCTGTAGTGTCCAACCTGTAGTATATTAAAATATAATTCGTTTCCATTAAAAAGAATGTAATGGTTGATTCCAGGTTCCTGAAAGGAGACATCAGAGGCAGAAGATACATTCAGGACTATTCCTATTAGACCCACTCCCACCCCACACATTGCACAGAGGATATTAAACTTAAACTTCATTCAACATAATCTTGTAATCAGTATTGAACCTTACTGAGCATACATGTCCCTGCTCCAGGCTGTGCCCAAACCACCGTGGGCACATGTTCTCATAGTGCGTGTTTCTACACTCTCACCTTTCTCATCCCCAGATGGGATGGGCAGGCTGGCAGGAAGAACAGTAAGAACCCAGGATCCTAGACATGAAGGCAGAGATGGACTCACATCTCTATGACATACATACAACATAGCCATGGTCAAGGTGGCCTTATTCTCCCAGAGTGGCATCCCCTCATGGGCAGAGAGGAGCTCTAGCCCTGCTTCAGGTGGAAGGGCAGTTGCCTGGCCCTACCCAGGATCAATGCTGAGCCCCTCGGAGGTCCTGCTTCCCAGGGACCCTGTTTATATATTATATTTATATTTGGATTTATTTCTAACTTCATTTTTTTTTTCTAATCACTCTACTTTTTTATCTTTTTCTAGTTCATTTGTGGTGAGGGTCTTTTAGTGCTAAACTCTTAATTTTTACCTGAGATATCTTTATTTCATTTTCTTTTTGAATTACAGTTTAGAAATAGGATTAATTTCTAGGTTGATAGTTGTTTTCTTAAAACTCTGCATATATTAATACATTGTATTTCACTATGGCAGTTGGGAAATTTGCTCTTCTTTTTTTTTTCTTTTTTAGAGACAGGGTCTCACTCTGTTGCCCAGGCTGAGGTGCAGTGGCACGATCATGGCTCACTTCAGCCTTGGCCTCCTGGGCTCAAGGAATCCTCTTGCCTCAGCCTCCCAAGTAGCTGGGAATACAAGCATGCACCACTACACCCAGCTAGTTTTATTTCTTTGTAGAGATGGGGTCTTGCTATGTTGCCCAGTAGAAACCAAAAATAAAATCCTAAGGTCCCCCAACCATCTGAATAGATCCCCCGCCTTGGCCACGGCACTCCAAAGTTAACCTGCAAAACTGATTCAGGGCATGACAGGAAGGGAGGGTAGGACATGCCTTATTATACACCTCCTCCCTTTTGGAATTTAGGGGAAGCTGACCAGCATTTAACATCAAAACAGACCTTAAATTTGATAAGAAACATTTATAATCTATACTCTCTGAAGCCTGCTACCTGACTTCATCTGCATAATAAAATTTGGTCTTCACAACCCCTTATCATAACCCAGACATTCCTTTCTATTGATAATAACTCTTTCAACCAATTGCCAGTTAGAAAATTTTTAAATCTGTGTATAACCCGGAAGCCCCTTGCCCCTTCAAGTTGTCCTGCCTTTCTGGATTGAACCAATGTATATCTTACATGTATTTGATTGATGTTTTATGTCTCCCTAAAGTGTATAAAACTAGGCTGTGCCCCAACTACCTTGGACACATGTTCTCAGGATCTCCTGAGGGCTGTATCATGGGCCATTGATCACTCATATTTGGCTCAGAATATATCTCTTCAAATATTTTACAGATACTGTTTAAATCACCCAACCTGTAGTATTTTGTTACGTCATCCCTAGCAAACTAGTTTAAGTGTCTGCTGACTTTTCAGGATTCATCTTTTAGTATATTGTCTATGGCTTTACTCTTTTCCTCAAGCTAGTATTTATTTCACACCATTCAGATTAACAGTCTTCTAATTGGTAACTTTGCTTTTGAAATGGTTCACTCTTCATTTTTTCAATACTGCTGTCAGAGCCATCTTTCAAAAATGAAATTTGTACCTAGCTTTCAGTTCCCGGTTTCTAAATCCTGTGCCCCATAACAGGACCGGAGGTGAGGTACAAAGTGAGCTTAGAACAATTTGTCATGTCAGAAAGTTGAAAAGCACTTACAAAATGATAGATACATGTCAGGATACAAGTACCTGTAGATGATTCCGTGGGAAAAGAATAGTCTTCAAGAAATGATGATGCTAGGGCAACTGGATATCCGCATGCAAAAGAATGAAGTTGGGCCCCTACCTCACATCATATACAAAAAAATTAACTGAAATGGATCAGCAACCTGAATATAAAAGCTGATACTATAGAACTCTTAGAAGACAACATAGGGGTAAATCTTCATGACCTTGGATTTGACAGTGGATTCTTAAATATGACACTGAAAGCACAAGAAGCAAAATTAGACAAATTGGACTTCATTGAAATTACAAATTTTTGTGCACCAAAGAACATTGTCAGAGATGTGAAAGACAGTGTGTAGAATGATAGAAACTGTTTTGTTTCTGTTGTTTGTTTGTTTTGAGATGGAGCTCTCGCTCTGTTGCTCAGGCTGGAGTGCAGTGGTGTGATCATGGCTCACTGCAACCTCTGCCTCCTGGGTCAAGTGATTCTTCTGCCTCAGCCTCCCGAGTAGCTGGGATTACAGGCACCTGCCACCACGCCTGGCTAATTTTTGTATTTTTAGTAGAGACAGGGTTTCACCATGTTGGCCAGGCTGGTCTCAAACTCCTGACCTCAAGTGATCCTCCCACCTCACCCTCCCAAAGTGCTGGGATTACAGGCATGAACCATCACACCTGGCCTATAGAAACTGGGAATCATGTATCTCTTAAGGGTATAGTATCCACAATATATAAAGAACTGTTACACAGAAAAAGCCAGTAAAATTAAAATTAGGCAAATGACTTGAAAAAACTTGTCTTCGAAGAAGATGGAGTGGCCAGCAAACACAAGAAAAGAAGCTCAACGTCATTAGTCATTAGGGAGATGCAGATCAAAACCAAGAGATACATTATACTCACTAGGACAGATATAATTAAAAATGGAATAACAAACTGGCAAGAATGTAGAATAAGTGGAATCCTTATACATTTTTGTTAGGCATATAAAATGGTGCAGCCTCAATGGAAAAATTTGGTGGTTCCTCAAAAAGCTAAACATAAGAAATACCATATGACTCAATTATTCCACTCCTACGTGTATATTCAAAAGAATTGGAAACAAGTACTGAAATACTTTTGTACACGAATGTTTATAGCAGCACTGTTCTAAATAGCCAGACGGTGGAAATAGCCTAAATGTATGTCATCGTTTGAATGCATAAACAAATTGTGGTATATTCATACAATGGAATGTTATTTAGCCATAAAATGGAAATGCTGAGGCTGGGCAGGTGGCTCATGCCTGTAATCCTAGCACTTTGGAAGGCCGAGATGTGCAGGTCACCTGAGGTCAGGAGTTCTAGACTAGCCTGGCCAACGTGGTGAAACCCCATCTCCATTAAAAATACAAAAATTAGCCAGGTGTGGTGGCATATGCCAGTGGTCCCAGGTACTCGGGAGGCTGAAGCAAGAGAATTGCTTGAACCCAGGAGGCGGAGGTTGCAGTGAGCCGAGATTGTGCCACTGCACTCCAGCCTGGGTGGCAGAATGAGACTCTGTCTCAAACAGACAAAAAAAAAAAGTGCTGATGTATGCTACAACTTGGTTGAACCTTGAAAACATTGTGCGGAGTGAAAGAAGCCAGGTCACAAAAGATCACATATTGTATGATTTTGTTTATATTAAACATCCAAAATGGGTAAATACATAGAGATAGAAAGCAGATTGGTGATTACCAGCGGCTCGGAATAGGGCAGAATGTAGAGTGACTGCTTAATAGGCATAGGAATTTCTTTTGAGTAATGAAAATGTTTTGGAAGTATACATGGAGGTGATGATTGCACAACATTGTGAATGTATCAAATGCCACTGAAGGTTACACTTTAATATGGTTAATTTTATGTCATATGAATTTCACCTCAATAAAAATGTTAATAGTTAAGAAATTGCTTATAACGTTGATTTTTAAAAGAATCCATCAGTCCATATTGAGACTAAAAAAAATTAAAATTGAAAGAGGGGGCTTGTGTTTGTTTTAGAGCTGAGATCTCACTCTGTCATTCAGGCTGGAGTAGAGTGGCATGGTCATAACTCACTGCAGCCTCAAACTCCTGGACTCAAGTAATCCCCCTGTCCTAGCCTCCTAAGTAGCTGAGACTACAGGCTTGCACAACCATGCTTGGCTCTTTCTTTTCTTTCTTTCCTTCCTTTCCTTCCTTTCCTTCCTTTCCTTCCTTTCCTTCCTTTCCTTTCCTTTCCTTCCTTCCTTTGTTCCTTCCTTCCTTCCTTCCTTCCTTCCTTCCTTCCTTCCTTCCTTCCTTCCTTCCTTCCTTTCCTTCCTTTCCTTTCTTTCCTTTCTTTCCCTCCTTCCCTCCTTCCCTCCCTCCCTCCCTCCCTCCCTCCTTCCTTCCCTCC
>NC_045455.1:67583402-67712837 GCF_002776525.5 Piliocolobus tephrosceles | reverse complement strand
CAAAAAAAAAAAAAAAAAAAAAAAAAAAAAAAAAAAAAAGACATAGAGTGGTTGAATGGATGAAAACAACAAGACCCAGATGATCTGTTGCCTATAAGAAATACACCTCACCTATGAAGATACACATGAACTGAAAATAAAGACATGGAAAAAGATATTCCATGCTAATGAAAACAAACAAACAAAACCGAGGAGGAGTAGCTATACTTACATCAGACAAAACAGATTTCAAGACAAAAACTGTAAGAAGAGACAAAGAAAGTCATTATATAATAACAAAGGGGTCAGTTCAGCAAGAGGATATAACAATTGTAAATATATATGCACCAAACACTGGAGCATCCAGATATGTAAAACAAATATTATTAGAACTAAAGTGAGAGATACATCCCAATATAACAGTAGCAGATCTTAGATCTGGGACATGATAACTTTTAACACTGTTATTCAACATAATATTGGAAGTCTTAGCTAGAGCAATCAAACAAGAGAATGAAATGAAGAGCAAATATTATTAGAGCTAAAGTGAGAGACAGATCCCAATATAACAGTAGCAGATGTTAGATCTGGAACATGACAACTTTTACCACCATTATTCAACATAATATTGGAAGTCTTAGCCAGAGCAATCAAACAAGAGAATGAAATGAAGGGCATCCAAATTGGAAGAGAAAAGTCAAATTATCCTTGTTTGCAGATGATATGACCTTATATTTGGAAAAAACTAAAGACTCCACAAAAAAACTATTAGAATTGATGAGCAAATTCAATAAAGTTGCAGGATACAAAAATCAACATACAAAAATCAGTAGCATTTCTATGTGCTAACAGTGAACAAGCTGAAAAAGAAATCAAAAAAGAAATCCCATTTATAATAGCAACAAATAAATAAATACCTAGAAATTAACTTAACCAAAGAAGTAAAAAATCTCCATAACGAAAAGTATAAAAAAACTGATGAAAGAAATTAAAGAGGACATGCAAAGAAGGAAAGATATTCATGTCCATGGATTGAAAGAAACAATATTGTTAAAATGTTCATACTACCCAACATAATCTACAGATTCAGTGCAATCCCTGTCAAAGTACCAATGACATTCTTCATCGAAATAGAAAAAACCATCCAAAATTTACATGGAGCCCCAAAAAACCCAGAATAGCCAAGACCATCCTGAGCACAAAGAACAAAACTGAAGAAATCACATGACTTGACTTTGAATTATACTACAGAGTTACATAGTAACCAAAACAGCATGGTACTGGCATAAAAACAGACACACAGACCAATGGAACAGAACAAAGAACCCAGAAATAAATTTACGCACCTACAGTGAACTCATTTTTTACAAAGATGCCGAGAACATACATTGAGGGGAAAAGACAGTCTTCAACAAATCGTGCAGAGAAAACTGAATATCCATATGCAGAAGAATGAAATTAGACCCCTACCTCTTGTCACATACAAAAATCAAATCAAAATGGATTAAAGACTTTTATCTAAGATCTATGAAACTATGAAGCTACTAAAAGAAAATATTGGGGAAACTCTCCACGACCTTGGTCTGGGCAAAAACTTCTTGAGCAAAACCCCACAAGCACAGGTAATCAAAGCAAAAATGGACAAATGGGACCACATCAAATTTAAAAGCTTCTGCACAGTGAAGGATACAATCAACAAAGTGAAAAAACACCTCCAGAACATAGGCCTTCTATGAAAAGGTGGTCAACATCACTGATTATCAGAGAAATGCAAATCAAAACTACAATGAAGATATCATCTCACCACAGTTAAAATGCCTTTTATCTAAATGTCAGGTAACAACTATTGCTGGTGAGGATGTGGGGAAAAGGAAAACTTCATATGCTGTTGGTAGGAATGTAAATTAGTACAACTGCTATGGAGAACAATTTGGAGGTTCCTCAAAAAACTACAAATAAAGGCCGGGTGTGGTGGCGCAAGCCTGTAATCCCAGCACTTTGGGAGGCCGAGGCAGGCGGATCACGAGGTCAGGAAATCAAGACCATCCTGGTTAACACGGTGAAATGCCATCTCTACTAAAAATACAAAACAATTAGCAGGGCCTAGTGGCAGGCACCTGTAGTCCCAGCTACTCGGGAGGCTGAGGCAGGAGAATGGCGTGAACCCGGGAGGAGGAGCTTACAGTGAGCCAAGATCATGCCACTGCACTCCAACCTGGGCGACAGAGCAAGATTCTACCTCAAAGAAAAAAAAAAAACTACAAAGAGAGCTACCATATGATTTAGCAATCCTACTCTTAGGTATATGCCCAAAAGAAAGGAAATCAGTATATCAAAGAGATATTTACACTCCCATATTTGTTAATAGTATTGTTCACAATAGCCAAGATTTGGAAACAACCTAAGTGTCCAAAAACAGATGATAAAATGAGGATAAAGAAAATGTGGTACCTATATACAATAAAGTAGCATTCAGCCATAAAAAGGAATGAAATTCTATCATTGCAACAACATGGATGGAACTGGAGGTCATTATGTTAAGTGAAATAAACCAGGCACAGAAAGACAAACATCAGATGTTCTCAGTTATTTGCAGGATCTAAAAATTAAAACAAATGAACTCATGAAAATCAAGAAGAGAAGCATGGTTACCAGAGGCTAGGAAGGTAGTAGAGGAGTACGTGTATGGGGGATGGGGATGGTTAAGGGGTACAAAAAACAATAGAAGCAATGAATAAGATCTAGTAACAACACCAAGGATAAATGCTTGAGAGGATGGATACCCAAACTTCCATGGTGTGGTTATTACACATTATATGCCTGTACTAAAATATCTCATATACACTGTCTACTATGTACCCACAAAAATTAAAAAGAGAAAAAGGAAATAAATAAAAACCCATGCTCTCACGAGGTCAGGAGTTCGAGACCAGCATGGCTAAGATGGTGAAATCCCATCTCTACTAAAAATACAAAAATTAGGGCATGCACCTGTAATCCCAGCTACTTGGGAGGCTGAGGCAGGGGAATCGCTTGAACCCAGGAGGCAGAGGCTGCTGCATTCGAGCCTGGGCAACAAGAGGGAAACTCTGTCTAAAAAAAAAAAACAACCCATGCTCTCCAAATGTCCTCTCTCCGAAACCCAACCCCCAAACCAAAGCCCAAAAAACTTAATGGTATAAAAAACAAGCAATCTGCCAGGCATGGTGGCTCACCCATGTAATCCCAGTGCTTTGGGAGGCTAAGGCAGACAGATCACCTGAGATCAGGAGTTTGAGACCAGGCTGACCAACATGGTGAAACCCTGTCTCTACTAAAAATACAAAAATTAGCCGGGTGTGGTGGTGCATGCCTGTAATCCCAGCTACTCGGGAGGCTGAGGCACAAGAATTGCTTGAGCCCTGGAGGCAGAAGCTGCAGTGAACTGAGATTGTGCCACTGAATTCCAGCCTGGGCAACAGACCAAGATCCTGCCTCAAACAAACAAACAATCTAACTAGAAAACGGACAAAAGGCTGGGTGGGGTGGCTCGTGCCTATAATCCCAGGCATGAAATTACTTTGGAAAGCTCAAGCAGGCGGATTGCTTGAGCCAGAAGTTTGCGAGTAGCCTGGGCAGCATAGCAAAACCCCATCTCTACTTAAAAAATAAAATAAAAATAAACAAAAAAGAGAAAATGGGTAAAAGACATGAAGAGACATTTTACCAAAGAGGAAATACAGATGGCAACAAGCACATAAAAGATGTTCAACATTGTTAGCCATTAGGGAAATGAAAATCAAAACCACAATGAACTATTACTACATGCCTATCAAAATGGCTACAGTAAAAAACAGCAACAACATCAAATGCTGGCAAGAATGAAGAGAAACTGTACTCATAGATTGTGGTGGAAATGTAAAACAGTATAGCCAATCTGGAAAACACTTTAGCAGTTCCTGAAACAGCTAAACATGCAGCTAACCATAACAGCAATTGTGCTCTTTGCATCTATCACAGAGAAATGAAAACTTATGTTCACACAAAAACCAATTAGGAAGTGTATCTTCAATTGAAAAGGATACTTCAAAATCAGTTGCTCTCATAATTTAAAAACACGAAAAAATGTTCATAGGCCGGGCATGGTGGCTCATGCCTGTAATTCTAGCACTTTGAGAGGCCAAGGCTAGAGGATCAGTTGAACCCCAGGAGTTTGAGATCAGTCTTGGCAACATGGTGAAAACCCATCTCTACAAAAAAAAATACAAAAATTAGCTGGTGTAGTGGCACACGCCTACAGTCCCAGCTATTTGGGAGGCTGAGGTGGGAGGATCACTTGAGCCTGGGAGGTGTAGGTGGGAGGTGTAGGTTGCAGTGAGCTGAGATCATGCCACTGATGGTTAAAGACTATACTGATGTTAAAGACTATATTTGCTGTATAAAAAAAGATAGAGCTGTAAGCATAAATTGGTTTTAAAATGAAAGAAATCATGTTTTGTTCAACTTTCTAGACCCTACAGTGTAATATTGCAGAATAAATATCAACCCTCTTTGAAATGTCATAGGAACATGTTTTTCATACTTCCCAGTGAAATGCCACAAGAACATTCCATACAGCATTCCAGTGAACAGTAGAAATGAAGCTCCACAGAACTCTATCCAACTTTTACACAGAGGAAAACATTCTTCTAGTTCATTAGCAAATGGGTGCAAAGGCAAAGGAAGCCCCCTGTGGATAACGAAAGCAAGTTCTGCTACCAGGGACCCATTCCCAAAACAGAGGAAAGGATTAGAATAGAAAGGATTACAGAACACTGAAACAGGTACAAACTGGTGAATAATGATCTCTACATTACACGTTAATCTTTGTAGCTATCAATTTGTTATGCCAAATCTAACTGGAGTGAAACCTTAACTATTTCAAAACCAGTTTTTTGCAACCCGCAGGTTGCCAGATCGCAAGTCCTGGACTCAGGAGTGGCCAGAAAAAAAGAAAAAACTCTCAAAATAACTTTGATAATAAAGAAGCAACATCCAGAAATGACCCCAAATGCCAAAAATTAGCTGGCAATTCTCAGGTTACATATAATGTAACCAATAAGATCCCAAACCTGAAGAAGCAGCCCTTGTGTTTTTTGGCAAATTCAAAAAAGTCAGCTTTAACATGAAATGCTCCACAATTATTTGCTGAATGAATGATATATATGGAAGTATTAACTAAAATCAAATAAGAAAAGAGAAAAGGAGGGAAGAAATAGGTGGTGAACAGCAGTCACAGCAACCAGAATAATTGCTGAAAAAGAGCATCCCTCACGGATAGCATAGATCAGAAAAGGGAAACGAGAAAAGAAGGCAGAGACTAGAAAACACCCACTTTAAAACACAAGCCATTGTCTTTTATGTAGAATATATATAAAGAATTCTCAAAATTCAGCAACAAAATTAAAAGGGGGCAAAAGATCTGAATAGATACTTCATAAAAGAAGAGATATAGTGGCAAAAATGTACATGAAAAGATGCTCAACATCATTAGTCATTAGGGAAATCCAAATTAAATCACAATGAGATATCACAAACCCTTATTAGAATGGCTAAAATAAAACAACAAAACAAAACAAAAAGTTGACATTCCCCAACAGCCCTACTCCTAGGTATTTATCTAAGTGAAATGAAAACCTGTGTTCACACTAAATACTATACATAAATGGTTATGGCAGCTTTATTTGTAATTGCTAGAAACTGGAAATATGTAAAATATCCTACAAGTGGGGAATCGATAAATGAACTGTGGTCCATCCATGCAATGGACTACTACTCAGCAATAAAAAGCCACAGACTCTGGGCCGGGCGCGGTGGCTCAAGCCTGTAATCCCAGCACTTTGGGAGGCTGAGACGGGCGGATCACGAGGTCAGGAGATGGAGACCATCCTGGCTAACACGGTGAAACCCCGTCTCTACTAAAAAAAATACAAAAAAAACTAGCCGGGCGAGGTGGTGGGCGCCTGTAGTCCCAGCTACTCCGGAGGCTGAGGCAGGAGAATAGCGTGAACCCGGGAGGCGGAGCTTGCAGTGAGCTGAGATCCAGCCACTGCACTCCAGCCTGGGCGACAGAGCGAGACTCCGTCTCAAAAAAGAAAAAAAAAAAAAAAAAAAAAGCCACAGACTCCTAATACATAGCAACGACATGGATGAATCTCAAATGCATTATGCGGACAGAAGCCAGGCTGAAAAGGCTACATACATATGATTCTGTTTACCCAATCTTTTTGCAATGGTGAAAATATAAGGACTGAAAATTGATCAATGGTTGCCAGAGGCTGGGGACAGGAAAAGGAGCCGATTACAAAGAGGCATAGGAAATTTTTTTTTTTTTTTTTTTTGAGATGAGGTCTTGCTCGGTCGCCTGGGCTGAAGTGGCACAATCTCAGCTCACTGTAACCTCCACCTGCCAGGTTCAAGCAATTCTCTTGCTTCAACCTCCCAAGTAGCTGGGACTACAGGTGTACACCACCACACCTGGTTAATTTTTGTATTTTTAGTAGAGACAGGGTTTCACCATGTTGGCCAGGATGGTCTCGATCTCCTGAGCTCGTGATCTGCCCACCTTGGCCTCCCAAAGTGCTGGGATTACAGGCATGAGCCACTGTGCCCTGCCGGCATAGGAAAATTTTTTAGGGTGATGGAACCGTTCTTCATTACAGAACTGTGCACTAAAAAGGGTGAATGTTACTATTTATAAATTGTATCATAATTTTAAAAAATGAAACTTATAGCCACTGAAGTCATGGACTTCTCTATTCTTGCTGGTGTGTTGCGGGGGAGTTGAGGTGGGTGGGAGCAAATGGTTGTGCTGAATTTCAGTAGCAGAAGTAGAGAGGCAGAACAGTCTGCAGGGTGAGGGGTGGCCACTGAACAGATTAATGAGGGATCTTGCTGGGGACTAAAATTCAAATTGAACTAATTTATACATATTGGGAAAGATACAGGGAATGAAAGTACAAGCTAGCTCAAAGTTGCTCTCAAAAAAAATTTAAATATAATTAAATTTACATATTACATGAAATCCATCTGTCGGAATTTATATGGGAGATTATCTACCCCCCTGCCCCAATATCTTTGCCATTCTATTTTCTCTGCAGGCTGGCTTCTTCTGTTTCTTTAGTCCACATAGTGAAAAATATGGCCACTGATGGAAAAACTGCATTCACTATCTTTAGCATCTGGCTAGATACTGGGGTTCTGTCTCAGTTCTAGTTCCAGAATTCCTGTAGAAAGCCTCTGGCCCTCTTTTGGTCAGATATCCACTTGCAGGTCATTCAGCTGTGTGTTGTCCAGGGTGTCATGTCACCCAAAATGGTTGTTCCCATGGTAACCATGTGAGTGGAGAAGGAGGGAGTATTCTCCAGAAAGGACAGGGAGCAGGCAGACACAACACGTTATACACAGCACAAGCAGCCTTCATCTTCATGCAGATTACATTCCTTAAAATGTCTGGTACGATCAAACTAATGGTCACTGACTTAATTTTATTACAAATAATTAACAGGTTTCACATCTAATTAAGAGCCTGATGCCAAATGCCATTTTTAATCACCCATAAATTACACTTCTCTTTAGGATAAAGGCCTTCTAAAGCTTATATTCATTAATTTTAGGAGGGCAATAGGGCAATGATAACATAAAATTCCATTTTCTATGACATAGTATTTCCCTACCTGAGATTGTAAATTCTTTAATTTGTCCAGTGATGAGCACGAAATATATAAACCATCAAATAGAATCAAGACCAATTAAATAAAATCAATGGCTGACATGCATAGTAAGCATTTCAAATTGTTAAATGTATGAAGTACAGTCAAAGCTGGCATTTTAAGGCTTTACAATTTCTGTTATATTTTTACAGTAATAAAACCAAAGGTAAAGAACCACTTTTTTTTTTCCTTTGTCTTTTTTTTTTTTTTTTTGAGAGGGAGTTTCATTCTTGTTGCCCAGGCTGGAGTACAATGGTGCGATCTTGGCTCACTGCAACCTCCACCTCCCAGGTTCAAGCGATTCTCCTGCCTCAGCCTCCTGAGTAGCTGGGATTACAGGTGCATGCCACCATGGCCAGAGCTAATTTTTATATTTTTAGTACAGATGGGGTTTTGCCACATTGGCCAGGCTGGTCTTGAACCCCTGATCTCAGGTCTTCCGAAATGCTGGGATTACAGATGGGAGCCACCACGCCTGGCCAAGGACCACTTTAATCAGGTCCAGGGAATAGAAAAAGATTGTTAGAGGATAAACATTTACAAAATGTAGGACTACAAAATGGCTTAATGAAAAGCAGAAAAGTTGATCCTGGAGTGTTTGTTTTGCTTTTTTTTTTTTTTTTTGAGACAGGGTCTCATTCTATTACCCAGGCTGGAGTGCAGTGGCACAATCTTGGCTCACTGTAGCCTAACCACCATGATTCTTCCACCTTAGCCTCCTGAGTAGCTGGGACCACAGGCACGCATGGCCTGCTTTTTTTTTTTTTTTTTTTAATTTTTTGTTGAGACAGGGTTTTGCCATGTTGCCCAGGGGGGTCTCAAACTCTTGGGCTTAAGCAATCCTCCCACCTCAGCCTCCCAAAGTGCTGGGATTACAGGCGTGAGCCACTGCACTGGGCCTGTTTTGCTAATTTTTTTTTTTTTTAATGTGGCGAGAAATAATCATTAGGGATTAAGTTACCACAGAAGACAATTTTCTGCTTCTTTGAGCTGCTTATTCAGCCTGAACAGTTCACTTTGCATCCACCCTAGTTTTGCAAGGCACACCTGCCTTTAAAATGAATGCATCAGACCTTATAGGCAATACATTTTCCCTCCTTTGATCTCTTATCACGTTGTGTTTCAAAACATCAAAGAGTATAAAGCTGTGTTTTGAATAGTAGCCAAACCTCAAAAAACACAGCTGAGTTTGATCCTGAGCCCATAAAAATCAGAAGCCTTGCAAACTCAGTCACAAATCATTTTTTGAACCTCATAATAGTATGCTGAAATGGTTCTTGTCTGTCTGCAATTTTAAGGCTTAAAGGATTAGATAAAAATTTATAGCTACGCAATGAGATTTTTATTTAACCTGAAGGCCGACCTCCTAACTAGCCATTATTCACATGATGATAGCAGGATCCTCCAGTATTGTCCCTACCCCAATGGGCCACTTTCCTCTAGATTCCTGACAGAGAAGTGGGTTTGTCAAATATTCCTGAGTCAGTCCCTGCCACCCAGTCTAAGTCAGTGCTGCCAGCCACCATCACTGCTGTCAGCTCAGGGTTCCAAATCCCTGCTCCTAGCACCCTCCAACACCCATTCATTACCTTGTTTCCAGCAACTGTTTATTTTTTCAACACTCAGTTTACTCCAAGTGTAGAAAACCATCCCTTCTTCACTCGACAGGTGTTGTTGTTGTTGTTGTTTTGTTTTGTTTTGTTTTTGTTTTGAGATGGAGTCTCGCTCTGTCACCCAGGTTGGAGTTCAGTGGTGCGATCTTGGCTCACTGCAAGCTCCGCCTCCCGAGTTCATGCCATTCTCCTGCCTCAGCCTCCTGAGTAGCTGGGACTACAGGGGCCCGCCACCACGCCTGGCTAATTTTTATATTTTTAATAGAGATGAAGTTTCACCGTGTTAGCCAGGATGGTCTCGATTTCCTGACCTCGTGATCCACCCGCCTTGGCCTCCCAAAGTGCTGGGATTACAGTCATGAGCCATCGCGCCTGGCCTCAACATGTATGATTAGTACAGAGTTCCTTTACAAAGGTTTAAGGTGAACAAAGGATAATTACAGCACAGTGCAGAAACACCTTCAAGTTGAAGTCTACAGATCACTTTTATGAAAGGTTCCTCAGTCTTCCTGATCATCTTTCTCCATGAACACCTTCCTTTTGTCATGGTTCTGGATCCCTCTCTCTCACTGCCTCCAAACCTTTCTCCTATCTTTCTGCTATTTCCTACTCCTATCAACCTTAGCCAAAGAGGGCATTTCTCAAATTTCTGTTACTTTTCTCTGCCAAGGAAATCTAAGCTTTTTTCTTTCAGTCTTTTCCTTCCAGACATTGCCTAGAGACTTCAGCCTTTCAAACTAACAAAAAAGCCAATCATGGTATCTTCCAAACAAAAATTCACTTTTTTTCTCTGTAAGGAATGTGTCATTCTCCTAGGTTATCTGGCAAAAGCTGTAGTCCATCCTTAAAATAATAATTATTTTTCCTTTCTGTTGTCAAAACATAACAGAAATTTTACAGTCAAACGACTGTTGTTCTCTCCAAAGAAGCACCAGGAGAGGCTATTCACTTACTGAAATCATATCATCATCACTCCAAAGAGTTTGAATTATCTTCTAAACAATTTACTAATTCCTCCAGAAAAATGGCTCCCTGGTATGTCCCGACACCTTCTTTTGGTCCAATTCTTTTACCTCGGCTTTGATCTCTCACTCTCATTACTACATTCATTCAATCAATTCACATACTAACATGCCACTAGGTATGGCAAACACAGTCCTAGTACTCAAGGTAACATAGAAGTGGCTGTCCCAGTGCAAGCCATAAACCAAGAGACATGGGAGTGGCGGGTTCTGTGTCATTGGAGTAAGTTTGAAGTCAGATGGAATTTTATCAAGCTGTCACTAGCTTATATAGATACTTTAGGCTTGAGAAGGAGAGTTGCCACCTGCAGGCTGATCATCCATGCCTCCAGTTCATAGAGATAACATAGTAGGTTTCTACAAGTAGGCTAATAATGGCAGGAAGGAAGCGCCTCCTTCCTGAAAATACTGTATGTAGTTGAAATGCTTACAATTGAACTGTACTAAACTTTCACTCCTTTTCATTCATTCATTTATTCATTCAACCAAGAAGTATATATTTTTCTATGGGCTAGAGAAGGAGGATGGCTGCATCTATGGAGTATCACATTCACTTATAATTATGTTCTAGGTATGTGTCACGTCAATTGAATAAACAAAGTTAAGAATTGCCTGCTATCTTATTATCACAATAACAAATCTTCATAATAGTTTTGAATCATCAGTTTTAAAACTTATATTATTCTGGAGGGAAGGCAAGTATATAATACATTTTATTTTAAAAATTAAAGTAATCCACAAGAGTAATCAATTTAACTCCTAATCTTCAGCTATATGGAAAATTCAGATGTTCAGAAAGATACTTCTTTTCTCCAAGGATTCCAGAGAATAAAAGTTTACTTGACAATAATGTACAAGTCTATTTTAGGGAACTAAATGTCTTACTTACAAAATAATTTTTAAATGAACTTCTTCTCAAAAATTTTAATTTATATTTGTTATGCCACATAAAAGAAGAGGAACTTACATAACTGTTTCTTACGTTCCACTTTTTTTATCCGAGCCAATGCCAAAGAAAGTTGTAAGACACCCAAAGTTTTTCTTTGGTATACTCCTCCCTAACTCCCCAGTTCTTGGAGAGCACTTTGAACCTGAGGTTCTGTGGCTGCTCAAGGCTCCTCCAGGTCACTGAACCTGACGACCTCTCATCCCTGACTCATTCTTCAAAACATAACCATCCTTAGTCGTATTCCTTCCAGCACTCCACTGCAAATTGGGTTAATCTCATAAACTAACTCAAGCGTACTTATGAATTAATGATGACAGTAGCTTAATATGCTGCTGTTCTCAGAGAAATGAGCAAAACAACAGTAAATTTATAAAACTATAATACTATAAGAATAGGGAATCGTTTTCCTATTTATAGTCACTGACCAACTAAATCTAAAAAAACATTAAGGGTTATAACAAAAACAAAAATCAAGGGTTATAACAAAAACAAACCAGCTTACATTTAACTTCAGTTCTTGAGTTTGAGAAAAAGAAGAAATGAAAGAATACAACTACTTGACATTTGTATACAGTTTGCATTCGTATTTGGTGTCCCTATATAACACAACATATATATGTATATATTTTTATTTAGTTTAATATTTAAAACAACACTGTAAGTTCATATTATTCCTATTTTATAGATGAGAAAGCTTAAGCTCAAAGAGGTTAAGTTACTGACCATGAAATAGCAGAGCTGGGACTCTAAGCAATTCTCATTCCGAGTCAAGTGTTTTTTTCACTATGCCACAGCTTCTACAAGTGTTCATAATACCTTTAATTTTAAATTAAATAAAAGAAACAGAAAAGTATATACATACAGTAAGACTATAATTTCACATATAGCTGGTTTTCAAAGGAAATGGGACCTAAGATGGAGAGGGAGAGTTAGCAAGCCAAGCAAGAGGAAAAAGCAAAAGATTATGGGTCAGAAAATGTCAAAGGCAGAGATTGAATAAGGAAGGGAAAGAAAGAAAAAGACAGGTATAACTGAAAGGATGAGCTGAAGTCCAGGCCCTTCCGAGTCCCCACTTGGTCTTGCTTCTAGCCACAACCGGACTGCATGCCTCCTGGCTCTGCACTCCTCCTCTGCTTCAGCTGCTAAAAATCTTCCCTGGTCTAACTTATGCAGAGAGCTGTGGGCTACTATTTCCACAGATCCCCAGAGCCCTGACCTGATCTTGTTCTAATCACGGTAATCACTGTCATTAGTTTTCCTTCCACTTATTCAGTGAACAAAACGAAAAGCAATTCACCTTGCATATCTCCTCTATCTCTGAGAATGAATGGAGACCCAAGTACCTACCCAATAGGAACAAAATTGGTATTATGGTAGAAACAAAGCAACAAAGCCAAACCAGGACTTCTGTCACCTCAACAGTCAATGCCCAAACTTGCCTATGTATCCATTTCTCACTGAAAATCACAATCTCTGAGTTACACAATAGATAATAAAATGACTACACATATTCACCACTTACATTTCTAAGCTTTTGTTTTACTTAGTCAATGTATTATTTAGGTAAATGAAGTATAATTGCTTTCAAAAGGAGATAAACATATTACTAGCAATTAACACATTTCTTAAATCATTAGTATAATATGTTCATTAAAAGAACTATCTGAATTTGAAGCTCTGAAGTAAGTGAGTGACTTTGGGCAAATTATTTAATATCTTTGAACTTTAGGTTCTTTATAACATGGGGCTAATAATACAATATTAAACGCAAAGGTAGTTTTAAGAATTCAGGCCGGGCGCGGTGGCTCACGCCTGTAATCCCAGCACTTTGGGAGGCCGAGGCGGGCGAATCACCAGGTCAGGATATCGAGACCACGGTGAAACCCCATCTTTATTAAAAATACAAAAAAGTAGCCGGGCGCGGTGGCGGGCGCCTGTAGTCCCAGCTACTCAGGAGGCTGAGGCAGGAGAATGGCGTGAACCCGGGAGGCGGAGCTTGCAGTGAGCCGAGATTGCGTCACTGCACTCCAGCCTGGGCGACAGAGCGAGACTCCGCTTCAAAAAAAAAAAAGAAAAAAAAAAAAAAAAGAATTCAATGAGCTAAATGCTTGAAACTGTACCTGGCATATGGCAAGCATTCAACAAATGTCATTTCTTACTATTACTTCTATTAGCCATTAGTTTTGCTACCTAGCTGCATAAAACTTAACTATAGTTTGGCTTTTTGCTTTTGTAAAAAATAGATTAATTGTAGACGTTTTAGAAAAAACTTTAAAAAATAACATATGGAAAGCAATAATGAAAAGTAAAAGTCGAAATAGTGATAGATACATGTTAAAATTGAAAAGCACCACTGGCGTCCTTTTACAGCCGGTTTACCTCAAAGTCTATCAGCTGCAGGTCAGCTATCAGTGTCACCAGCAGGCCACCATTGTAGAGTTCTTGTGCTAGCTGAGCCACTGCTTCTGTCGGGGGTTCTTTTTCATTTGTACCACACAGAATTTCTTTCATTGCTTGCAGTGATTTAGACACTTCTTCTGAAGCCTAGTGACCAAAAAGTATGCTAACAGTTAAAAGAATCAAAGTTTTTAGGCTATAAACAAACAAACAAATAATCCAAAAAACCACTTCTTGGTCTTGGGCTCTGTTTATTTATAATTGATGGTACAGTTACAAACAAACAAAAACAGTAAGCATTGCCTTTTTCATTTTGGAAAATATTATAAACATTATAAAATTTATTTATATAAAAAAGCTCTCTGGTATTTCTACTTAGTCAACATACATTAAATAATCTTTTTTTTTTTTTAGATGGAGTCTTGCTCTGTTGCCGAGTCTGGAGTGCAGTGGCACAATCTCGGCTCACTGCAAGCTCCACCTCCTGGGTTCATACCATTCTCTTGCCTCAGCCTCCCAAGTAGCTGGGACTACAGGTGCCCACCCCCACACCCAGCTAATTTTTGTATTTTTCATAGAGGTGGGGTTTCACCACGTTAGCCAGGATGGCTTCGATCTCCTGACCTCGTAATTTGTCCACCTCAGCCTCCTAAAGTGCTGGGATTACAGGCATAAGCCATCGCATCCTTCCCAATAATCTTTTAAACCACACTCATTGTCTAATTTTGCTAGCAATTCAACATAAACTTTATTCTTGAAAATTAAATTGATTCCATTTTGAAGACTTATCAGTAGCTGCTAATCTTTATTTAAAGCATTGTGTTAAGGTTTTTCAACAAATTCCTATTCTTTTGATTTTTGAATGGTCCAAGTATACGATTATAAATTGTCAAAACTCATAAGCGTTCTTTGTCAATTCATTTATTCCTCATACAGAATCACTGTCTTTTTTGCTATCTATGAAACTTAAAAAAAAAACCTCACTATATTTTAAAGAATACTAGGCAAATCCACAGAGGCAGAAAGTACATAGATTAGTGGGTATTAGGGCCTGGGGGAGAGGGAAATAAGCAATGACTACTAATGGCTCCAGGGTTTCTTTTGCAGGTGATGAAAATGTTCTAGAATTAGATAGTGGTGATGGTTGCAAAACCTTGTGAATGTACTAAAAACCAATGAATTGTACACTTTAAATAGTGAATTATATGGTATGCTAATTATATCTCAATTTAAAAATCTTTTAAATTAATATAGGTAGGAAAGGAGAGCAGACTAATTTAGTTAACAATTTGTCTGAATATTTTAAAAGAAATATACTTTTATTACTTTTAAGTATAACACTGTAATCATTATAAATGAAGAAGGAAATGCGTAGAATAAGGCAAATTACATAAAAATAACTCATGGTAGCATTATGCTACTTTTATTATTTATTTATTTTTATTTGTCTCTAGCTCTGCTTCTTGGGTGACACTACATTTATTTATTTATTTATGTATTTATTTATGTATTTATTTATTTATTTATTTTTGAGATGGAGTTTTGCTCTTGTCACCCAGGTTGGAGTGTAACGGCATGATTTCAACTCACTGCAACCTCTGCCTCCTGGGTTCAAGAGATTCTCCAGCCTCATACTCCCTAGTAGCTGGGATTACAGGCACCCGCCACTGTGCCTGGCTAATTTTGACACTACTTTTAAAAAGTAATTTTTCATATCCTTAATAGCCTGACTGAAGCAATCCTTAATGTACTAGACCGGAAGCATCTTAAATTGTGAGATATATCCACAGAAGAGTGCTTTAAACATACATAGAGAGTATGTTTAAGAGAGAGTTAAGGATAATCATAAAGCAGACATCTTTATGACCATCACCCAGTCAAGAAACAGAACATTTTCAGCACCCAGGAGTCACCTGAAGGCTCCTTTCAGTTCAGATGTAAATACTTTTATAGCTCTTGTGACAAACGTGTCTTTACATTTCTTATTACTCCTATTTTATAGATGAGAAAACTTAGGCTGAAACAATATAGCTTAGTTCCACTGATTTTCAACTTTATGGACCAGTACATTACTCTTTCATGATTTGCTTCTTTCATTCAACACTGTATTTGAGAAATTCATCTATGCTGTTGCATGTAGGCAGAAGTTCTTTATCACTTTCCAATGTTGTGCACTAATGCCTATACCATAGCGTTTTTATTGGTTCTACTGTTCATGGACATTGGGTTGTTTCCATTGAGGGGTTTTTATTAACAACAATGCTATGAACATTCTTGTACTTTTTCCTGGTGCAGACATGCAAGAATACCTCTAGAGTTTACAACTGGGAGTGGCACTGCAGGATTTTAGTACATGCATATCTTCATATTTCACAGATAATAAACTGGTTTTCAAAGCAGTTACATAAATGTGTACGTCATCATCCACAGTTAATGAAAAGTCCTCATTGCTCTCCATCCATGTTAAGTCAGCACTTAACATCATCACATCTTTTCATTTTTGCCAAGGCAGTAGTTGCATAATGTGAATTTATTGTGATTTTAGTTGGCCTTTTCCTAGTTACTAATGAAAATATGTAAAAGGGTTTTTTTTTTCTTTTTTCTCTCTTTCACCATTTAGATTTATACTTGCAAAAAAGGCCATTTTTCTTCTATTTGGGCCAAGATTTGGCTCAATATTACAAAGTGTACTAGAATTGGAATAAGCTATTTCTGTACTCCTTGTAGAATTCAAGATTGTATCATTTACTGGAATAGAAGGATACTATGAACTTGTGTATTTCTTTTATAGATATCTTGAATCTTGCCATAAACTAGTCACTTTATAGAGAAATCGGATATATAGGATTCAATATCCCTTTGAAGGAATAACTAACATTCCTGTGAGGAAGCCCCATTGAATAAGACCTTAAAACCATATGAAAATGAGATTCACCGTAACAGAAACTATCAGTCACTCTTTAAATAAAAACTTTTTATCTTTCATGTAAACGTAACATCACACACCAGTATAACCTTTTAGATCTTTAAGCTGTGTAGTCTAGAGGGATCCAGTGTTGGTCAGAGTCTCTAGAGAATGAACCTAAAGTTCATCCCAACAGACTAAATAATAATCAGTTTCATAAAACCTGAAATCAACTTCAATCTATTTATAGAGGCTCTATGTGCACATCACAGATCATATTTTGAATTCTTCATTAAGCTTTTACATTGGTTTTTGGCATTGCAATGCATGTACTTTCATCATAATGTTACTGTTTTAGCTCATACCTTGTCTGTCTTTTTGTCTTGCTTTTCCAAAATGGCCAAATTGTCTTTCAGGATTTTCACAATTTCTGCTGGATTTTTGTGTGATTTGCTAAACAAGGGCATTTTTTTCACGTGTAGAAAGCTCTTCTTCCAATATGGAATGCTAAAAACAAATAAGCCAACAAAAATTATAACTTAACTCTTAATATGCTTAAATTTTTATACCAATATGTCTTATACATTTTCAATAATATGAATTCAGTAATCTGAAATGTTAAAAGTGATCAAATTAAAATGAGTTTCAAGCTTTATGCCAAATTTAAATAAATGTAAGATATTTTAAAAACGGTATTTTTAAAGTTTTGCTTGAAAGTTTTTATACAAAGTTTAAAATCTTTCCTACAATAGAAACATAAGGATTATACAAGAAATAATTTTAGAGTCCAAGTTGACATGTAAAACTAGATATTTTGACCAAAGAAAGTGATAATAATAATAAATATATTCTATAATGTTTAGCTATATGTATTCTGTAATGCTTAGCTGCTATTATTACAAGAAGTTCCATGACATAGTGAATGAATTATTTCACTAAAGAGAAAGGCACAGTAGTTTAGATATGATTCTATCTTAAATGTCCTAGACATTTCTGACTCTTTGAGTCAATTATACTTTTTTCCATTATATTAAAAAATATACGCTTATTCTCTGAATGCATAATAATCAATGATCAAATATTCTGCATTAAAGTAGAATTTTAAAAAGAAGCCAGATGCATTCATGTATACACATACCTAGGAGATACTGTAGGTTCAGTTCCAGACCATTGCAATAAAGCAAATTTCTCAATAAAGCGAGTATATTTGGTTTTTCCTAGCACATATAAAAGTTACATTTATGCTATACTGCAGTCTATTAAGTTTGCAATAGTATTATATCTAAGAAAACAATATGTATAACTTAATTTATAAAAATATTTATTGCCTGACCCTTCAGTGAGTCCTAATCTTTTTGCTGGTTGGAGTCTTGTATGAATGTTGATGGCTGCTGACTTATCAGGGTGTTGGTTGCTGAAGGCTGGAGTGGCTGTGGCAATTTCTTTTTTTTTTTTTTTTTTTTTTTTTGTCATTAAGAAGTCTTTATTGGATTGTAGTCACTTTGACCCTCCCACCAAATTAAGGGGGAAAAAACGAAAAACAAAAATAAGAAATCCCAGTAAAAGAGTCCCTCAAGATTTCATAAACTACAAATTAAAGCTGCTAGTTAATAAGGAAATGGCAGAATTTTCAGAGCTGTATAATACAAAAGTTCCTCTATTTTAAGCAGATGTTTTCCTCAATGACAAATCTTCCAACACAATGTGAAGTTATGCTACTCGGATATTTGTAGCAAAACCGATTTTTTTGGTACAAAAACAAAACAAGAGACCATGAAAAAAAAAATTTTTGTTCCTCATGACCTATGAGTATACAAATTTTCTAGCAATTTAAAAAGGTAACTATGAGAGCCTGACATTTTTCTATACCCCACCTATTCTGCCTCTCTATTTGTAGGATTTGTAAATGAAAGTAACATCTTACAAGCAGAGGTCTCATTTATCTCCCACTCTCTCCAACTAGTCCTACTAATTTTCTCTCATCTTCCTGAGCATCCTCCATGAACAGCATTGCAGGTTGGTTTCAAAAATAGAAAAGAAAAAAGAAAGAAAGTTTTACAAGGGTTTTGTTGGTTAATTACCAGTGGAGTCAGTCCACCAGTAGTTTGATTTCATTGGCTAGCAGCTGGTTCATGTCCAACAGGCCCCCTGGGAGCTTGGTGAGCAGCTCTCGCTCTGCTCCGCTCCATGCTTTCAGGGTCGCTGTCAACAGAGCTGGAACTTGCACTCATGTTGTCAACAGTAGTGCTGGCTGGGGGACCCAGCTCCAGCTCACTAGTCTCACTGGCAGTGGACACTACGGAGAGCAGGGACATACGCCAGGTGAGCCGGCCAGAGGGTAGAAGGGAGGCAGCATAGTCTGCTATGATACCAGCTACATCTAGACCTATGATACGCCTTATCAAAGGTGATGAAACCTACATTTGCACTGGCCTCACAGACGCAGAAGGAGCCGTCATCTTTCATCAACAGGTCAATGCCACACACATCCATACCCAGGATATTAAGACACCTGGATAGCTAGCTGCTTCCCTTTCACTCAATGAGCACATCATCCCCACACCACCTAATGAGCAGTTGCTTTGCATTCTCCCATCTGTTTGTAACATGGTGCCAACCACACAGCCTCCCACGACAATGACACGTACATCCTGTCCATGAGACTCTTTAACATACTTCTGGAACAGGTATGGTGCTTCATGGCGAATAAGATGGCTTAGACCAGCCAAATGGTGCTTATCTCGAGCCAAGAAAACAGCTTTACCTCTATGACCCCGTGTATTCTTTACTACCATTGGGAACTCCAGTACTTCTGCTTCATCATCATTTTAGCAAAATTTTCATAGCCACCATAAGAGAAAGTATCTAGCAGAGGAACACCATGGCCAGCTAACTCTTGAAATGTCCAGAAGTTATTAACGCAGTCCAGGATGGCTTGAGGTCGGTTCATTAACCGGCATCCCATCTTCTCTAGATGGCGCAAAACAGTGATGTCACTATCACTTTGTACCCAAGGGGTTGGTACTCTACCACCACTTGTGGGTAGGCAGTGATTAGCTCTCCATTGATCTGCAGACCCAGGTTTCCTTGCTCGATTGTCAGCACCACCTCATCCATCACCACAGCCCTAAAGTCCAGTTCCTCCTCACAACATTTGGCCTTCAGTGCTCGTAAAATCTCTTTTTGAGGATAGTCTTCCCTGACGCGACGATCTGTCAAAAACCACAACTTGGCAGCCACAGAACTACACATCTTGATTAGCTCGTGCTTCCTTGCCTGGATTATTTCCTCTTGGATGTAATGTCTGCCGTGCGTGCGCGTGCCGGCGATTTCTTAAAAGAAGACAATCAAGTTTGCCACTTTGACTCTTTCTTTCATGAAAGATTTCTCTATAGCATGTGATGCAGTTTGTTAGCATTTTACTCACAGTAGAACTGCTTTCAAAATTGAAGTCAGTCCTCTCGACCTGCCACTGCTTTATCAGCTAAATTTATGTCATATTCTAAATCCTTTGTTGTCATTTCATCTTCAGCAGGAGTAGATTCCATCTTAAGAAACCACTTTCTTTGCTCATCCATAGAAGCAACATTCCTCACCTGTTCAAGTTTTATCATGAGATTGCAGCAATTCAGTCACATCTTGAGGCTCTATTATTAATTCTTGTTCCCTTGTTATTTCCAACACATTGGCAGTTACTTCCTCCACTGAAGTCTTGAACCCCTCAAAGTCATCCATGAGAGTTAGAATCAACTTCTTCTGAACTCCTGAAAATGTTGATATTTTGACCTCCTCTCATGAATCACAAATGTTCTTAATGGCATCTAGAATGGTGAATCTTTTACAGCAGGTTTTTCTATTTAGTTTGCCCAGATCCATTAGAGGAATCACTCACTATGGCAGCTTGCATCTTATGAAATATATTTCTTTCATTTTTAAAACTTTTATTAGAACAATATGAACATAGGAAATGTATTTATTTAACAAGTTTGGAAAGTCAAAATTACTCCTTCGTCCATGGGCTGCAGAATGGATGTTAACAGGCATGAAAACAACATTAAGCTCCTTGTAAACCTCCATCAGAGCTCTTGGATGATGAGGTGCATTGTCAATGAGCAGTAATATTTTCAAAGGAATCTTTTATTCTGAGCACTGGGTCTCAACAGAAGGCTTAAAATATTCAGTAAACCATGCTGTCATCTAGGCTTTTTTGTTCCATTTATAGAGCACAGGCCAAATAGTTTTAGCATAATTCTTAAAAGCCCTAGGGTTTTTGGAACGGGAAATGAGTATTAGCTTCTACTTCAAGTTACCAGCTGAATTAGCTCCTAAGTAGAGAGTCAGCTTGTCCTTTAAAGCCAGGCACTCACTCCTCCTTTCTAGCTATGAAAATCCTAGATAGCATCTTCTTCCAATACAAGGGTGTTCCATCTACACTGAAAATCTGTTGTTTTGTGTGGCCACCATCACCAATGATCTCAGCTAGATCTTCTGGATAACTTGCTGCAGCTTCTATAAACAGCACTTGCTGCTTTCCCCTGCATTTTTATGTTCTGGAGATGGCTTCTTTCTTTAAACCTCATGGAGCAACCTCTTTTAGCTTCAGACTTTTCTTCTGCATCTTCCTTTCCTCTCTCAGCCTTCATAGAACTGAAGAGAGTTGGGGCCTTGCTCTGGACTAGGCTTAAGGGAATGTGTGTCTGGTTTGATCTTCTATCCAGACCACTGAAACTTTCTTCGTATTAACAATTAGCTGTTTTATTTTCTTACTATTTGTGTTTTCACCGGAGTAGCACTTTTCATTTTCTTCAAGAACTTTTCCTTTGCATCCACAACTTGGCTAACTTACTGATGCAAAAGGCCTAGCTTTCAGCCTACCTCAGCTCTGGATATGCCTTCCTCACTAAGACTAATCGTTTCCACCTTTTAATTTAAAGTGAGAGATATGTGATTCTTCCTTTTCCTTGAACACTTAGAGGCCACTTATAGGATTATGAGCCGGCCTAATTTCAGTATTGTTGTGTCTCACCTGAGGAAAGTGAGACAGGGGAACGGCAGTCGATGGGGCAGTCAGAACACACGCAATATTTATCGATTATGGGCTCAGTTTGTGATGTCCCAAAACAATTACAATAGTACTATCAGAGATCACTGATCACAGATCACCATAACATATGTACTAACAATGAAAGAGTTTGAAATATTGTGAGAACTAATAAAATGTATCAAGAGATACAAAGTGAGCACATGCTGTTGAAAAAAAATGGTGCCCATAGACTTCCTCAATGCAGGGTTGCCATAAACCTTCAATTTTTCAAAAACACAGTGTCTTCAAAGCACAATAAAGGTATAACACAATAAAATAAGGTATGCCTATAATTGCTCTCTTTCTCCCTGTAATTCTACAGCACTAAGGGAAAGATATATAACTGTAGGAATTTTAAATACTCCCTGACACCAAAACAGAGTACAAATTATGACACAGTATCATAGATATGATATGACTTTTGTCCATTATTACTCTGCTTGGTTTTCACTGTAACAAGCTAATGCTAATTTACTTAAATTAAAAACGTTTTCAGGGTTTCCAAGTCAATCTGGTGGTTAGCTAGCATTTTCTGATCCACTACCCCCCCCCCCCCCCTTTTTTTTTTTTTTTTTTGAGAGGGAGTCTCGCACTCTCACCCAGGCTGGAGTACAGTGGAACAATCTCAGCTCACTGCAAGCTCTGCCTCTTGGGTTCATGCCATTCTCCTGCCTCAGCCTCCTAAGTAGCTGGGACTACAGGCACCCCACCACCACGCCCGGCTAATTTTTTTTTTTTTTTTTTTTTTGATTTTTAGTAGAGACAGGGTTTCACCATGTTAGCCAGGATGGTCTTGATCTCCTCACCTTGTGATCCACCTGCCTCAGCCTCCCAAAGTGCTGGGATTACAGGCATGAGCCACTGCACCCAGCCCACTATCTCCCCTTTTCATCTGATGGTGGGTTTGTTCATTTATTCATTGAATAAATAATCTGAGTAATTACTGAGCACAGGCACTTTGCTAAATACTAGGGATAGAGCCACGAACAAGAAAAACACAGTATCTGTTCTTTGGAGCTTATTATTAAGTGGAAAAAGCAAACATTTTAGGAGAAATGGGGTTATATAACAGGGAAATAACACACAGTATACTGCCTCAATACAATCTCCTTTAAAAAATTATTTTCATACTTTCCTATACCTACTTATTGTAATAAGATTAGTTTAACAATGTTTTAAAATTTCATCTGATCATTATTCTTCAATTTTGGGATCCATATTTTGAAGAAAATCAAAACTCATATTCTTAAACTATGCTTGAGTTCCAGCACCCAGACCCCCTGCAAATGAAGGCAGAACTCTCCTGCCTCCCCCAGTTCTTCTCAGACCATGGCCAGCCCCACTCCATTCCTAGACTAAACACCTGCCCCATCACCTGCAAACTCGAGGCTGCCTTTCTCACACTCTGGGCGACCATGCTGGTCACTATATATGCATCTACTCCAATACATCATTTAGCCCACTGGTGCTCATTTAAGCAATGAGCCAAGTAGCACGCAAACCTTCTACACAAACACAAGACACGTAAACTCCCTCTAGTTGATTGGTAACTGATCTACTGTATGATTCAAAAGAGGTTAATCACCCCCTTCTAGGTGTCATTTGTTCTATCTGTAAAATGAAGTTGTTCTTAGAGTAAGATTGAGCATCAGGGCTCTAGGTTACTCACCACTGTCCCACACCCATTCTGAGTCTTTAACCCCCAGTATCCTATCATGATAAAGATAAAGTCAAAGATAAAGTGCTTAAGGTGGGAACAAAAGGAATGGAGAGGCCTGACAATGGTGCCTTGTGGGGATAAGGTGGAAGGACGGTAATTTTTCCATAAAGTCTACCTCAGAGTTTTAAGAACATACAATTTCAGCAAAGCAGGCAGTGGGGACAGGAAAAGACACATGTTAGTCCAGAAGACTGACACTAGATAAATGCCTCCTAGGCATTGAAAACCGTGTTGAGACCATGCACATCAACCTGCCCTCAGCATTAATGCTGACTGCAGGCCACGCAGCCCAGAAATGTTAGTGGACTGACAACGGCCCTGTTATACTTTTCCTCTTCCAGGAGTCGGTAAGCAGAATAAACAACAAATAGGTTGTTGTTGTTGTTGTTGTTGTTGTTATTAAAGGAACCCAAGAAAAGGAAATAAATGCCCAAAAGACTTGGGCAAGAAAGGTTGCTTCTGAAATTAATTCTTTATAAAGCTAGAACAGACATAAATTTAAGAAAAGAAGAAAAGGAGACAAAAATCTCTTTTAGACAAAAAAAGAGCTGGCCAAGGTAAAAGACTGAAAATACACACATATACGCACACATAAACACACACATGCCCAAAATACAGACTGGGAATCCCAAACTGCATACAGCAGAATAACAATACAGAAAATGGATCTGGGGCAACTTCAAGGTACAAAATTAGTTAGTCTGCATGTATTCATTCAAAAAGTATTTACTGAACACTTATAATGTACTAGGCACTGAACAGGAAATATAAAACAAAGAAGCCTCAAAGGGCTCACAATGTAGTGAGAGACACAGACACATCCAAAATATTCCCAGAAGGCAAGAAAAGGTTGAAAAAAACTAAAATGATGAAGAAAAGATATAGAGTGTGTTTATCTTTATATCTATATAGGTATTTTATAGCAATATGAAGAAAGTGGAGTGTTACCCCCTAACAAACAGGTGTTACAACAACGGAGGGGGGAGGATAGGAAGCCAAAAACAGCAAAGGAATTAAAAATGGAACAGAATCAAAGATAAAACAGCATAAACAGAAAAACAATCTAAACTTGATCATTCGAAAGATTTTTCTAGTTGAGATTCATGATAAGACCCAACATTCAGTGTCTTGCGGCTTTTAAAATAAATAAACATTTCCTTCTCAAATCACATTCCAACAAAATGACCTTAAAAAAACAAACAAATGGAAGCATAAAAATCAGGTTGGTTTTGGACTTCCATGAACCAAATGCCCCAAGGCCATGGAGAAAACCTAGAGTTCTGAGAAGGAAAGTCTATAACCCCATAATTAAATCTTTAGCCAATATACCATTTATGTGTGAACAGACAGTGTATGTTTACTAAAAATGGAACAAAAAGATGAGATGGAATGAGGCCCACAAAGAGCTCAACAAAATTAATGCTAAAAAATCAGAAATAGTTCTTGAAAAGGAGCCTTTATATTGTTGGCAGAACATGTGGGAGGGTGAGAATCTACAATTATAACTCATTCATATAGGAATAAAAATAAACAAGGATTCAACTAAAGAAGTTAAAAAGGAAACTGCCCCAAAAATCTCCAAGAAAAGATGGATGGAAATAAAGATAGAAGTAGAAATAACTGAATCAGAGAAGTAAAAGAAAAGGAAGAAAACCTCTGGTAGCTATTTGGTCTGGGTTTCTTCTGGTGATAGATGTGTCTGCCATACTTCCCACATCACCTCACCCCACCAAAAGGGTGGGAACATGACCCAGGTTTGGCCAGAGTATTCCCTGTCCTGGATGCAGCAATTGGCTAGTAAATAGATTGTGACACAGCCAATCAAAATAAAAAAGAAGAAAGAAAAGTGTTGATGAGAATGCTGAGAAAAGGGAACTCTAGTACATTGTTGGTGGGAAGGTGAATTAGTACAGCCACTATAAGAAATGGTGTAGAGGATATGCAAAAAATAAAAATAGAACCACCATATGATCCAGTAATCCCACTTCTGGGTATATATCCAAAGGAACTGAAATCAGTATGTCAAGGAAATATCTGCACTTCCATGTTCATTGCAACCTTATTCACAATAGCCAAGACATGGAACCAACCTAAGTGTCCATCAAAAGATAAACAGATAAAAAATGTAGTACAGGCTGGGTGCAGTGTACAAAAAATACAAAAATTAGCTGAGTGTGGTGGCAGGCACCCATAATCCCAGCTACTCAGGAGGTTGAGGCACGAGAATCACTTGAACCCTGGGGGTAGAGGTTGCAGTGAGCCGAGATTGAGCCACTGCACTCCAGCGTGGGTGACAAAACACGATTCTGTCTCAAAAAACAGAACACTGCTTTAAAATAGATTCAAAGCAGAGACAAAAGGTATGGTCATCTTCATTCAATATGGCCAAATTGCTTTCTCAAGTTTTTATGCCAATTTATACTTTCACAGCTGTGTAGTGTTAGTTGCAGTTATTGCCCATCCTTCCTAACATCTGGACCTGTCAGAATTTTAAAATTTCACCAGTATGACAGTTGGTAAAAGGTTGTCCCATTATGGTTGGAGGGCAGTGGTGTGATAACCGCTTGCTGCAGTCTTGACCTGTTGAGTTCAAGCAATCTTCCCACCTCAGCCTCCCGAGTAGCTGGGACCACAGGCATGTGCCACAACGTCCAATCAATTTTTGTATTTTTAGTAGAGACGGGGTTTGCCATGTTACCCAGGCTGGCCTCGAACTCCTGGCTAATTTTAATTTTATGTAGAGACATGGTCTCTGTATGTTGCCCAGGCTGGTCTCAAACTCCTGAGATCCTCTCACCTTGGCCTCCCAAAGTGTTGGGGTTACAGGTGTGAGCCACCACACCTGGCCCATACAAGCTTTTTAACTTTCTTATTCTGTACATTTCCTAATTCTATACTTTGCCCATTTCATATTTTAAAAAAATTTTTTAGAGACAAGTTCTTGCTCTGTCACCCAGGCTGGAGTACAGTGGCACAGTCACAGCATACTGCAGCCTCGAACTCCTGACCTTAAGTGATTCTCTCACTTCAGCCTTACAAAGTCCTGGGATAACAGGCATGAGCCACTGTGCCCAGCTACTTTGCCCAATTCTTTAAGGTGGCTGAAGAAAGTCACACCAGCTGCCAATACCAACTAGTACAGTTCCTCGCTAATAAATATAAATAAATCACATGCAAGAATCATGAGGTGTTTGATGAAAATCAAGAATATAAAAGAGAAATATAAAAATAAATAGAGCAAACCATGGGGGAGATGGTAAAAATTACATTATATTTATATACCCAAAAGATATGCTATGCTATCACATCCATAAAATAAGAACAGGCTGCTATGGACAAGAAGTAAAGAATCAATGAGAAAACATTCTTGGAACTAAGAACATGCAATGCAATAGAACAGCCGATTGGCAGAAGGGTATAGAATTGAAAAACAAATCCGCAATTTAAAGACCAAGCCATGGAAATCTGAAATGAAGAGTAAAATACAAAGAAAAGCAAAGAACTAATTCAGAGAAAAGTTGGAAATACACAGGGTAGAGATGGACAGCCAATACTGATTGAATATAAATTCTTAAAGGAAAAGAAAAAAACAGACACAACTGATGAGAGAGTAACAAATAATCAACAAATAAAAAGGAAGCAAAATTTCTAGAGCTGAACATGTCTTCAGACTTAAGTAAACTCATGGTTATCACACGGCGGGAATGCAAAAAGGCCTACTCCAAGATACATGGTGAAATTTCTGAACTCTAAAGAGAAATCCCACAAACTTCCACAAAGGGGAAAACTTTAGAGTGGCACCTAAGAACCAGACTGTCAGAGCGGAATCAGGATTAGTAACGTCACACCAAATGACAGACGGCAGTGAAACACTGTTTACATAGTTTCTAGGGAAAAAGCTTTTTCACCTAGAATTCTATACGTTACCAATTATGCAGATGTGAGGGCAAACTAACATTATCTAAGGACGAAGATGGTGAAGGAATAGGGGGAAGAGAAAGGAAGATGGAGAAGAAGCAGAAACTGAGCGAGACTCTGTCTCAAAAAAAAACAAAAACAAAACAAAACAAAACAAAAAACAGGAGTCTGGTAGGGAAAGAGATAAAAGATAGCTACTGACAGAAATGAGAACAGGAGCTACTAGGAAAGTGATCTAAATTATTTTCAGTTTAAATATGTTCAATGTAGACCCTAAGTAAAATTCTGGCCAATAAAAATCAAAGGCTGTGTTTACAAAATAAAATACCATATCAGATTTTTAATAATAGAAAACTGATGAATATAATAAATTATATCGATAAGTCAAATAAAAATTATCTCAGTGGCATATGGAAAAGGTATCTAATAAAATTAAAACCAAGAGAGATATAAATCTTAGCTCAATTTACAAAATAATGGTTAATGGAGGCATTCTTACTAAGAGGAGGTATAAAACGAAGGTCATCACAATCACTCTATCATTACCATATGTTGTGGTCAATGCATTAAAGTATAAAATATATGCTATAAATATAAATAATATAACATAATATATAACTATATAATATAATATAAATAATAAAAATATAAAATAAATGCTATAAAATTTGGGACAGATATGACAAAATTGTAATTAACAGACAATATGATTACATACATAAAAATATGAACAACTGAAATTAGTAGAAGTTAGGTAAAGTAGTCAAATACATGATAAATATACATACAGCTTTCACATCTAAGCAATTGCCAGCCAGAAAACATAATGAAAAGCATATTTGGTTCATACTGCCAACTAAATATGTACAAAATCTATACCAGATCTGTATTTTAAAAAACTACAAAACCTTAATTTCAAAAATAGGATAATTACTGTTCCTGAAATAGAAAACTAACAAATAAAACAGAGAATTAGAAGATGTATTTATAGATGTATGTGTCTATTTATCTATTCATCCCTTCAGCTAGCCATCCTTTTAATGTTATAGTCACAGAATGATTCTAGAACATGGCTTAGCTAATCTTAATTATATTATCCAAATTATGAGTTTGTGATGGTTTAACTTTCTTCATGTAGGTATTTTTCTGCATTATTTATAATAAGCACATTTATTTTTTCTGAAATAATAAAGAGACTTGTGGAGAAAACCTATATAATTAAGATAGGAAAGATCTGAGGTTAAAAAAACACACCTTATTTTGTTCTTTAATAGAATAAATATTATTTAAATGTCAGTTATTCTTGAAGTCCACAGTTTGTACAGTTCCAATCAAATGTCCAAAAAAAATTTTTTGGTATCTAAATTTAGTCAAGAATACTAAATAAGCAAAAATAACAAATTTGGAAAAGGAAGATTCCTTAGGAGGAAATGAGAAGTGCTATAAAGTACTGTAACACAGTAATAGCACAAGAAACAAAACACATCAATGAACAATACAGTCCAGAGAGACATGTTAACATAAGTGACTTTCAAATTTCTGGATGTGAAATAGTTTCTCTAATTTTAGAAGTGACAAAATAAATTTCAAAGAAAAAGACCAACAAATCAAAGTGAATACAAATATTCCACAAATATACATTTGAATTTCCATAGATAAAATAATTTTTTAAAATTACAGGAAAACAACAAACTAGAGAATTCTGTGATATGAATCTGAAAGACGGAGGGCTAATATCATTACAAAAGGTCTCTTTAAGACAATTAAGAAAACCATTAAGGAAACATACAGATAAGGGAAAACCATAAATGAGGAATTATAGTTAATAAACACATTAGTAAATGCTTCACCATTCTCTATAATAAAAAAATGCAAACTCAAAGTGAAAGACTATTTTGTCTATTATGTTACTAAGTTTTTTGTTGTTTTGACAAACTCAGTTCTAATGATGGTATTGTGCAACAGGCTCTCATTTCTTACTGGTGGGGATATAAATTAGACAATAATTTGGCAAATATGGATCTAGAACCTTAAAATGTTCACAGCCTCTGGATTTATAGTAATTCCATTTCTGGTAATCTGTCCTAGGAAAATAAACTAAAATAAGGAACTATCTTTATATGCAAAAATGTTTACTGTAATTTTTTATCATAAAAAACTGAGAAATAGCTCATCTAACAGAGGGAAATAATTAAATTGTGATATACCCAGTTGATGGAACATTAGCATATGTCACAGATTTTTTAAACTTTTAAACTTTTTACAATTGTTTTACATTTTAACATCTTCAAAGCTTAGGTGTGTTTTACAATTGTTGGTGCCTTACACTAACAGGCAGGTTCTTTTCTTTCTCGGTTGTACATAAAGTAACCATACGTCCTACAACCAGTAACTTATTAAATTTGATGAAATATGTCTACGAAAATATTTCCAAAGAATGTGAAATAGAATAGAAATGTTAATATAAAAAACAGCATCCCAAATTACGTAGCATAACTACAACTATGTAAAGCAAACAAAAACACAAACACACAAAACCTATGTATAGAAAAAATAATTTTGAAATGTTAACAGTGATTGCCTCCGAGTAGTGTAGTTTGCTCGTGGATGCTTAATTTCCTTCTTTCTTCAAATGTTCTGTTTTTTTCCAAAGCTTGTATAATAGATCACGCAAATGCTTTTATAGTAGAAATGCCTCTCTTAAATGGTATTTTGAATGAATAAATAACCTTTTTTTTCTTTAGTTCAAACTGTGGAATATCTGATTGTCATGTTCCTCCCCTCCCCTCCCCTATTCTCCCCTCCACTCCCCTCCCCTCCCCTCTCCTCTCCTTTCCTTTCCTTTCCTTTTCTGAGGTGGAGTCTCACTCTGTTGCCCAGGCTGGAGTGCAACGGCATGATCTCGGCTCACTGCAACCTCCACCTCCCGGGTTCAAGATTCTCCTGTCTCAGCCTCCTGAGTAGCTGGGATTACAGGCGCTCACCACCATGCTCGGCTAATTTTTGTATTTTAGTAGAGACGGGGTTTCATCCTGTTGGCCAGGCTGCTCTCAAACTCCTGACCTCGTGATCCACCCACCTCAGCCTCCCAAAGTGCTGGGATTACAGGCGTAAGCCACCACACCTGGCCTGTCCTGTCTTTTCAAAGCATTATTCAAATATGATTCCTTTGGCTATAAAGTTTCATAAAGAGTAGTACTTGACTCAGATTCTGGAGAGAAAGCCAAAAAAGATCATCCAACTCTGCTCCCAGGGAACTCACACCCTGTAGATTTTGTAGTAGATTTTGGCAGCATTCTCTTTCTTAATACACAGTAAAATATTTCATATTCCTAACTTGTGTGTGAGCACCATTGAACATGGCCCAAAATCAACCACTCAAGTGAGTCATCTGAATATGTTCAGTGACATAAATGGAAAGGAGAGTTGGCAGTGGGGGGAAAGGGGGTGGGAAAAGACCTAGGGGAAGAGGAGAATAGCCACTTGGAGCATTAAATGCCCTTGTTGTTATCCCACTTAAAATATTTCAAAGGGAAAAATGTCTAATATCTAATCTCCAACTATGTTATTCAATAATAATTCAAGGCCAGGTGCAGTAGCTCACACCTATAATCCTAACACTTTGGGAGGTCAAGGCTATAGTGAGCCATGTTTGTGCCACTGCACTCCAGCCTGGGCAACATAGTGAGACTCTGTCTCAAAAAAAATTTTTTTAAACAACGTTTTGAATGTCAAGGGTTTCCCAGGAAAACTGAAGGGAGTGGGAAATTTATCTCTGCAGCCAAAAGAGAAGTCTCAACATTTCCAGAGGTATAACCAAACCGCTAACTCATTTGAAGAAAGTCAACTAAAAAATAAACCTTCTTTTCCTCACATAAGTTTATTTTACAATCAACAATGAGTTAGAGAGGAACATTTCCAAAATGATTTCTTAAGAGCTTGTTAATTTAACTTAAGGCACAGGCACCTTCTGTTAAACTAAAAAAATTAAAATAAACCTATCACCACATAAAAAAAAATTTCAGGGCCAGGCGCGGTGGCTCATGCCTGTAATCCCAGCACTTTGGGAGCCTGAGGTGGGCGGATCACATGAGGTCAGGAGATCGAGACCAGCCTAGCCAACATGGTGAAACCTCATCTTTACTCAAATACAAAAATTAGCCGGGTGTGGTGGCGCCCTGCTGTAATCCCAGCTACTCAGGAGGCTGAGGCAGAAGAATCACTTGAACCAGGGAGGCAGAGGTTGCAGTGAGCCAAGATCGCACCACTGCACTCCAGCCTGGGTGACAGAGCAAGATTCCATCTCAAAAAAATAAAAATTAAAAAAAATTCAGAAAAGTTCAGGGATAGTATTCTTTTATCTGTATTCCAAATAGGATTCACAGATAGAAAGAAATGAAATCAAATGTACATGGCAAATAATTGTGCCTGTAAGATTCATTTCTAAAAATTAAATGGGATAAAGGTTAGATGAGTGCATACGTATGTCAATATTAATTGAACCGTTCTCCTAAAATGGGTGCATTTGATTATATGAAAATCTTAAAACAAAAACGTGCACCTTAAAGTTCTACTGTATTTGCTACTGTATCCAGGAAGACTCTCCCCCAAAAAATGTAATTTAGAATTGCCTTCACAGAGATGGTTAAGTTACAAACATATCACTATATATGTAATAATACCATATCATTATGAACCATATTATATATGTCAAAGAATCTTCCAATCAGTATCTTCTATGCTTCAATTTTTCCATTTTAAAATACACATCCTAAATGTAATTACAAAGTACCATAACTGAATTTTGTACTTGAAAACCTATAGATATGAGTGAAACAATGAAGTATAAATAATGACTTGCATGGATAATCCTTTTTCTCAGTTCAAAATGACTAAGAATAACTTGTTTTTATAAGTTTTATTAACTGAATTTGAGGGAGAGGCATTTTCTAAAAATGGGCAATTTACACAGAAATGGAAAAGTTGTGAGGAGCTTTTTATGAGTCCCATTCATCTGGAAGCATCAGTCAGACTTACATCAGAAGAAAAACTCTTTAATGAGAAACTCATGTCCCTTGTTAATTACTCTTTATTTCTAATGTACAGTAACACTAAAATACATTTTTAAAACTAATTAACACATAATGTTAGGAATATAGACAACTACTACTACATTTATTATCTAAGGATCCTAGTAGGCTGTTGTAGTTCCAGAAAAAAAAACTAGTAACTTTATTCATTAGGTTCACACTAATGTTTCTGTTGACAGCTCTAGTCATTTGTCAGAGTGAAAATTTTCTGCCTTTATTAGCTATTAATAAATGTCAATGATTGAAAATTTTATGTTAGAATTTTACAATCTCAATTTATAGCACAGATCTGAACCTAAGTCAGCATTCTCAAAAACTGGTAGCTATCATTAAAGCATTAGATCTTACTGAAATTAACAAATGGTTACTCTTTAAAAATAGAATTATCAAGGGAAACTCATAATTCATTTTTCATTCTTTCTTGTAAGCACATACATATTACACATAAGAAATTTTGTTTAGATGCTGTTATTGATATTAAGGCATGGTTTATACAAATAGTGTGAAATACAACTATTTCATAGCTTTAGTGAGCCCTGTGCCTGTCTATGACCTGTCAATCTATAAAAACATTAACATGAGAGAGTAGAGATGAAAGTGATTTTGCTAAAGTTGTCTGTTATCCCCGAGCTGTTCGAAGTTGATTCGGTTTTTCTGGCTGAGTAATTTAATATAATCTTTCACCCTTCCAAAGTTGGAAGAGACTATATGAGTTTCTGCTAGAAATTTGAGACATTTAAGTTACAAAACTGAAACGTATATTATCTCACTTATAAGCAGTAAAGATCTCTGTTTAAACTAATTAATTAGTGAAATACCAACTTTGACTATAATTAATAGACATGCTAATATAGTTTTAACAGATTTTTCTTTGTTATGTGACTATCAGCTAAATAAAATCTTTAAGCCACATTATGCATATATATGTGCATGTAAACACCCATATATATATCCCAGAAATGGAAAATTGTCCAAATCTACCTTTATCCATTCAGTAAATATTTGTTAAGAACCTACTATATACCATTTAGGACTACTCAAAATCATTACTTTTTACATAAGATTTAAAATAGACTAAAGAAAGTATTTCTTAATCAAATGGAAGAGTTTTTACACCATTACAAATCATCCATGATAACCGAAACCTGCATCTACTGTATTGTTTATTTCATTATTATTTCATTACATATGCATATTGCATTACTGACTTTTAAATTTCATATACTGGCACTTCAGAGACACTTTTGGGACCAATAAAGTTAATTTGGATAGACCCAAGACAAGTTTTCCAAAGAAGTCACATTTCTTCATATGGGTCCTAGTAAACATTTACAAAGACAGAATCCTTCTGAGTTAAAGTTGACACCTGACTTTAGAATGTCCCATGTACTCAAGATACCTTTGTAAACTGCCTCCCCTCGTCACCATTCCTACTCATTCAAGACAACAACCAAGTTTTACCATGGTCTTTTCTTGCTCTCTTCAGAGTTAGACCTATTCTATCTTACTCTTGCTTTGTTCACATCTCACAATTCAATCAATTCTTGTCAGGCCATCTCTTTCTCATAATGAAAAACGTGTGCCCCTAAGCCTCTTTCCTTTTTTGGATATCTTGGAAAATAACTCGTTTCAATTTTGTGAACCAAAGAAACAGTTTAGTCCTCATGCAATAACTATTATCAGGTACCTACTATGTGCCACACACTGGGCTAGACCTCAGGAATGGCTAAGTATGAACTCAATGGCCAGAAATATTCTTGTAGCAAGAAAAAGAGAAATCACTGATTTCAATGTCAGATTAGATCTCAAAAACAGTGCAATCAACCTTGAAAGTTCATGAAAGTACTCAGAAAACCCATAAGCATCCTTCCAAATACCTATCCACCTATTAAACTTGCTTTTCTTTAAGCATTTATATTTAGAATAAAAATAATATCTTATCCAACATAATTATTTTATATTTAGTTTCATCATTGGAATTGACTTTCTTGTATTTTTCAAGGTAGCAATGGTTTTTCTACAGCATGGGTAAAACATATCCCTCGACTATAATAAACACCCAACACTCACTTGATAAACTGTTTCCCAGGGAAAATGGGTTCTAAATTTCCAACAATCCATTCACAAGTAAACTTCTGAAATACTAAGCATTTGTAAATTGGGAATGCATTATTCTTTATTTCTATATTTACATCCCTATGGGCCTGGGAAATGGTACCATCACTAAGGTAACACAGTGAATGACTAGTTTAAAATAAAAAATTATTGTGAAGAGTGTGAAGCTGTATGCAAATAATTTTCCACCAGTCTAAGAAGGACTGAGCATGGGAAAATCTATAAAGAAATAAAAGTAAGTTTGTGATATTATCTCTATGAAGTTTACTTTTTAGTGCAAGATACTAACTAGTCCAGAAAAGGTTTCCACAGACCGACTGAGCTGCTTCTTACACATAGGTCAACAGTCCAAAAAAAAAAAAAACCCACAAAATCCCACACAACAAAACCTGTTCTACAAGTTTCTGTACACGTAGAGGAAATGTTAGAGAAAGTACAGCCATTTTATAGTCTATCTAGGGTACAAGCCCCTTTAATGTGTTTACTAATAATCTGCAGAAGTTCTCATTTCAGTTGTTTTGCCTTAAAGGATTCACTTGAATCAATAACTAAAGACATATATATTTCTTGAGGCTAGCAGAGGGTAGATTAGAAACTCTGCTTAGAGTGGTGCATCTTCATGCAGTGACTCAGTTTCACAGTTAACAACATACACTTTCTTCCTCCTACAGAAGAATGATTACATGCCTCCATCCATGGTCTTTAAAAAGATATATATAATTAGCATACACTCTCCTATTTTAAGATTATACAAAGAAGATTTTATTGGAATGTGAATAGATATTTTTAAGAGTTTATTTTTCCTTGCTCTATTGCTTATACAAGCACACACACACACACCCCAGGTTATATTAGCTCTTTAACAGAATAAGATTATATGAGAGGAAAGCTTGGTATAAACTGTAATAACAAAATAACTGCTTTTTATTCCTTACTTAGAAACCCAAGTGCATTCATTGATTTTACATAAAGCAGGAAAAATCAGGTCTCACTTATTGGGTCTAACAGAAGCAGTCAATATTTAAATTATATATCTTTCTAAATACTAGTATCAACATTTTTATTTAAATTATGAGAGAATGCTGTAATTTATAATACAAAACACAGTGATAATTTAAAATTTACTAACAATAGACAGAAAGAGATAACTTTCAAATTTTCATGCAGTTGAAAAAGAAACATGAAAAATGGCACACTGTACTGCCACTATTTTATTTTTGGAAACTCTTTGTAAATAAAAACCCATTTCCAAAATAAGATATTCCATGAACACAGAATAGTTGGTAATGGTTCAAGTGCCTTAGGCAACAGAGAAGTATTGTTTTGTAGTTTTTTTAAACCTCTCCTAGTAACAGCAATTCATTATGCACAAAGAAACAAGGTAACAGCCGGGTTTATAATAAATATATAAGTAATAACTGCAGAACCTCAATTAAAACTAAAGTTTACCATATTCGTTCCATTTCTATAAACCAGTATAGATAGCCTTGTTGATACTCACCAAATGTTACAGAAATGCCTAGGCTTTTCTAAGCAACAAAACGTAGACACATGGTGAGGTGCTGAAGACAGCTCTTTCTTGAGCTCAAAGCACTTTAGATGAAGTAACCTTTATCATCCATTTAATAGAGGTTGCCTCCTATTACCAGGCGTGGCAGAGAGAAGAGTTTCCACAATTCGGTCTTGACTTTCTGTCCCTCTTTTTGAAGAGTAACAGTTACCACTGGAAAACGTTACCAGAAAATGATCACTTGAACACTCACATAGAGCAGCTGTAAATTTCCACTCTCTTTGCTTGCTCTCAGATTCCAAGCCTTGCTTGTCTCTTAATCTGTCACAGGCAGTTCTGTTTCTGGTCAAACCAGCTTGCTTATGCGTCCTCCACTCCCTCTCTAACACTTGCTTTCAGATACGTACCACAGTTACAGCTCCCTCTTTTACTTCCTCCCTCCCCAGTCCTGTAACGTCACAAGAATGCGTGTAAAGCTGAGGCAAAATAAATTCTTGGGCCAAAAAAGAAAAAAGTCTAGAGATAAACAAATTTTTTTCTCATCACTTTTTTCTGCCTTAAGTCTTATACTTGTTCATAAACGGGGTTTTGTCAACTGATTAAACTGGCTTGACCATCTTGTTTAAAAATGTAAATAAACGTTCTTTTAAAAAAAAAAAAGGCATGTTGATAGTAATAATAACAAATTCACCTGCTAATATGCTAGCTCCTCAGGGAAGATGCTATTCCCAATTATAAGAAAGTGGAGCAAGTAAACACACAAGTACTTGTATTAGAAACTTAATTTTAACATTTAAAAAGCAAGGAAGGTTTTAGAGTACTTATAATTTAAACCATGTAATTTTATGAAAACTTAATGTATTTCTTAATATGGTCTATTTTGAAACTTGGACCAAAATTTGCAGTTATAAAAGGGAAAATTACAAAGAACATAGAAAAATATTGACACCAAAAACAATAGAGCAGCTTAATCATGTATGTGCAAACCAAATGTAATTATTGCCATTAGAAAGGTATTTTTCCCTGTAAGCATTACCGGTCAGAATGCATAACACCTCTTATAAGAATTACAAAGGCTAAAGGCTACAAAAAATTATTAAAGTTATTATACACATATAATTATAGGGTAAAGTATCTTAAAATTATGAAACTCTCTGTAAGGTTTGGGGATGAGGAATTAGGTGGAAAGCTGAGTGTGGGCTCATGGCTGGCAGGCTTAGATGGCATTTGTAGGATTCTTTGGAATTAGGAGGCAATGTATGCAGCTTGGAATACGTGCTGGCTCTGTATGAATGCTAGTCAGATCCTGCTTTGGAGTTCTGTTCCAGTTCCTTAGCCCAAAACACTTTTAGGTTCTCCATCTCCCACTATGTCCCTAATCAAAAGTCTTGGGCCCTTCTACTGACGGATCTCCCAAGTACAGAAGGAACAGAAGTAGTTATTAGACCTATTATTAAGTAATACATTCTTATTCTCTGCAGAATTAAAATCTCTCTAAGAATATAAGCTTAAGTAAGGTGAAAGGTAAATATCTATAAATAGTTGTTTATACCCCTTAAGAAAAAGAAGTCAGTAAAAGTCGGCCTTAAAATATAGATGTCTTGATCTGGTTTATTTAAAGTAGGATTAAAATTTAACTATATTATACAGTTATTTGGTTATTTCTTAGCACCTATTAAATAGGTATCAAAGATGACTAGAGATCAGTCTGCCAATTATTCTTTCAATTAGTAGTTTTATGATTTTTAGAGTTTTATTTCTTCTTTTTAAAGAGATGTTAAATGGAAATAATTCTAAATCACTCAGGGTATGAAGTGTCTAGTATCTTGGGTTATACTCCAAGAGCTGTAGTATAATTAAAGAAATTCAGAATTGATAAAAGTGGTTCTTAGGACAATGGCAAAGTTAATTTAAAATTGGGAGACTCTATATCAATCTACAATGTATTCAAAGGCACAAAGTCAAGTCAAGGACTTTAAAACATATAATTACTAAGATTATTTATGATTGATTGTATATTGAATTCCTATTAAATACCATTCCATGTTTCCAACAGTAAGAGTGAAGAAATCTCATAATCTACAGGAAATTGGGTTGAGTATTCAGAAAGATATTGCCTCAGTAGTGGAACCAAATTAGGTTTACATTAAAGGTTGTTCTGGTCCCTCCTAATAGAGATTAAAAGTAAGCCCTGAAAGGATCATATTATTTCCAAATAACTGCAACCCAGAGTAAAATTTTAAAATATTTATATAAATTTTTTTAAAATCTAGCACACAACAACGTAAAATTCACAATATCTGCCATCCAGTCAAAAATCACCAGGCATGCAAAGCAGCAGGAAAACATAATGCATAAGAAGGAGAAAAATCGATCGTTAGAAACAGAGTTAGAAATGACACAAATAATAGAATTAGTAGTATACAAGGACATTAAAACTATCAAAAATATCCTCCATAAGTTCAAGAAGGTATTAGAAAGATAAGAATGTTAAGGAGAGATATGGCAGATATAAAAAAGATCCAGATCAAATTTCTAAGAATTAAAACTACAATTTCTGAGAAAATATTTATTCTGTTTTATGGAATGAAGTGTTGCCCAACTCTAGAATCACAAATAAGGCCAACTAAGATCTTTAAACAACAACAACAAGAAAAAACCCCTATAAACTCTGGAATGAAAATTACACCAAATGAGATGAATAGCAGACTGCACCCTGCAGAAGAAATGATTAGTAAACTTGGAGACACAGTGACGGAACACATCAAAATAAAGCATTGACAGAAAAAAAGTTTAAAAAAATAAAAATGAACAGAGAATCCCTGAACTATGGGGAAACTTAAAAGAACCTAATGTATACTATATATACTATATAGTATACATACATATACTATATATAGAGTGTATATCTATATCGTATAGTCTTTGGGCCTTGAATAAACATCAGCAGTAGCCAAGAAATAGTTGTTACAGGCCTTGGGCATAACCCAGTACTGTGGTGGCTTCAGGTGTGACCCAGCATTGATCCAGTATAGTCCTGGCAGTGGTGGTCACAAGAGGGCTCCCCTTCCCTCCCCCAGCTGTAGGCAGCTCAGCAAGGAGAGACAGAGAAAGACTCCCTTTGAGGGAAAGTAAGGGAAGAGAACAAGAGACTGTCTGGTAATCCAGGGAATTCTCCTGGATCTTACCCAAGACCACCAAGGCAGTATCTCCTTGTGTCTGCAAGTCACAACATTACTGGGCTTTGAATATCACCTAATGCAAATATGGCTGCAGTGACCAAAGACTTAGATTACAATACTCAATTGTATACTAATACTTTGAAGATTTGGAAAACCTTCTTAAGAAGGACAGATACATTCATCCTTGAGAAGTCTGGAAAAAAAATAATAAAGACAAGTACAAATAAGCCCAGAGTGTGAAGATTGGAAGAAATACCTAACTCTTCAATGCCCAGACACTGACAAACATCCAGAAGCATCAAGACCATCCAGGAAGTCATGACCTCACCAAACCAACTAAATAAGGAACCAGTGACCAGTTCTGGAATGACAGAGATATGTGACCTTCAAGAGAATTCAAAATAGCTGTTTTGAGGAAGCTCAAAGAAATCCAAGATAACACACAGAAGGAATTCAGATATTATCAGATAATATAACAAAAAGACTGAAATAATTAAGAATCAAGCAGAAATTCTGGAGCTGAAAAATTTAATTGACAAACTGAAAAATTCATCAGAGTTTCTCAAAAGCAGAATTGATCAAGCAGCAGAAAAAATTAGTGAGCTTGAAGACAGGCTATCTGAAATGTACAGAGCAGTCAAAAGAAAAAATAATAAAAATAAGGTAGCATGCCTGCGGGATCTAGAAATAGCCTCAAAATGGCAAATGTAAGAGTCATTGGCCTTAAAGCGGAGGTAGAGAGAGAGAATGGGGTAGAGAGTTTATCCAAACAGACAGCAGAGAACTTCCCAAACCTAGAGAAAGATCAACATTCAAGTACGGGAAGGTTATAGAACACTAAGCAGATTTTGCCCCCAAAAAACTACCTTGGGACATCTAATACTCAAACAATGAAAGGTCAAGGATAAAGAAAGAATCCTAAAAGCAGCAAGAGAAAAGAAAATAATAACATATAAAGGAGCTCCAACACATCCGGCAACAGATTTCTCAGTGGAAATGTTACAGGCCAGGAAAGAGCAGTAAGACATATTTGAAGGTCTGAAAGAAAAAACCTTTTATCCTGAAATATTATATCCAGTGAAAATATCCTTCAAACATGAAGCAAAAATAAAGACATTCCCAAACAAAAGCTGAGGGATTTCATCAACCCAGACTTGTCCTACAAGAAAAGCTAAGGGAGTTCTTCAGTCTGAAAGAAAAGGACATTAAGGTACAACAAGAATCATCTGGTCATCTGGGCCAGGCACGGTGGCTCACACCTGTAATCCCAGCACTTTGGGAGGCTACGGCAGGAAGATTTCTTGAGCAGAGAAGTTCAAGAACAGCCTGAATAACATAGCAAGACCTCATCTCTACAAAAAAATCAAAATTAGCCAGAGTTGGTGGCGCATGATTGCACCACTGCACTGCAGCCTGGGTGACAGAGCAAGACCCTGTCAAAAAAGAAAGAAAGAAAGAGGGAATGAAGGGGAAGGGAGATTGTGCCATTGCACTCCAGCCTGGGCTCGAAACTCCATCTCAAAACAAACAAACAAAAACTAGAAATCCAGATTAGGGTCAGATTATGGAGAGACTGAGTGCTAGGTGAATGAGCTAAGTAATTTGTGAACAAAACGGAGCCATGATGTGATCAGAACTTTCCGTAATAAATGTGAATTTACCAATGTATTAAGAAGAATCAAAAGGGCAAAGAAACAGTAGCTGATGAAATTAAAAGTAACTCAGTAGTCTAGGATGACAGTGAGGGTAACCAGACAGTGGGAATAAAAGGACTACAAGAGCATAAGAGAGAACAGGTTTGGTAACTGAAAAAATGTGAATAGTAATTGAGAGACGAGTCAAGATCACAATGCGTTCCCATACCTGTGTGAGAGTAAGCAGGTTATACCTTTAAAACATATAAGAACCACAGAAAGAAAAATAAATTTTATGAAATAGCCAGTTACTTGATATATAACAAGTCCGAGATGCCAGCAAGACTTCTGGATACAAATGCCCACAGGCAGCTGAACATACGGAACTAGAACTTTGAGAGAAAACAGACCAGAGCAATATATCTGGGGGTCATCCATCCTGCCACTGCAGTATGAGAGAGACCAAAAAGAGAGCCAAGGACAAAACTTCAAGAAACATGTATAGGTATTGGTAGAAAAAGGGCAACTGGCTGGGTGTGGTGGCTCACCCCTGTAATCTCAGCACGCTAGGAGGCAAATCACTTAAGTCCAGAAATTCAAGACCAGCCTGGACAACATGGCAAGACCCCTCATCTCTACCAAAAAAGTATATACAAAAATTAGTTGGGTGTGGTGGTGCACTCCTGTGGTTCCAGTTACTCGAGAGGCTGAAGTAGGAGGATCGTTTGAGCCCTGGAGGCAGAGGTTGCAGTGAGCTGAGATTGCACCACCGTGCTCCAGCCTGGGCAACAGAGTGAGACCCTGTCTCAAAAAAAAAAAAAGAAAAAGGCAAATAAAGAAACAGTGGTTAGAGAGGGAGAGGAGAAACTAAAAAGTATGCTATCGTATGACCAAAGAAAAGGGACCTTCGGGAAAAAGAAGCATTTAAAAGTACTTACTACCCAACCCTGTAGTCTAATTTCTAAGTCCCACTTTCAATTCTTACAAAGCAAAAGTATTAGTGGGAAAGGGGCCTTTAGAGAACCACTTGGCACAGAGAAAGGGACTTTTAAGAATTCATATTCCCTAAATTCCTAAAGACATAGACTGGTAGTCAGCAAGACCAAAGACAGGCATGGACCATCAGAGCATACAGCAGTATAGAAAAGCATGAGGCAGGCAGAGGACTCCAGGCCAGCCCTTCTGGGAAACTCGTAACACTAGCTCTGATCTAGGTAGCATACATAGCCCAAATCTCCCATGCCATGCCTAGAACACTGTATGGGAGATTGGAGACTTAGTAGTACCTGACACAACAATAGGATTAGGATTATAAGAGGTTAGGGATGAGGTAATAGAGAAATGAACATATATTACTGTTTCCAAGTGTTGGATATAAAGAATAGAAGGACAGCTTGAAGGGCTTAATAGAAGAGGTTTTTGTTTGCTTAAAAAAAACAAAACAAAACAAAAAAAAAAAAACCACTTTCAACTCTTGGTAGATTGAGTGGGACAGACAGGAGGAAGGTAGAAGATAAGAAGGGGATAATTATTGGGGCATGATCTTTGAGATTACAATGGAAGGGATCAAGAACATAAGTGGAATAATATATATTTTTCTAAAATGAGAAGGAGGAGAAAGCATGAGTAGAGACTGCCCAGGGAAAGAGGAATGAAGTTAGGAAGCACATGCTTACCTCAGTTTTCTCAGAAAAGCAGGACTCACCATCATCTGAACAAAACAAAGGTAGAGTAAGAGAATATGTGTTTGAGCAGAGTGAAAATTGGTCTTACCAGAAAACCCACATGTGACTGGGTGCAGTGGCTCATGCCTGTAATCCTAAGCACTTTGGCAGGAGGCAGGAGGATCCCTTGAGTCCAGGAGTTCAAGACCAGCCTGGGCAACATAGGGAGACCCTCTCCCTATTTAAAATAAAATAAAATAAAATAATCCACATAAATACAGTAAGAAGAAAAGCTAAAAGGTGTGACTCATGTACACCAAATCCTAAGTTTAACAGTTAAAATTCCGCTTATATCCATACAATTCCACTTATATCTAAACAATATAACAACACTAAGTGAAATACTGTACATGCTATGATTTTCCACCAACTGCCCAATTTAAGGAATAACAAAGGATGAGGTTAAGAAACAGATCTTGGAGTCCCGAGATTCAATATATAGCTAGCATCATAACAACAACATGGGCTTAGTGCCATAACCACAGGCAGATGGTGATACTAATAATTCCCATATTTCCCTGTCCTTCTTTGCTGGATCCATGTTCTGTTTTCTCCACGACTGGTGCTTTCATGAAAAGTTCTTGCTGGAGTCAGTTAAGAACACAAGATACCTTTTAGTAAAAGAACAATTCCCACCCTGTTGAGAACTGATGCACATTCTCTTTTTATGAGGTGTGTCATACTCCAATTTTCCAAGTTTTTACACATTTTCACTTTTCTACAAATTTTTGAAACCAGAACTATACAAAAATTGTATGTTGGAAAATCATCTTATTACTGTTATAAATCTTTAACAGTACAACTTGTAAGCTGGTGCTCTGAAGCCAAGAAGAAAAACAGGATCTAAAGAGAACACAGAAAGAAAGGACAGAGAAAGAAGCAGGCTGAGTGAAGGGACAGAAAACCTTGAGTTATAAATAACTTGGTTTAAAATGTCAAGGGAAACTAGTCTCAAAGTGTCTCTTTCTACAGGGTTATAAAGCTTTTTAATAATGAAAGTACTTCAGATGGCAATTTTCAGAGTCAAAGCCATTTATGGCAAACAAACACATAGCATTGGTAATATAACATATTCAGGTAATTTACTGAATGGAAAAATCTCTGTGGAATTCATCCAGTAATTATAGTGGATTCTATTTATAAAACATATTTTAGCACAAATCTGAAGACTTATAAAACATGATCTAGCATAGGAGAAATGATTATACTCCTTTAATAACTATTAATCACAGAAAAATTTTAATAACTGTAACCACAGAATGGCATCTTGTTTTACAAATAAAATACAAACCAGTGTACTGTTCTAGCTATGCTGATTCTAGAAATGTCTTTTTACCTTTTAATTTTAAATTAAATGTCCATTAAAAAAGTATTTTTTATTTCCTATGCTTCCCTAATTATTTTAAAATCCCAGTCTGGTGCAATGACTTGTATCTGTAATCCCAGCACTTTGGGAGGCTGAGGCTGGTGGACTGCTTGAGTCCAGGAGTTTGAGACCAGCCTGGGCAACATAGTGAGACTTCGTCTCTACCAAAAATACAAAAAATTTGCTGGGTGTGGTGGTGTGTGCCTGTAATCCACCACAGGAGGCTGAGGTGGGAGAATCTCTTGAGCCTTGGAGGCAGAGGTTGCAGTGAGTCGAGATTACGCCACTGCACTCCAGCCTGGGCAACAGAGAGAGACCATCTTGAGGAAAAAAAAAAGACAATCCCCCGCCTTCCTCTTCTCTAATTCCACTTCCCAAGGCTAAACACTATTCAAAGCGCTATCCTTCCAGACCTTTTTTCCAGGCCTACATAGATATATGTATTTGTTTGAATACACACCAAGGTAATTTTTAAATGAGATAATACTATACACACTGCATTATAATTTCTTTCTTTATAGTAGATCTTGGATTTCTCTACATTTGGTAGCTCTATTTCATTCTTTTAAAAGTGCTGCTTGGTTGCAAAGTAGATGCACTTGGCACCGTATATCCCAAGGATGACCCTGAATGCAGTTCACAGTTCCAAGCTAAGGAATCTAGGATAGGTTGGAGATCCATTCCTTATCTATGAGGAACATTTGAGCCCCCAGCCTGGCTCATGGAACACAGGGCATAGAGGGCATCGAGATCCTTTGTTTTGGGTTAAATGAAGGTTACCAGGTGGGGTTGTTAGGGAGAAGGCATTAAGTGAAAATGCTGTGTAAACTGCGTGACTGTTGCAAGCAGTTGTTTCTCTTGCCCAGCCCGCTGCCACTGGACTCTCTCCCCTGTATGTAAACTCCCCCCAAAACCCTCTGTCTCCTTTGCTGGCTCTGGGTCTCTTTGGCCTCTAGAACCTGGTGCCATCCTCACTGGAGTTGATAGGGGTTCAGCACAAATTGGTGTTCCTTAATATTGCTGTACCACAGTTTGTTTAGCCACTTCTCTATATATAGACATTTAGGTAGGTGAGGGTGTTGTTTTTTGTTTTTGTTTTGCTATCTTATAATCTATTTTAAAATTAGTCACTGATAACATAAACAAATCAGAATTTAAAAACACAATGTTAATTCTCCTTGGAAAAAAGCTATAAAGTGATTATTGTATTATTCTAATAATACAGATAAATAAAATTTACCTTTGCCATTTAAAAAAATGGGAAAAAACACAATTACTTTTGCACAAATCTAATAATGAGCACTTTTTTCATTTTAAATATTTTGGTTTCTGAGAGTTGATAAACATGCAAAAGCTGTCATTGGTTTCAATATAATGTTATCAATAATTCTGAAAATTTACACATGCAACTAATTTTCAAATTAACTGCCCATTATGGCTTTTGGATATGCACTGGATACCCAGTGTGTTTGAGGGCTAAATCTCACTAATTCTCCGCTATTACTCAATTACATTAAGCCAGCAGTCTCCAGCGTTTTTGCACCAGAGGATGGTTTTGTGGAAAGCAATCCTTCCACGGACCTGGGGGTGCAGGGTTGGGATGCAGGGAACGGTTTCGGGATGAAACTGTTGTATCTTAGGTCATCAGGCATTAGATATTCATAAGGAGCCTGCAACCTAGATCCCTCACATGCACAGTTCACAGTAGGGTTTGTGCTCTCTATGAGACTCTAATTCAACCACTGATCTGACAGGAAGCGGAATTCAGGTGGTAATGCTCACCAGCCAGCCACTCACCTCCTGCCGTGCTGCCTGGTTCCTAACAAACCATGGACAGGTACAGGTCTGCAGCCCAGGGGTAAGGGACCCCTGCATTAAGCAACTCTTAATTGTTGTTTTCAGAAGAGTAGTGTGGTACTAGGTACTCTAAGGAATTCAAAAGAGGTCTGTGACAAAAGATCTGTCTTCAAGGAGCTTGTACAACTTTTGTTGGGGGGGGAACCCCTTAGCTATCTATACAAAATAATTACACCTGAATACAAAGTTTTGAAGAAAATACAAAAGGAAGAAGAAACATGCAAGGGAACAAGGTATATTTTACCTTATTTTATCATAAGGTAAAATATAGAGATTACCAAAGTGAGGAAAGAAAACAAGTAAGCGAAAGAAATGGGACTTTTTTAATTGTACAAAAATCATAGACTTTATAAATTCTTCTAACAACATATTTCCTGAAGACTTGTTAGCAAATACCTAAGAAATGGGAATTTAGATGCACTCTGAAAAAGTACTAGGATTTGGATATAGTGAGATAGAAAAAGGAGCATCATTCCAGCATAGGAAAATACTTTTAGCAAAAATTCGAAGACTGGAATGAAAGTAGAAAAAGGACAGAAAGAGAGGTAGGGAAATGGGGGAAAAGAAATTTGTGGTTAAAGGGGAAATACATAGGGAAGTTTTTGAGGTGGAGTAATGGATAGGGAGGGCACATATATTTGTTGTCAAAGGAATAAGCCTGGAGAGAGGTAAAAAGCTGTTCCCTGCACACCTCGCCCAACACGTTTTGGTCCCATTTCAACCAATACTCACCCTCTTCACTGGCTTCTACAAGAAATCCAGATACACCAAGTATTTCCTGGCTTTCGTAAGTTTTTATTTGTGAAGTCACAGTGAAGTGTCACAATACACAACATAGCATTTCTCAAGAGTTCCTATTCATTTCCTGCTGGATCTTCCCTGTGCCTTTCAAGTTTTTCTTCCATTTTTTAAACAGAAAATTTAAACTCTATCTCAGCTTCTAGTTCCAAATATGTATTCCTAACTCATCTTAAACCTCAACAAAACAGAGTCTTCCAATGGCCAGGACATAACTCCTTAAAAGACAATTTAACAACCGTCTCCAAACACTTGAACAAACCCTTTGTGGATTCAACATTCATCACAAATGAATTATCCAGGCTTTTCTTTCAAACAAATTCTGCATTTTCTATACAATTCTTCATGCTTACTAAAAGATTAACAATTTCTCCACTGGGATAGAGTCAAAACTGCAGATGAAAGATTTGCCTTAGTAACAAGAAGTATAACTTTTATAAAAAACAGAATCATTCTTTTCAAGAAATAGAGGTAGCAACAGTTTTTAAAATTAAATAAGAACTAGAAGAATGTAGTGAGACAGAATCTCATATACCGCTGAGTAGAACAAAATCCACAGGAACCTTTCTTGAAACAATTTACCAGAATACTCATGCTTTTTAACATACTAATTCTACTAACAAAAAGCTATCCTGAGAAAATAGTCACAGATGGCTAGATGTTCAATGATGTTATTGCAATGTTATTTACAAAGGAAAGCCAAGAGTATCTACAAAATGGAAATAGTTGAATAAATTATGTTATGCTACCATCTTAGAATATTATAGAGATATAAAAACATTTTAAGTGCCATATATATTCATATAATAAAACATGTTAAGTAAAAATCAAGAAATAGGACTAATACTTCAAATTCATTTTAAAATTATATATATATATACACAAAATTATGTGTGTGTGTACAGAGACATGCATAATTTTATATAGATAAAAGACTAGAAGGAAATACAACAAAATTTTAACACTAATTTTCTCTGGGTAGTAAGATTACAGATTTTTTTTTCTTCTTTATAATTTGCTGTAACAATCAAATTTTCTACAATAGCATTTATAAGTTGAAATTTTGTTTTAAAAAAGAAGCAGCTTTGTTTCCCCATTAAGTAGACATTTAAAAAAATGTGGGCTTGCTGGGCAGTGCGGCTCATGCCTTTAATCCCAGCACTTTGGAAAGCCGAGGTGGAGGTGGATCACTTGAGGTCAGGCGTTTGAGACCACCTTGGCCAACATGGTGAAACCCTGTCTCTACTAAAAATACAAAAAACTAGCTGGGTGTAGTGGTGGATGCCTGTGGTCCTAGCTACTTGGGAGGCTGAGGTGGGAGAATCACTGAAGCCTGGGAAGTTGAGGCTGCAGCTAGCCGAGATCATGCCACCACACTCCAGTCTGGGTAACAGAGCAAGACCCTGTCTCTCAAAATTTTAAAAATAAAAATAAAACATGTGGCCAGGTGCGGTGGCTCACATCTGTAATCCCAGCACTTTGGGAGGTCGAGGCGGGTGGATCATGAAGTCAGAAGTTCGAGACTAGCCTGGCCAACATGGTGAAACCCTGTCTCTACTAAAAAATATACAAAAATTAGCTGGGTGTGGTGGCGCTAATCCCAGCTACTCGGGAGGCTGAGGCAGGAGAATCACTTGAATCTGGGAGGCAGAGGTTGCAGTGAGCCAAGATCATGCCACTGCACTCCAGTCTGGGTGACAGAGCAAGACTCCATCTCGAAAAAATAAATACATAAATAAAATAAAATTTAAAATGTGGGCTCTGATTATTTATAATCTATACACTCTACACTATGGTACTGGTGAAGCATACAGACTTCTGAGTTTCCATTATAACCTCATGTTGAGTAAAGTTTTAAGTGCACAGGAAGGGTGCTGATTTGGACCTCATACAGAACAACTTTAATGACACTAGAATGTGAGCTAGTGGATGGCGAGGTGCATCTAAACTGGGTTGTAGTGAGGGTAGAACATGTCACTCTGTTACTGGTTTTAGAACAAGTAGAGACCAGTGGCCTATAATTCCAAATAGAAGAACTATTGCCCCTCTACAGAATGTGCTTTCAAACCTTACCCCAACCCACAATAAAAAATATGGCTAACACAAAAACCCCAGTAACAAGCTAACATCCATGCAAATAAAGCAAAAGTTTCACAACTGCTCTTACCACATCTGATGCAGTCTGATATTGTCTATGCCAATTAATTTAATATTTTGAAAATGTGGATTGCAGCTCACCAAACTGATTTTATGACCCTCTAGTGAGTGGAAAGCCACAGTTTGAACAATGCTGACAAGGAGACAGTGCTCTTCCCCTGGACCTGTAGGAACTATGTAACGGAGTATCCAGTCATGAAGAAAACTGGCTCTGGAGCCTCCTGCCTGACTTCACGTACTGACTCTGCAACTCACAAGGTGCCTGGACAAATTAGTTAACCTCTCTGGGCCCCCATTTCCTCATATGTAAAGTGGAAATAATGTACCTATGTCATAGGATTATTATAAGGATTAAATGAATTAATATATACATATAAAGTACTCAGAACAGTGCCTGGTACACAGTGAGCACAGTATAAATATTAGCTAAGATTATTATTATTATTAATGTGCCTGCTGAGGAGGAAAAACACACACTGAGAATTAGGTAACATGTAAGAGAAAGTCAAGAGGTCCTACATATCCTCATGCTCTTGTTAGAAGCAGAAAAAGAAAACTGATAATCTCAAAATCTTCTACATAGAACCAAGCAAATGTTAGTCTATATTAATTTCGTGTTTCTCTTTGATGCCTAAATAGATATTCAAACTAGATCTCACAGTTTATGTTGGCATATAAAATCTCACTGGCTCTTATCTGAACCCAATCCACTCCTGATTAAGATAATGGTCGGATAGTAATCCATTCCTGATTAGTGCTGAATAGTTAATTTTAAGATAGTGAGCACTTTATATTACAATTTTTAAAATAGCCTTATTGGGGTATCATTTACATACCACAAAATTACATTGTTTGAGTGTACCAGCCAATGATTTTAGGGGATTGAGGAGAGTTGTGTAATTCAATTTCAACGCTGCAATTCAATTTCAGAACACTTCCTTTACTCCTATTTGTATCATCTGCCTACTTGCAGTCTGCTTATTTTAAATGAGGAAAACAATCATGCATTTCCAGGCCATCCAAAAACGCCAACTAATTCCCACAAATATGACTAACATATCCAACTTAACTATTTAACACTACTGTATCAGATAGAAATTACATTTTCCTTCTACAGTGAAGCCAACATGTCCTATAATGAAAATAAACAATATAATAATATGTTAATGGTATTAAAATATTATCTAAATTGGACTCAGGCACCTGGCAGAAGCAAATTAACAGAATCAAAATAACAGAAGCAAATAACAAGCAAAAACCTTCAGGGAAAGGGAAGAGAAAATAACGATAAAACACACCTTCGGGAGCTAAAGAGGATGGGGAGATTCTATCAGGGGAAAGACTGAAATAAAACTGTAACAGCCTCTCATGTTCTCCCAAGAAGTTTTCAGCAGTGCTTACAGGCAGAATTCTTATCCCATGTTTTTAATCCAGAAAGTAAAATTTGAGTAAAAAAAAAAAACCCTGCAAGTCATTATGCTAAATACTCAGAAAGTGAGAATACCCACTAGGATGGCTATAATGAAAAAGACATACTAAGCACTGGCAAAAATGCAGAGAAACTGAAACTCTCAAACATTGCTGGTAGAAATGTAAAATGGTACAGCTGCTTTAGAAGCAGGTCAATAGTTCCTCAGAAATTAAACTCAGTCACCGTATAACCCAGCAATCCCATTCCTAGGTTTATATCCAAGAGAAACGAAAACATACACCCATACAAAAACTTATATATGAATGTTCAGAGCATTATCCATAATACCCCAAAGGTAGGAAAAAAAAACAACAAATGTCCATTAACTGCTGAATGGATAAATGTGGTACATTCATAAAATGGAACATTATTTGGTAAAAAAAAGGAATGAAGTTCTGATACATAATACAATACGGGTGAAAACACTACACTAGGAAGCCAGTCTCAAAAGGTCACATATTGTATGATTCCATTCATATAAAATGTCCAGAATAGGCAAATCCAGAGACATAAAATAGGTTCATAGTTGCCTAGAGTTAGGAGAGTTGAGAGGAAAGGGGAAGTGACTGCTAAAGTTACAGAGCTGCTTTGCAGGGTGACGAAAGAGTTCTAAAATAATTGTGATGATAGTTACATAACTGTGAACATACTAAAAACTACTGACTTGTACACTTCAATGGGTGTTCTAGACTTCTAGAATATATTAATTCTATCTCAATAAAGCAAACACTTTTTTTTTTTTTTGAGACAGAGTCTCGCTCTGTCACCCAGGCTAAAGTTGCAGTGGCATGATCTCAGCTCACTGCAACCTTCCCCTCCTGGGTTCAAGCAATTCTTCTGCCTCCTGAGTAGCTGGGATTACAGACATGTGTAACCATGCCTGGCTAATTGTATTTTTAGTAGAGCCCGGGGTTTCACCATGTTGGCCAGGCTGGTCTCAAACTCCTGACCTCAAGTGATCCACCCACCTAGACCTCCCAAAGTGCTGGGATTACAGGCGTGAGCCACCGCGCCTGGCCAATTTATTGCTCTTTATTGAAGATTTTCTATAAACTTGGATTTTAAACCACTCTAAGCCACTCTTGAGTTACTCTTCTCTCATGTGAACTGCACTGCAACATTACTAAATGTGCTTGTTTCTCTCTTGTTCATTTATTTTTTGCTGCAGGAGTCTGTCCCAACTACGAACTTAGTAAGTTGAGGAAAATTATTATTTCTCCCTTTCACTTAGAAGAAGCCATTTCTTAATTTTAGCATCATTTACTGTTTGGAGAGGTGACATGGTCAAAACCATCAAGTCTCAGCTCCGTCAGGTTTATCAATCCTTTCTTTAGCATACTTGCCCCTCTCACTCTTTATACATAAACCAGGTGGCACCTTCAAGTCTAGTTGGAAATCTTCTTAGCTACAGTACTCAGTTCATTATGCGCATTCTAGTTTCTACATTACTACAGATGACAGTGTTGCTTTATAAAGCTTATGCTACTACATTAGAAGGATCCCCTTTCCTCCAGTTTCTAACAAGATTCTCCCCGCTTTCCTTTAAGCCCTTCCTGGCAACCTCACCAAAAAACATGAGACTACAGTTTCTCCAAGATACTTTAGGTTTACACTGACAGTGTCTTCAATGTCCATCCACCTTTCATCCACTACCAAGTTCTAAAGCCATGCCCACTTAAAATATTTGTCGCTGGGCACCACGGCTCCTATGGGATTGTTCCCAAAGCAATCCCAGCACTTTGGGAGGCCAAGGCAGGAGGATCACTTAAGCCTAGGAGTTTGAGACCACCCCTGGGCAACACAGTAAGACCGCATCTCTACAAGAAACAAAAGAATTAGCTGGTGGTGGTGCACACTTGTACTCCCAGCTACTTGGAAGACTGATATGGGAAGACTGCTTTAGCCCAGGAAGTCAAGCCTGCAGTGAGCTGTGATAGCATCACTGCACTCCAGCCTGGGCAATAGCACAAGACCCTAGCTCACAAAAAAAATTGTTGACATCACTTGTCTTACTTCATTTGAACTGCTATCTCAGAATAACATAGATGGGTGGCTTATAAACAATATAAATTTATTTCTCACAGTTCTGGAGGCTGGAAAGCCCAAGATGCAGGTGCCAGCAGATTTAGTGTCCAGTGAGGGCCCACTTCCTCGTTCCCAGATGGCCATCTTTTCGCTGTATCCTCACATAGTGGAAGGCGAAACAAGCTCTCTCTGGACTCTTACAAGGACACTAATCTTATTCATGACAGCTGCACCCTCATGACTTAATAACCTCCTAAAGGCCCCATGTCCAAATACCATCTAATTAGGGATTATGTTTCAACACAGGAATTCTGTGGGGACACAGTCTACTGCATCAATCAACCTCTAGTGCCAGTATCAAATTAGTTGTCTACTGTGTAACAATTATCCAAAACTTGTAAGCTTAAAACACATAGCTTAAGATTTATTATTTCACATAGTTTCTGAGAGTCAGGAATCCAGGAGTAGTGAGCTAAATGGTTCTGACTCAAATGTCAGCCTCAGGCAGGGATGCAATCATCATGAAGTTTGACTGGAGCTGGAAGAAGGACTATTGGCTACTGGCTAGAGGCTTTGGTTCTTTGCTGTTTGGGCCTCTCCACAGGGATGCTCACTTGGCTAGCTGCTCCTGGAGCAAGTGATCAGCAAAAGTGTGATAAAGATGGAAACTGCAATGTCTTTCAGAATCTGGTCTTAAACTTAACATTTTGCTGTTTTTTATTGGTCACACAGACCAGTCTTGGCACAGTATAGAAGAAGAATGAATCCACAGGGCACAAATACCAGGAGGTGGTGGGGGCCATCTTCGAGGCTGGCTGCTACAGTGGCTTGGCAATTCCAGGAAGAGTCTCATTTACAACATCCAAATAAGGAAGGAAAGAAACAGGGAGGGAAAGGGGGGAGCTTCTTCACATAACCTCTCTTTTCTTAGGGGAAAATATTGTTCAGGGAGCTCTCCAGTAAACTTCTATATCTCTTTGGCCTGAAGAGGATAAAACAGTTACCTACTAAGTACAAAGGAGTCTAGAAAAATGAGTATCTGGCATTTTTATGCCTCAATCATAAAAAGAAAGCAGGAAAGTAGGAGGTTGGTATGACTTTTGCAAAGACAATCAATGGTCTGCCACAAAAGTTAAGTAAAAAGCATAGCAAAGATAAATGAGTCAATGATTAAAACCACATATTTTGAATATATATTTCTAAATTCCAGAAATTAAATGGTTTACCTCAAAGATATCTGAAAATTTGTTTTTGATACAAATGTAAACAAAAAATGCTAAATTAATATTCCTCACTATAATTATATAGCATTTTATAATACCCAGACTGTTCATATATGTATTCTTTACAATAGCCTTGAAAGAAAAATAAAGCAAATATTATTATGTTAGTCCCACTTTACAGATAAGAAACATGAATCAATGGTATGACCATAGCTTATTGCAGCCTTCAATTCCTGGCCTAGAGTGATGCTCCTGCCTCAACCTTTCTAGTAGCTGGCCCTACAGGCATGCCACCATACTGGCTAACTTTTAAAATTTTTTTTAGAGATGAAGTCTTACTATGTTGACCAAGCTGCTCTTGAATTCCTGACCTAAAGCAGTCCTCCTGCCTCACCCTCTCAAGTAGCTGAAATTACAGGCATGAGCCACTGCACCCAGCAAAAAGTTATCATTTTTGACAACACTAATACTATAGTAAGTTGCTTAACCCACTATCACTGACATTAGGTTATTTCCCATTTGTCACTCCCATGGTCAATCCTATCAAAATATTTTCATGCATTATTTTTCCCTCCTTACTTAGTTTATTTCATTAGGAAAAAATACCACAAATTGGTTGACTGGGTCAAAACATACATACATTTTTAGAATTTTGCTATATGCCAATTTCTAAAAGCAATTTAACATAGTTTAGTTAACTAAAGATGCTATCAGCATGAGTATACCATGAGGTTCACCAAAACCTCACCATCCCCAATACCTTGCTGAATTCTTGCTTATTTAGAACGAAATAAAATGTTCTAATGTTCTCTTATTGTTTTAATTTGCATCTGATTACTTGTGGGATCGAACACTCCTTTTTGTGTTTTTTACTTTCTTCTTATGAGAACTATAAATTTATATCTGTATTTAATTTACTAGAGTCTTGAGATTTCTCTTATAAAATTTAATAAGTTCTTTATTTCTCATAAACATGCTGTTATTTGGTTCAAATATTTCTTCTAATGTTACCTTTTTTATTTTGGTTTTACCAACATTCGTTTGTACAAAAAATGTTATACAATAATTCTATTCTATAAAATGCTCTTCAGTGTTTTGTTTTGTTTTGTTTTTTTCACTCCAAAATGGAAAAGTTACCAGCTGTCCACAAAGTTGATAAACACGCTACCAGCTATAATACTTATTCTCCTTTTAATCAGCCTGGGGTTTATTTTGATCTATGATATTCAATTTAAATTTCGTTGCAGAATTCAAAAATTGTACTTAACTAAAGATGCCCTTTTGCATGCTGCTAACTGCTATAGATAGTTGGGCGGATTAAGATAACCCAAATAATGTGGAACTACTATAAATAATATAAATGCTGTGAATTTAACTATAAAATCTGCTACAGGAAATCAGTAAGGCATGTGTAAACATTACCTAAAAGAGACAAAACAGCTCCCAGACCCACACAAAGTGGTTATAACCTAATTGAAAGTGCTCTAACATTATCTATTTTAGAAGACGAATGGGTCGTTCAGAAGGGGCACTGGTCAGCCATTGGCGTATAGGGCAGGGGAAAAAGTTACTGGGTTTTTCTCCTTTTTCAATTAATTCTTCCTACTAACTATACATTTCTTTTTTCAAGAATCATTTTCAAGAGGTTTTTAGCTTCCTGTGTTTGTTATGTGGTACTCCCACTCTCCTTTATTTAAGAAGTTAATGATTTTAGTTATTTCTTATTTTATCCTAGAGATTAAACTTTTTCTCAAGTACACTCTAGGTGAGTTGTCTGGTCTCAGGGTCTGGATGTTTCTGATCTGGAGGTGAGACAGGTATTGATATGGCTGCCTAAGGCTATCTTTGCTGATGTTATCAAATCTTTGAATCCTAATTCGTAATTCCTGTTAATACTGCAAGTGTCATACCTGTTCTCTTCATATTTTCATAGAATTGCACTGAAAGGCTTAATGGTCATATAATCCAAATAGAAACTCAATCTGCAAGCCTTTCACATGAATTATTATCAAGACATGCTCCTCTATTCACTATTTCTATTTTCTGGCTTTATTTCTTTAAAAAGTGTTCTGTTAAGAAATAATTAACAATAAGCTGCACATATTTAAAGTGTACAACTCAAAAAGTTTGGACATATGTGTATTTACCCGTGAAACCATCATCACATCAACATAGTGAACCTCCTAAATCTTTCCTGACCCTCTGAATTCCTTTCCTCCCTTCCCTTGCTGTCCCCTCTGCATTTGCTATGCTTCCATTGCTATACTTACATTTTTCAGAATTTTTAATAAGTGTAATATATTCTTTTTTGTCTGGCTTATTTCACATAGCATAATTGTTCTGGGGTTCATCCACTTTGTTACAAATATTGCTGAGGAGTATTCCATTGTATAGATATACCACAATTTTGTTATTCAATTAGCTGTTGATAACCACTTTGGCAAACAGTTTTAGCAGTTTCTTAAAAAATAAAAAAAGGCTGAGCGTGGTGGCTCATGCCTGTAATCCCTGCACTTTGGGAGGTCGAGGTGGGCAGATCACTTGAGGTCAGGAGTTCCAGACCAGCCTGGCCACCATGGTGAAACCCCGTCGCTACTAAAAATACAAAAATTACCTGGGCTTGATCACAGAAGTAGCACACTTCTGTAATCCCAGCTACTTATGAGGCTGAGGCAGGAGAATTGCTTGAACCTGGGAGGTAGAGGTTGCAGTGAGCCAAAATTGCACCACTGCACTCCAGCCTGGACAACAGAGTGAGACTCTGTCTTAAAAAAAATAAAAATAAAAAATAAAAAAATCTACCTACCATTCCATTCCTAGGAATTCACTCAAAAGAAAAGAATGCATATGTCCATATAAAAACTTATACATGAAGATTCATAGGATCTTTATCTGTATTAGCTAAACATTAGAAACAATTCATCTCCATCTACACATGCATAAACAAATTGTGGTATATTCATAAAGTGACATACTATTTGGCAATAAAAAGGAATAAACTATTAATATATATTACAGACAATATGGATAAATCTCAAAATACCTAAGCTGAGTAAAAGCAAAACAAAAAAAATGAGTATTTATTTCTTGCCAATTCTTTTTTTAATGTACCTGGTCACTTTACAGCCTCTTACTCTTTATGTTTTATAATTCCTATTTTATTTATTGAACATATTAAACCATATACATATGTATGTATTTACACATACATACATACATACCTACAAGCTCTCGATCTGTTGCCCAGGCTGGAGTGCAGTGGCGTGACCATGGCTCACTGCAGCCTCGACCCCCAGGCTCCAGCAATCCTCCCACCTCAGCCTCTTGAATAGCTAGGACTATAGGTGCACACCACCACACCCAGCTAATTCTATTTATTGTAGAGACAGGGTTCCACTATATAGCCCAGGCTGGTCTTGAACTCCTGGGCTCAATCGATCCTCTTGCCTTAGTCTCCTAAAGTGTTATAAGTGTGAGATTGTAAGTGTGAGCTACTGCAACTGGCCATAAACATATTTATTTCATGTAATGTGTATTTCTAATAATTGAAATCTCTATAGATCTGTTTCAGTTGTTTGCTGTTTCTGCTGACTCTTGCTCTTAGTGTTTTGATTTTTTCCCCCTTGCTACATTTTGCAATTTTAAAAAATGTGAATGAGCTTACTTGTTAGAATTTTAACTACAATTATTTGACGACTGCATTGATAGTACATTCCTCCATGGAATTCCTCCAAGGACGATTTTTTATTGTTTTTACCAGGTACTTGAGAGTATTACAGACTGAGGTCCAATTTAAATTAAAATCCTCCACTTGTGGAGTTTTAGAAAGTATAAAAATGGTGTAAATTAAGGCCCCAAATTCAAGTGAATGTGAGCTGATAGCCAAGAATTATTAGGGAAGATTGTAAGTCTACCCAGAACTAAGTATCTTTGCAAGACAGTCTCTGATCAGGCTTCTTACCTTATATGGGACCCCAGGATCTTTTTCTCTAGTCTTCATCCTGCTCCTTACACAAAGCTTCTATGCCAACAGAAATCCATGGATGCCCTCAAAGTATTCAGTGACTTCAGCACCTGCTTATCTCACAGGATATATTATACTTGTTTTGTTTCTTGCCCCAGAAAGTTCCCCTTATTTTCTTAATGGGCTCATCCATTCATGTAAAAGGATATTTTTTATACTGAATCTAGTACTTCACATGGTTGGTGGAAGGAGGAATTCAGGCTCTCTAGTCTATCATACTGCTACAAATCAGTCTACCATTTCTGCAACTGCTTTATAAAATTTAAATACAATATTATATTTATTCCTGATACATTTTATTTTGGTATGTTGAGTATAGCCTACAGGTCTGTCAAGAGCACTTAAAATCTTGATTGAGTCATCATAGTAGCTTACCTTAGAAGTTGTATATCATTTGCAAATTTGTTTAAACCTTCTTAGCCTTCACCAAAGTCACTGATCACCACAGCTTCTGTCAAAAAGAAAAGCTTTAAAATTAATTTATAAAATCTTTATAGCAAATCCAACATATTTTCTTATTGCTCTCAGTTATATATTAAAATTCCAGTTGCAAATTAAATTTCCATTACAAATTACAAATTAAAACTCTCAGTTACAAATTAAATTTCCATCATAATCAAATACTAATACATCAAATTAAAACAGGTAAATTTTCATATCCCAATAACTTCAAGTGGCAGACCTTTCAAACAGTAGTATTGAACTGAATGAAAAATATATTTATCATCAAGGGAAACCAGTAGAAGTATAAAGCGTTGGCTTGGGTAAAGGGGACTCTAGTACCTCTGAAATCTCCAACAGCCCCCACCTTCAAAAGGAAGAAACATAATTTATTTAAACTAGTATCTTAAAGGTCGGTGTTTACAAAAAGGCTGTGCGAAGGCTTTCCTGACTGAAGGATACTTTCTTCCCCTTAGATATTCAGTAAAATTTTAGCTCTTTCACATTTCTGTTGCTTCATAGCACAAAACATAGAAGGGCACTGAAGGGTCATAAAGGGAAGCTTTGATAGGTTTCTTGCTTTTAACGACATCATGAAAATCCATACCTGCTAGATTTTTTTCTTTTCTACTTCATCACTTTTAGTTCACACCTTTACTAATTTCAGTCACCAACTGCAATTTCTGTAAAGTCTATCTCCATCACAAGAGTGTGTATGTGTGTGCTTGTTTCCCCATCAGAAATAAAAGAAAACTTACACTTCTCTCCTTTAGCGCATTGCTCTTGCATGAAGAATGAATAAACCACTGATTTGGGGTTTGCATCTTTATGTTCTGAGCAGCAACTTAGAACGCTTTGCTCCTGATATTCTTTCTTCTCAGTATTTGATGGATATCCTGCAATAACGTAGGAAAAACAGCACAGGCTTTGGAGTCACATCAATCTAGGTTTAAATTTCAATCTTCTACTTAGTAACTGGCTAATCTGAAGCAAATTTTTAATCTCTCTGAACCTAGTGGGAAAATAAGATGGGTCTCAATGTATAGCTGGAAGAAACAAATGATATAGCATCTATACAGTGTCAGCAAAGTGCCCACCATATAACACAAACTCTATTATGTTAGCTTTCCTGTGTAATTTTATGCTTCATTTTCACTTTACTCAGTCAAAGGAATTTCCAGACTAAATTTTAAGTTATAGCCTTGATAAATTTTATGGTTTTGTCCAACAATTATCAACATTTTAGGCCAGGTGTACTGACTCACACCTATAATCCCAGCACTTTGGGAGGCCGAGGCAGGAGGACTGAGCCCAGGAGTTTGGGACCAGCCTGACCAATATAGTGAGACCTTGTCTCCACAAAAATAAAATTTTTAAAAAATGAAAATATTTTTCAACACTTAATGCTTTCAAAATAGCAGCGCATCAATAATACTACTACTGAATATATCCCACCAAGAAAGTACATTTCAAAATCTATGTTATAGAGTCACTAGAATTTGTTCCTTTTTGTGTGTGGTTATGTCACCAAAATGTGATATAGTCACGTAAACTTATTTCAGTTCCTTTTCAGATTTTTCTTTCATTCAACCTTTTTATTTAATCCCACTTTTGAATATGTACACATACATGATGATTTAGGGTTAAAACTACAGAAACAACTTCTATTTAGAGAAATCTCTCTTCTGTTGTTGGCACCTTTACCCTGCTCCTTCCTTTTGTGGATAGACTCCACAATTTTCAATGCCTTTGTTTTTTCCACTTCCTAATGTATTCTACAGCTCATTCTCTGTTGGTATATAGAGACTTTCTCCCTTCTTTTTTATGACCTCTATGGAAAGAGGATGACTTGGAAGGGGCACCATCTACCTGGAGACTGTTGCACTGTCTGGATACACCTCAGTTTATGCAATCAGTTCTCTATTAAGGGACATTTTGGTTATGTCCGATCTTTTGCAAATGCAAGTAATATGCTGCTGTGACTAACCTCCCTTTGACTATTCTCTCCCACGCAGTTTATGCTTATGTATTCTTACCAGCACTGTATCAAAGTACCTATTTCCCCACAGTCTACAGGGCATATTGTGTAACTTTTGGATTTTGTTGAGAAACACTTTAGCATAGTTTTAATTTGTATTTTTCTTTGTATGACTGAAGGTGGAATATCTTTTATTTTATTTTTGAGATGAAGTCTTGCTGTGTTGCCCAGGCTGGAGTGCAGTGGCACGATCTGGGCTCACTGCAGCCTCCACCTCCCAGGTTCAAGCAATTCTCCTCCCTCAGCCTCCCCAGTAGCTGGGATTATAGGTGCTCACCACTATGCCCAGCTAATTTTTGTATTTTTAGTAGAGGTGGGGTTTCACCATGTTGGCCAGGCTGGTCTTGAACTCCTGACCTCAAGTGATCTGCCTGCCTTGGCCTCCCAAAGTGCTAGGGTTACAGGTGTGAGCCACCACGCCCAGTCTGGAACATCTTTTATATGTCTGTCATGTGCATTTCTTTTTCATATCTTTGACCCATTTTCCTACTGGGTTGATGGTCTTATTCGCCTGGAATTTTAGGAAGTTGTTTTCACCAAGGAGGTTAGTTCTTTGTGATGTCCAAATATTTTTCTCCGTTTTGTTGCTTGCCTTTTGACTTTGCTCATGGCATTTTTCACCATTTAAATACTTTTTTATTAATATAGTAGGATTTACCATGGTTTTTTTTTTAAGAATGAGTCATAGTTATAAAATCCTTGATTTACACTTTCATAGACTTTAAATTTGCTGTTCCATGGCTGTTTTGCTTTGTATGTTGCTGTTTAGAAGTCTGTTGCTAACCTCTCCTTTCTGTCTGGAAGCCCAGAGGAATTTTTCTTCATCACTTTGAAAGTCCAGTTGTTTTACTAGGACATGACTTGGAACTAACCATTCTGGATCAATTTTCCCAGTACACAATGAGCCTTTTCAACATGTAGATTGGAGTCATCTCTTATTTCCAGAATGTTTTCATGGACTGAAGCTTAACTATTAGCTTTGCTATTGTTTTTTTCTTCTTAGGAACTCTACTTTTACTTATCTTCTATATTAATCACTTTCTACTACTTTTTAACCTTTCTTCATTTAATTTTCATTCTCTTAGTTGTTTGCATACCTTTTCTCAATGCTCCTTATATTCAGTCTAGTCTTTTCTATGTACCTTGGAATTTAGCTACATTTTTTTCTTTATGATTTCTTTTTTTTTTTTTTTTTTGAGACAGGAGTCTCTCTATATTGCCCAGGCTGACCTCAAACTCCTGGGCTCAAGCCTCTCAAATAGCTGGAACTACAGGCATGCACCACTGCATCTGGCTTTAACTTCATTTTAAAAGCCAATTTTTCTTCTGATTCATTTTATTTCCTGGGTTCAGTAAATTCACTTTTCATATCTTCCTCTTTTTGTCCATTTGTTTTGCAGTTTTGAATTTGGATTTGAGACTTTTTATGTCTACAAATGCTAGTTTAAGGATATTTTAAATTCTTGTGCTGTAGTTTTGTTCTGTAGTTTTCCTTGGTGCTATAGTTGGATGTTGCAGGAAGACTTTTCATCAGCTAAAATTTTTTAAAAACTTTTTTTCTTATTTTTTGTAGAGACTAGGTCTCACTATACTGCCCAGGCTGTACTTGAACTCCTGGGCTCAAGTGATCCACCCACCTTGGCCTCTCAAAGGGTTGAGATTACAGCCGTGAGCCACTGTGCCCGGCCCAGTTGAAATGTTTTGACTATCGTTTTGTTTTCTAGCTAAAGTAACTTTATATAGATGTTGCCTGCCATCTTCTGTTCATCTTGAAGTATTTTATTTTTCCTAAACCAGATATAGTTGTGTACAGGCAAAAGCAAGGAATTTAGATGATTTAACTGGATTTCTTAGTCAATAGTACCTAATAAAGTGTTTTTTTGTTTGTTTTTAATTAATGACTCCTTTTTGGGTGGGAGAAATGATTATCTATTTTTTATTATGTTTCACCAAGATTCTTAATTTCTACTACCTCTTCTCTTTATCACCAAGGCTCCAGGTAGATGGTGATCCTTCCAAGGCACCCTCTTTCCTTTCCCCAGAAGCAGTACTTTCCCAAGACTGCCTCTTTGGTTTCATTTTCTTTTCTTTTTTTTTTTTTTTTTTTTGAGACGGAGTCTCGCTCTGTCGCCCAGGCTGGAGTGCAGTGGCCGGATCTCAGCTCACTGCAAGCTCCGCCTCCCGGGTTTATGCCATTCTCCTGCCTCAGCCTCCCGAGTAGCGGGGACTACAGGTGCCCGCCACCTCGCCCGGCTAGTTTTTTGTATTTTTTAGTAGAGACGGGGTTTCACCGGGTTAGCCAGGATGATCTCGATCTCCTGACCTTGTGATCCGCCCGTCTCGGCCTCCCAAAGTGCTGGGATTACAGGCTTGAGCCACCGCGCCCGGCCGGTCTCATTTTCTTTCAAGTCTCTTATTTCGTCTAATGGATCTCACACCTCTTCTCACTTCCCTATTCAGGGTGGGGCTTTCTCTTTCTCAGAATTAGCTGTATTCTGCTACCCACTAGGTCCCGCAACCTCTCCTCTTTTTTAGTTTCCACCTCACTCGCCACTTCTCCATGGATTCTGCTAGACTGCAGTGTTGATTTCCCTGCATGCCCACAGACATTTTGCTAGCTATTAATGTATGCTTACGTATCAATAAATTTGTATGGCTCTTCTCTTGTTAATCTACTGTTAGTTCAGTTCAGCCAACTCAGTTATCAAACATTCAAAAGGGAAATTTAAGCTTCCCTGCAAATTGCTGGTTATTATTTAATATTACTATTACTTTGACACAGGGTCTCACTCTGTTGCCCAGGCTGGAGTGCAGTGGTGCAATCACAGCTCACTGTAGCCCTGACCTCCTGGGCTCAAGAGATCCTCCGACCTCTCAGCCTGCTAAGTACCTGGGACTACAGGCCTGTGCCACTATGCCCAGCAACTTTATTTTATTTTTTATTTTTTTTAAGAGATGAGGTTTCACCATTTTGCCCAAGCTGGTCTCAAACTTCTGGGCTCAAGCAATCTTCCTGCCTTAGCCCCGCAAAGTGCTGTGATTACAGGCATTAGCCACCATGCCCAGCTGGTATTATTTTTATTAGTGTTCTACCTTGCACTTAAAAGTATGTTTAAGCTTCTACCTGTCAGTTTCAAGGGCTATCTTTTTGCTCCCAGCTAATTCCTAAGAGGCAAACAACCTTATTCTACTTCTCATTCACCCTCCTCTTTTCCTCCCATTTTTTTTGTGGGTTATTTCTACAATGTCAGACCATGTAATATTTACATACTATTTTATCATCATTATCCCCATCTTTTAATCTTGATGCTACACACAAAATATATTCAATTTGCTCACCACCAGATCTTATGTTGAAGATTTTCCAATCATTTCCTGGTTGTCTGAAATCTGTTCTCTAATATACCCTTCAGAAGGATTCATGGGAACAATTATAGCCATTTTCCTTGAACTATTTCATATTCATAAGTGTTTGTCAATGCCCTGAATTCTTGAAGGGTAGTTTGGTGAGATAGGAATTATTTTATTTCTTTGAATAAATACTTTCTTAATACCTGACATAAAATGTTGCCACCAAAAATCCAATCTGATTTTCTTTGCAAGTGATCTGCTTTTTATTTCCCCCATCAATGCAAAAAGGGTTTATTTTTTAAAATTCAGCAATTTTACAGGACCACATCTCAACGTTAACTGTTGTGGGTTAATTTCTCCAGGTTTACAGGGTGGCTTTCAACATATGTTACATTTAAACCTACTTTAATGTTAAGCGTTCTTGAATTATATTCCTAATAGCTGTTCTGGTCCATTGCTTTGGCTTACTTTATGTGTAAAATAAGTAACATAAAATTTACTGTTTTAAAGTATTCAATAAGTGGCATTAAGTATATTCAGTGTTACATAAACATCACCACAATCCTTTGGCTTACATTTGGGGAACTCCATTTATATTTATTCTGGCTCTCTTTGCCAGTCTTGTCACCTCTTGACTCCTTTTAAAAAATATTTTTATTTTCTTCATTTTTCTATTTTTCTTATTGTACTTTCTGCGATGTATATGCTCTCTTGGTTTCTTCCTAACGTAATTACCATTTTAAACTGTCTCCTTTTTCTTAATCTTTTATTAAGTTTTGTCTGCTCTCATTGCACCTCCTTCTATGGTCTAGCCATCTCACTTTTTTTTTTTTTTCCTGAAAACATGGAAAACGGTGAGTTTTATTTACTTTTTTATAGTTTCAAGTTTTCTTTTAGATTTGGGGGTACATGTGCAGGTTTGTTACATGGGTATACTGTGTAATGATGAAGTCTGGAGTATGACTGATCCTGTCATCCAGGTACTGGGCATTGTACTCAAGAGTTAGTTTTTCAACCCTTATTGCATTCCTTGCCTGCATAGTATTCCACGGTTTATATGTAACCAGTCCATCCCTGATGGACACACAGGTTGATTCCACATCTTTGCTATTGTGACTAGCACTATGATGAACATATGAGTGCACGTATCTTTTTGGTAGAACAGTTTCTTTTGGATATACACCCAATAATGGGATTGCTGGTCAAATGGTAGTTCTGAGTTCTTTGAGAACCCTTCAAACTGATTTCCACAGTGGCTGAACTAATTTACAATGCCACCAACCGTGTGTAAGTGTTCCTTTTTCTCTGCAGCCTTGCCCACATATATTGTTTTTTGACTTTTTAATAACAGCCATTCTGACTGGTGTGAGATGATGTCTCATTAAGGTTTTGATTTGCATTTCTCTGGTGATCAGTGATGTGGAACATTTTTTCATCTGTTTATTGGCTACTTGTTCTTTTGAGAAGTATCTGTTGATGTCTTTTGACCACTTTTTAATGGGGTTTCTTTTTTTGCTTGTTAACTTCCTCATAGATTCTGGATATTAGACCTTTGTCAGATGCATAGTTTGCAAACATTTTCTCCTATTCTATAGGTTATCTGTTTGCTCTGTTAATAGTTTCTTTTACTGTGCAGAAGTTCTTTAGTTTAATTAGGTCCTACTTGTCAACTTTTGTTTTTGTTGCAATTGCTTTTGAGGACTTGGTCATAAATTCTTTCCCAAGGCTGATGCCCAGAATGTTTCCTAGATTTTTTTCCTAGGATTCTTACAGTTTGAGTTCTTAAATTTAAATCTTTAATCTATCTTGAATTGATTTTTGTATGTGGTATAGGGTAGAAGTCCAGTTTTGGTCTTCCACGCATGGCTAGCCAGTTATCCCAGCACCATTTCCTGAATAGGAAGTTCTTTCTTCGTTGCTTCCTTTTGTCAATTTTGTTGACAATCAGATGGCTGTGGGTGTACAGCTCTATTTCTGGGTTCTCTATTCTGCTCCATTGGCCTATATGTCTGTTTTTGTACCAGTACCATGCTGTTTTGGTTACTGTAGCCTCAAAGTATAGTTTGAAACAATCTACACATTTAACAGCACTGAATGTGTAGATTGTTTCGGACAGTATGGCAATTTTAATGATACTGATTCTTCCAGTCGATGAACATGGAGTGTTTTTCCATTTCTTTGTGTCATCAATGATTTCTTTCAGCAGTGTCTTGTAGTTCTTGTATAGATCTTTCATCTCCTTGGTTAGAGGTATTCCTAGGCAGAGTGAGTGAGTGAGTGTGTGTGTGTGTGTGTGTGTGTGTGTATGGCTATCGTAAACAGGACTGCATTCTTGATTTGGCTCTCAGCTCCAACATTATTGGTGTAGAAACGCTACCAATTTTTGCACAGTTTGTATCCTGAAACTTACTGAAGTTATCAGTTCCAAGAGCCTTTGGTGAAGTCTTTAGGGTTTTCCAGGTATACAATCAGACCAACAGCAAAGATAGTCTGACTTCTTTTCCTATGTAGATGCCTTTTGTTTCTCTTGCCTGATTGCTCTGGCTAGAACTTCCTACCTATCTCATGTCTGAGCTATTCTTATTTCTGATTTATGTGGTTCTTTCAAAGATTTCATCTTTTCCTTAAATTCTCTTAGCTTATTCTGAAATATTTAAGATTGTCATTTTCATCTGCTTTGTGGCCACATTTTTGGGGTATGTTTTCATAATCTTATGTAATGTTTTATGGCTTATTTTGATGATTTTCTTATAATAATTTAGTAGATATATTCCATTTTCCCATATATTTATATAACTATATACTAAAAGGAGGTTCCAGGCTAGGTATGGTGGCTTATGCCTATAATGCTAGCACTTCGGGAAGCCAAGGCAGGAGGATCACTTGAGTCCAGGAGTTTGAGACTAGCCTGGATAACATAGAGAGATGCCATCTCTACAAAAAATTAGCCAGGCATGGTGGCACGTATCTATAATGTCAGCTACTCTTTAGGCTGAGGAGGGAGGTTCACTTGAGCCTGGGGGGGTCAAGGCTGTAGCAAGCTGTGATCATGCCACTGTATTCCAACCTGGGAAACATAGCAAGATCCCATCTCTAAAGAAAATAAAAAGGAGGTTCCTATGTTACTGTATGGACTTGCTGGAGTTTTAAAAAAAATTTATTTCTTAGTGGAATCTGGTTGTTTCCAGTTTTGGCCAATTACAAATAAGATTGCTATAAATATTTGCAGAGCAGCTAATATAGGTTTTCATTTCACTTTTCATCAGAGAAGCACAATCATCAAAGGGGAAATCAAAACTACAATGAGATACCCCTCCATACCTCATATAAAGGCTAAAAATTTTAACTGATAATGCCAAGTGCCGACAAGGATGAAAAACTACTGGAACTCTCTTATCCTGCTGGTAGATTTCAATCTAGAGTGGGCTTGCTAGATCATGTAATAAGGATATGTTTAATTTTATAACAAACTGTCAAATTGTCTTCTAGGTGGCTGTACTATTTGCAGTCTCACCAGCAAGACTAAGGTTTCTCCTTGTTTTGTATGCTTGCCAGGAAATGTATTGTTTGTTTTGACATTCTGAGTAACAGGTTGTGTACTAGTATCTCACTGTGGTTTTAATTTGCATTTTTCCAATGATGGTGGTTTTAATTTGCATTTTCCCAATGACTATTCTATACTTTTTTCATTTAACACAAAATGGTAACTACTTTCCTATGTCATTCAGTAGTCTATGCCACTACCCTTTGAAAACGTTCCTTTTAAAAGACTGAAAAATATAATGATGGGATGTGTCATAATTTATAAAACCATTCTTCTACCATTAGATATGCTATTTCCAATTTTTCACAAGTACAAAATTACACTGTGATTATAAAGCTTTGATTCTATCTCTACTTCCTTACAAGTTTCTTAGAAAAGGTCAAAAGGTGTATGAACTTTTGTTTCTTGATGCATTTTGACAAATTGCTTTCTAAAAAAGTTATACAAGTGTAGTTTTGTACAAACAGTGACTAAGGATTTCTATATCCCTATATCACATACTATATTATTTTAAAGAGGTTTAAGAAATAATTTCATTATTTCTTTAATTACAATTGTTTTTCATGTAAACCATTTGTTCTTGTTATCATAAGCATATTTATGTAGTTTGTTCATTTTCTATCAGGGTATTGATGTTTTTACTTGCTGATTTCTAAGAGATGAGCACATTCCCCAAAGGTATAGATTACACTTTTCATGTAAAGCCTAATAGGCCTACTCTGGCAGCTTCTCACTCCGTTCTTTATTCAACTTGAAATATACTTCAAATGAGCAAACATTTATCAAATGTCAACTGCATACAAAACACTTTGTTAGACTCCAGAAGGAATCCTGCCTCCCAAGGAGTTATTTTGTTTCTCACATTATAAAATATGCATACATTAAGAATTTGAGTACAGCAAACCCTTGAACAATGGGGATTAGAGGTACACTCCCTAGCCCATGCAGTCTCCTGTTCCCCCAATAACTAATAGCCTACTGTTCACTAGAAGCCTTACTGATAACATAAAGAACACATTTTGCATTTTGCAAAATATAGAACATTTTCCCATCTGCAGGTGTAGCCGCAGCTTCATGAATTTTCTTTCTTCTTCTTCTTCTTCTTTTTTTTTTTTTTTTTACAATGATCCTTATGTTGGATTCATTTATCTTGAAATGGCAGGCAAAAGCAGCTTTGGACCTTAATCTACAGTACATATGAAGCATTTAAACTGTTTCTTTTAATGTCATGACTTTTCTCTGCTTCCTGCAGGGACTTCCAGCATCACTAGAGGTACTTTGTATGGGTCCCATGGTGTTATTCAAGGTTTATGGTATTGCACTAATCATGAAAAATACGTGAGAACTGCAAGATCACTTTACACTGCCATGCACAATTTACTGGAGAGATGAGCTGCTCACATGGAGATGATCAGCATCACAGGGCTTTTCAAGCAGATACTCACAGCACTTCACTTCACTACAATAGCAACCAGAAAGACCTACAAAATTATTATGGTAGTACAGTAAGTACCACAGTCATTTACCATGTACTGCAGTCATTTATGCAGTTATGGTTTAATACTGCATCCTTACACTTTACATTTCTCTCCACTACTAATGGTGCCAAGTACAATCTGCATTTGTGTAAGTTTTGGTAAATTTCAATTTTTTTATAAGAGATTTGTATATATTTTACGGTAGTAAATAAAATACACCAATATCTACATATATTTTATGCATTCATATCTTTTTCTTAGTTTTTTCAATATTTCTAGGCTACATGGCTCATCTGTGAGTTTTTTCAAACTGTCACAAATCTCCAAAAAAAATTTCCAACATATTTAATGAAAAAATGTTGTGTATGAGAGGACCCAAATAGGTCAAACCCATGCTGTTCAAGGGTCAACTGTATAGAGTAAAAAAAGATTGTGATTGAATGAAACCTGTCTATATTTCAAGGAGGCGGTCAGGTGCAGTGGCTCGTGCCTGTAATTCCAGCACGTTGGGAGATGGAGGTGGGAGGATCACTTGAGCCCAAGAGATCAAGACCAGCACACATCTGTGGTCCCAGCTACTAGGGAGGTTGAGGTGGGAAGATCACTTGAGCCCAGGAAGTCAAAGCTGCAGTGAGCCAAGATCACATCACTGCACTCCAACCTAGATGACAGGGAGACTTTGCCTCAAAAACAAACAAAAAGGAGGAAGCTGTTGATCTAAGCCTCAGTTACTTTCAAAAGAATGTGGTCTGGACGCAGTGGCTCATGCCTGTAATCCCAGCACTTTGGGAGGGTGGGTAGATCACCTGAGGCCAGGAGTTCGAGACCAGCCTGGCCAACATGGTGAAACCCGTCTCTACTAAAAATAAAAAGATTAGCCGGGCCATAGTGGTGGGTGACTGTAACCCTGTTACTCAGGACGCTGAGGCAGAAGAATTGCTTGAACCCAGGAGGCAGAGGGTGCAGTGAGCTGTGATTGTACCGTTGCACCCCAGCCTGGGCAACAGAGCGAAACCATGTTTCAAAAAAAAAAAAAAAAAGTGATTTTTGGCTGTGGGAACCATTTCTACAGAGAGAAATGCAAAGTACAAAGTAGGCCCCAGGACTGCAAGTAACAATATAGGCCACAAGCACAGTATTTGAAAGGCACAAGTTACCCTCCACTCTCCACAATATAACTGTCAGGAACCTAATAGAACAATTAAAAGCTCATGAAATCCTAATAGCAGTGATATAACTGTTACTTAAAAGTTTTTCCTGTGACAATGTAAAAATGACCTTTAAAAAATTAAGGTAGTGAAATAAAATCCTACTCCTACTACCACTTGCAAATATTGGGTCCCCTACCATAACACATTTTACCCTTCAATTTAAGCATGTACTATAAAACAGTAGGATGTGAAGCAGTCATCTTGGTCCACAAGATTCAGCTGCATTAAGAATGGCAGAGCAATATGCTAGGGGCATGGGCCCCTGACAACTGTGTGTAGGAAAGCCACCTGATCAGCTCATATTTTTCCATTGGAAAAAATTGTATTAAGGTCACAATTATTTTTAAATTTCTCCATCACAGTAGCCAAACCTCTATCGTAAGTAACAGAAATTCCAAACTGAGGAATGTGGGCTTTGTGAATAATACAATGTCATATAAAATGTTTGGTTTTTTTAAATACAGAATGCTTTGCAAATTTGCATGTAATCTTTGCAGAGGAGCCATGCTAATCTCTGTATAGTTCCAATTTTAGTGTATTTGCCGCTAAGGGAGTACTAAGATTTTTTTTTTTTTTTATTTCCTGGCTCCTAGAAATGATAAAATGTTTTTTATTTTAAAACTTCTTTTTTTTTTGAGACAGAGTCTAGTTCTGTGTGCAGTGGCACAATCACAGCTCCCTGCAGTCTCAACCTCCTGAGCTGAGGTGATCCTACCTCAGCCTCCCAAGAAGCTGGGACTGCAGGCACATGCCTCCATGCCTGGCTAACCTTTTGTATTTTTGGTAAAGACAGCATTTTACCATGGTGCCCAGCTGGTCTCTATCTCCAGGGCCCGAGCAATCCCCCAGCCTCGGCCTCCAAACTGCAAGGATTACAAGTGTGAGCCACCATGCCTGGCCTAAAATGTTTTTTTAAAAAAGAAAAATAGAAGCTAAATTAAGGCAGTGACCGTGAGAGTAGAAAGATGAAAAGGAAAGGCATTTTGGAGACTGAAGCTACCCAGCTGGACAAAAGAAAAAGGTAAGGATTTGAAGTTTTAAATCTTAACCACATAGAAGATGCCTGTACCCACTTTGGGAGGCCGAAGTGGGCAGATCACTTGAGGTCAGGAGTTCGAGACCAGCCTGGCCAACATGGTGAAACCCTGTCTACATTAAAAACACAAAAATTAGCTGGGTGTGGTGGCGCACACCTGTGGTCCCAGCTACAGGCACAAGAATCACTTGAACCTGGGAGGCAGAGGTTGCAGTGAGCTGAGATCATACCACTGCATACTCTAGCGTGGACAACAACAGAGCAAGACTCTGTCTCCAGAAAAAAAAAAAAAAAAGATTTTATGTGCCTTCAAGAAAACAATGGCAAATAGAGCATTATCTCTTGAGGACTCACCTTAGTCATCTAAATTTTCTGCCTTTAAAATTTTTTTGTAAAGACCAAGGATTACGAACCTATCCTCAACATTATTTGTATGTTTAAATTGGATACAATAATAAATTTAATCCAAATTGAAAGTCAAGTTTTCCAGGAAGCAGATTCAACAATTATTTTTCAATTAGGCTAAAAAAAAAAAAAAAAAAAAAAAAAAAAACAGGTATATCCATACCTCCCAATTACTGCATTCTTTTACTGACTCATTGAACAATTATATTATCTAATATATGCAGTGAATGAGATACCAATGTTTTAGCATTTGTATCTAAATGCTAAACAGCATTATTATTTAGTACTGACTTCCTGTTATTGATGTTTCTTATCCAGAATCTTTTAGCTAATCTTGATAACTTTTCCTGACATGTACTTTAGCTACCAAATCAACACCACTTTATCGATACCTGAATTCTTGCAACTTAGGTTTTATAAGATTCTTCAATAAAAAAAGGAATTAAAAATTTGTTTTATATTTATTTTTGAGTTTGGGATCTCACTCTATTGCCCAGGCTGAGTGCAGTGGTTGGCTCCCTACAGCCTCAAACTCTCATCTCCGCCTCCTCAGTAGCTAGGACAACAGGCACGTGCCACCACACCCAGCTATTTTTTGGCTTTTATTGTAGACATGGGTCTTGCTGTTCCCCAGGCTGGTCTCGAACCCCTGGCCTTAAGGAATCCTCCCTCCTTAGCCTCCTAAAGCACTGGGATTACAGGCGTTAAGCCATGGAGCCCTGCCCAAAATTAATTTTAAATTCATCAATTAGGCCCGGTGCAGTAGCTCACACCTATAATCCCAGCACTTTGGGAGGTTGAGGGTGGCAGATCGTCTAAGGTCAGGAGTTCAAGACCAGCCTGGCCATCATGGTGAAACCCCATCTCTACTAAAAATACAAAAATTAGCTGGGCAGGGTGGCTGGTGTCTGTAGTCCCAGCTACTCAGGAGGTTGAAGCAGGAGAATCGCTTGAACCAGGGAGGCAGAGGTTGCAGTGAGCCGAGATTGCACCATTACACTTTGCACTCCAGCCTGGGCGACAAAAACAAACAAACATCAATTATTTTGCTGTTTGTTTTGCTTTTTGGTATTCCTGATGGGAGATGTCTTTATCATGTATTGTTGATTCGGTTGTTCATCAGTTAATGCTGAATAACTGAAATCTAAGCTCAAGGCAATAATATATCGGCTTTCTTTTCATGCAAGTCAAAATGCTAAAATCTACCACAAAATATTGGCCTTTCATCAGCTTGCTCTTCAGATTCAATACATTTTCCCCTCAAATGAAAGGCAATGCATGCCGTCCACTACAATGCTAAAAAAAAAAAAAAAAAAAAGGGGGGAGGAAGGAAAACGAGGTTAAGTCCTGTCTTCTTCCTCCCACCCAAAAAGAGCTCAGAAATTAAGGTGCTTTCCCTAACAAAGCCTCCTCCTGCTCCATGAAGTGACCAAGCATGTCATGGCAGACCCAGAGATTTATAACATATCGTTATCGCGGATATCAAGATTTGACAAAATTCTTCCTTCAAGTCCCGTTCCGCAAGACCACCACTTTCTAGCTTAAAATGAAGGAAAAAAAAGGACAGCTGCAGGAATGCTTGGCTGCCCGCTAAAGACCAATCTTGCCCAAACGCAGAACTTGACCCCCACTATTACCAAAGGACGGTCTCAAAGAGTAACCCCCGCGACGAGCAAACAGTTTAGCAGCCGCTCCCTCGAAAATGACGGAAAAGGAGGTCTCTTTTGAACCTGAGAATAGTAGTGAGGCACTCCCCCTTCCATTACTAGCTTTGCTTCTTTCTCAATCAGGCAGTTCATCAGCTAGTCTCCTTTGTCAAAGGGGGTTGACGGTCAGAATCTTTGTGAGACAAAGATTACTAAAGAGCTCCCCGGAACCAAGGAATGAATGTTAAGGCACCAAAGACCCCGCCCAGCCCCCACAACGACCAACCAAAACCTGGGATCCCTACTATTACCACCATCACAACCACCACCACCACCACCACCACCACTCCTCGCTCTCTCTAGCCAGGGATGAGACTCAGGCCCAGGAAGGAAAGCTATCCTTTCCGCAAGTGAGAAGGCGCTGGGTCTCCTCCCTTAGGCCTCTCCTCTACCCTAGTGTTCTCTCCGGACCCCTCCACTACGGCGAGACGCTATGTAAGTTTTCAACCCCCAAGAAGCCCAGTCCCAGCCACACACAAGATGGCAGCCCCACACCTACCGGAGGAAACAGCTGCGCCACCACTCCAGTGATGCCGGCCTCTCGACTACGAGTAACTCCATTGGCCCAGATAGAGAGCGCGAGACAAGCCGAGAGCGCTAGCAGCCAAACGAGAGGCGGCGCGCTCGGGCGCCACTGCGGTGCCAGCGGTAAGCGCGCCGAGTCTCTGAGGCGTGAACCAGTAGGGAGTGCGACCAATCAATGGGCTCCAGGCTGGGTGGTGGGACGGCCGGCGTCCGACTCCTCCCATGTAGTGATCGCTTTAGGTGGGTAGGCCTGGTCCCCGGCCGAGGTTCCGCCGTGCCTTATCCCCGGCGGAGGCGAGGCGGGACTGTTGTGGTTGAGATGAAGGCTAGTAAATGGTGAAGTACTTCCCGGCCAGAGGGCACCTGCGATCGGGAGGTCTGGGCGGCTTGGCGTCAGAGGAGTGTCCCACCCGCGGAGGAACCCAGCCTCGCCAACGGAGCTGGCAGAGCTCACTCCTCAGGTCAGGCGGGCAGCGTAGAAAACGCAGCGGAGCCAGGTGAAACCAAGGCACCGCCGTGGGTGACCCCCGACAGTTCCTCTAGCCGGGCGGTCGGAGGACCTGACAACGCCGCGGAGCCCTTGGCCGCCGGAGCAGGGACTGGAGCCCAGCCTTTGCAGCCTCCCTTCTCCCGGCACCCAAGTACAGTCCTGGCTGCAGAAGGGGCCGCGGGCGCACTGAGTTCTCAACCTCCATTTCAGCCTGTCTCAGGGTGCAGCCTTTATAAGGTGATTCCTAAGCTGCTGGGAACGTGAGGCTGTCAGAGGGGCGGCAGGAAATGGACAGCAGTATAAAACCCAGAAGCAGAACTTGAAGGTTTAACCACTAGCCCATTTCACAGGTAAGATTACACGAGCCCTTAAATACAGCAAGTTCAGTCATTCATCCAAGATAACTGAGTTCAGATTAGATAGTAACACTTCTAACTCGCTATCAGCCACAGCCCGATAAGTAATTAAGTAAGGAAAGATATGTAACTAACTGTGCTCTTTGGCATGTGGAAAGCTGCAGTGAGCTCTGTAAATATTAACGCATGAGGCCAAAGAGAGGAGTAACTTTGAAGAGGTCAAATGGAGTACCCAAAGCATAGGCTCTGAAACCATGCTGCCTGGTTCCTTATTTTGTGTCTGCCACTTACGGTATGACATGCCTTAGCTTCCTCATCAGCAAACGAGCTGCCAATTTAACCCACATGACTCTTAGGGGGATTAAATAAGAACACGTGAAATACTTAGAAGCGTGACTAACCCGTGGTTCTGTGGTTATAATTAAAACGTAAGGAGCCGATAGGAAATGGTCAGTGTGTTTTTAAAGCCTATTTTTAGAAACGAAGAGGGACCATACATTGAAGCAAAGCAGACTGGCTTAATTATTATGCCAAAATGAAAGAGAAGGGGAAAAAAGTTTTTTAAGCCCATTTACTCTCTGAAATATTAACACCAGTTGTCTCTGGATGATGGGATGGTGTTTAAATTTTCTCTTTCATACTTTATTGTATTTTGCAGATTTTCTCCAGGAAACATGTTTCACTTTTGCACGTTCCGTTGTTTTCAAATTTTCAGGTGTGAACGCTGTTGAGAGTAACAACAAAGATATGGGCCGGCGCGGTTGCTCAGGCTTGTAATCCCCACACTTTGGGAGGCTGAGGCGGGCGGATCACCTCAGGTCAGGAGTTCAAGACCAGCCTGGCCAACATGGTGAAACCCCGTCTCTACTAAAAATACAAAAATTAGGCGGGCGTGTGGTGGCGGGCCCCTGTAATCCCAGCTACTCGGGAGGCTGAGGCAGGAGAATCGCTTGAACCCCGGAGGCGGAGGCTGCAGTGAGCCGAGATCATGTCACTGCACTGCAGCCTGGGTGACAGAGCGAGACTCCGTCCCAAAAAAAACAAAGCTGTGACCGTACGCGGTGGCTCACATCTGTAATCCCATCACTTTGGGAGGCCGGCGGGGCGGATCGCTTGAGTCCAGAGTTCAAGACCAACCTGGGCAATATAGTGAGACCTCATGTCTTAAAAAAAAAAGTAAAATAAAACTATTACTGAATGTGCTTAAGTGGAAGTATAAATTGGTAGAACCTTTCTGGAAGAGAGTTTGACAATATGCTATAAAAAGCTTTAAAATGAACAATTCCTTTTTGAACATTTACATATACTTAATTTTTAAAAATTAAGTACACTTTTATTACAAAATTGATACCTTGTAGATAAAGAACACAATCCAGATTTTGACCTTGAGTTTTTTTCTTGCGTGTCAAGGTTATATTTATCTCATAGAAACAGTTGAGTAGCTTCCCGTATTTTTCCTGCTTGGAAGTTCGTATATAATAAAAATTCTCCGTTCTTTGAAAGTTTTGTAGAAGGAATGTTCCCTCACTCCTCTTCCTCCCTACTCCTGCTGGAGACTTTGGTACAGAGCTGTCAAGTGTTTTTTAATACTTACACCTTTTAATACTGTTACATATTCTATATAGGTGAATATATACATTTGTATTTTTTTAGTGGAAAAATACCATAGTACATAATTCTGTAGCTTTATTTCTTGACATTGGTTTTGCAGCCTGTACATGTTATTTATAGGTCATTATGTTATTTATGGATCGTTTCTTTTAGCTGCTGCATAGTGTTCCAGTGTATGACTGAATTGATCTGTTAATATAAAATATTTGTCTTTGTCTCTTTTACTGGTCTTTTTGTTAAATCCTATTTTGTTTGATGTGTGTTGTATAGCACATTTTATTGCCATTCTCTTGAGAACATTAGGTTTCCAGTTTTTGGCCATACAACAATGCTGCAAGGAAAATCTTTGTGTTTTCTTGTGCACATGTACTATTTGTCAAGGATATTATACCTAAAAGTGGAATTGCTTGGTTTTAAGCTGCGAGCATTTTTAGTTTTAATAGGTCTTGCTAAATTTGCCTCCAAAATACCTCTACTAATTTACACGTTCCACAGGTAGTTTATGAGAGTTAAGTTTGTCTACAGTTTCCTCCCACAAGAAGTATTTTCTGTTGGGTGCAGGGTTCTATACATTTTTTGGATTAAGCTTGTTAATTTGTCATTTAAATCCTTTATACCCTGGTTTTTTGCCCACTTTATCTGTCAGTTTCTTGATTTGTTACTTTCTTATCAAATTGTGGATCTGTGCATTTTCCTTTTATTTAAATTTTGCTTTATATATTTCAGAGTGATGTTATTTGTACATAAAAGTTCATGAATATTAAATCTTACAGTGAATTGTTCTGTCAACATTGATTTTCATATTCAACTCTTATTTAATATGAATGTTTCTTCTTATAGTTGCAGATATGTCTTTTTCCAGTCTCTTCATTTTCAGCCTTGCTGTGACATTTTGTGTAACTTAAGTGGGTCTCTTATTTTAAAATATCACATCTAGGTTTTGCTTGCCATCCAATCTGAGAGTCTGTCCTTTAATAGGTAATTCACCTTTATTGTGATTACTGACATATTTTGACCTTATTCTTGTCATTATTTAATATGCTTCTCTTTGTATCTTTTATATCTTATTTTTCCACTTGTTTTTTGAGACACAGTCTTGCTCTGTCGCCCAGGCTGGAGTACAGTGGCATGATCTTGGCTCACTACAACCTCCACCTCCCGGGTTCAAGCACTTTTCCTTCCTCAGCCTCCCAAGTAGCCCAGATTACAGGTGCACACCACCACACCCTGCTAATTTTTGTATTTTTAGTAGAGATGGGATTTTGCCATGTTGGCCAGGCTGATCTCAAACTCTTGATCTCAGGTGATCTGCCCACCTCGGCCTCCCAAAGTGCTGGAATCACTTTTATTCTTAACTGGGGTTAGTGCCAAGTTTTCTTTGTTCAGTTTTTTTTTTTTAGTAGATTAACTTTACATTTCAACACAGTTCTTAAATTTATGTTTTCCTAACAAAGTGTACATTTAGTCAGTATCGATATGGCCCCTGTAAAAAGAATTTAGCATGCTTCTGCTTTGCTTTCTGTCATCTTGAAACAATCCCTTCCATCTCTCCTCAAAAAAAGAATATAGTCTCTCATTATATCTTTAAGAATTTTTTTTGTTATTAAATTCAGTTTATGTTTAACATTAATGTGTTTTACTCATTTATTTGCTCACTAATGCTGCTTATACCTCAGTGCTTTCTTATAGGTTCATTTTTCATCATCAGATATTTCTTTCACAGTCTCTGAGTGACTCTTTGAATGTCTGTAAATGTCTCTTTTTTCATCTTTAGTATGGAAAGATAGCTTGGCTGGATATAGAGTTCTGGGTTCATACTGATTTTTCTTTAACATTTTGCATCTGACATTTCTGATGAGATATCTCATTACTAGTCTGATACACCTTCCTTTTAGATAGTCTACATTTTTCTGGAAACATCTAAGACTTTGTGGTTTTGATATTCTGAAGTTATTCACGGTTTGTCTAGCGATGTGTATTAAGAATTTTATCCTGGTTGGTACTCAGTGGATTCAGTTTGCTTATGTGTTTTCCAGTTCTGAGAAATTCTTGGTCATTATTGCCTCCTCTCCATTTTCTCGGTTTTGTGCCTCCTCTTGTTTCTTTGCTCTGGGTTCTTGGTGAATTACTCAAATCAGTCTTCCAGCTTATTAACTGGCTCTTCATGTGAGTCTGTTCTGTCATTCAGTCATCTATTGAGTTTATTTCAACAACTGTTTTTATATCCAAGATATCTAATTGACTTTTTTTCAAAATTGTATGTTATTTCGTGGATGAGATTTCCTTCTTTAGCTCAGTCTCTTTCATAGTGTAGCCTTCTTCAGATGTTTGAGGACTCTTAGTTGTGCATTCATCTCCTCTGAGAGGATTCCTGCCCATAGTTTTGCTGCTGTGATTGTGGTTGCCATCATCTCTATGGCTTCCCATCTGTTTCCTTTCCCCAGAAGGGCCTCACAGACTTGGCCCTTAGAGAGTTCCCTTTTTGTTTTCAGCGTGGCTATATATATATTTTTTAAATCTCCTAACATTTCCATGGTTTGGTGTAGAAGTGGCGGAAGAATTTACTGTATCTTGGCTAACATCTTGAGAATTTAAATTGTTGATCTATTTTTGACCTGTTATTCTATGTCTAGATATGTTATCCTAGGGAAATTGCCAGAGATATGTATAAAGTATATTTATTTTATCATTATTTATTATACTAAAAATTAATCTATAAAGGAAAACAATCTAAATAATTAAATATAGAGGTTTATATTACTAATCAATATTTTATTAAAATTTAATTATTAAAATATTTAATGTACTATAATGTATGAGTTATTGACCAAAGTATGTTGTACAGCCAGTCGTGTTAAAATATTAATGATGGAGGAAATACAGGAAATGTTTTTAATGAAAGATTATAAAAAATTATATATACTGCAATCCAAATTTTGTTTTAAAACTACATTCTGAAATAATAACAATAATTGCCAATATTCCTTGAATCTTTCATATGTCAGGCACTATACTATGTAATTAAGTCTTGTCCTCAGAACAACCTGTGAGGTAGTTAGTATTATCCCCTTTTAAAAGTTTTTATAAAAGACTTACAAAATGGAGATAGTTTGTCAGTAATGTAAATACTAACAAATATATTAAATATGGGTGATAGGATTGGTTGGGCCTTCTCTAATATTTCTAATTTCGATACTTTACATATTTTTTCCAGATAACATATGTTTTTTGTAATGGTTCATGCTGTTTTAGAAGATCAAGCTGTTATAGCAATATCTTATTTCCTTATATATCTATAGTCCTTTACAAATATGCACTATTTTTTATTGTTTTCCTTGCAGAATATTTCATCCATTTGTGGACCAAAAGATGGAGTTGTTTTTTATTTTTACAAAGGTAATGTTCATGATCTGATACCACTACAAATGTTCACGTGATGAAGATTCATGGACTTGTCTTTTGTTTGGACTGTCACTCATTTCTGAAAGTTTCTTCAGCCACAATTTCTATTTGAAAATTCAAGTACCAAAGGATACCAGGTTTAGAATGGTATAATGATGTATTCTGTCTGAGGACTGCAAATTTTATAGAGACCACGGTTGGATTCCAGTGATATTCTCCAATCAAAGTGATTTGATAAACCTAATTTTGAAGCATTTTATATTTATAAACGACATCAAGAAATGGGAGAAAAAAATGGTAGGTGGAAGAACACATTGTTACACTTTATGTTTAAAAGTATATAGACAATGTAAGCTGATGTGGAATTGTCAAGGTTTTGCATTGCAAGGAACTTTTCTAAATTAGAGGGAATTAAGGGTTTATTCTCATATAGCCACCAATTTTGACTGTCTTTATCATTAATTGTGAAAAAAATTAACTGGTTTTTGAAAACCTTTTTTTTCTTTTTTTTGAGATAGAGTCTCGCTCTGTCACCCAGGCTGTAGTGCAGTGGCGCAATCTCGGCTCACTGCAACCTCTGCCTCCCAAGATCAAGTGATTCTCCTGCCTCGGTCTCCTGAGTAGCTGGGATTACAGGCGCGTGCCACCATGCCCAGCTAATTTTTTCTATTTTTAGTAGAGACGGGGTTTCACCATGTTGGTCAGGCTGGTCTCGAACTCCTGACCTCATGATCCGCCTGCTTTGGCCTCCCAAAGTGCTAGGAGTACAGGCGTGAGCCACTGCACGTGGCCAGAATACTTTTAATGTTACAGAAAAATTGAGAGGATTGCAGAGTTCCAGTAACCTAGTACCCAGGTTTATCTGTGATTAACATTTTACATTTGGATACTACATTTGTTACAATTAATGAACCAATATTGGCATATTATTATTAACTGAAGTCCATAGTGTGTTCACGTTAGTTTTTACCTGATGTCTTTTTCCATTCCCAGATCCCATCTAGGACACCGCATTACATTTACTTGTCATGTCTGCTTAGGCTCCTCCTAGCTGTGATAGTTTGTCAGACTTTTCTTGTTTTTGATTTTTTGGGGATTTTGTATCTGAATATTTTGTAAGATGCCCCTCTGTTGGAATTATTGTCTGATATTTTTCCATAATTTGACTAGAGTTATGGGTTTTGGGGAGTGTGATCTCAGAGGTAAAATGTCATTTTCATCACATCACATCAAGGGAACATGCTGTCAGCATGATTTCTCAGAGTTGATACTGAGCTTGATTAACGGAGCTTGAGCTGGCTAATGTAGGTGGTGTTCTCAAATTTCTCCACTGTGAAGTTACTCTTTTTCTCCTATTCCCTGCTATACTCTTTGGAAATAAATCACTATAGGCAGCCCACACTTAAGGAGTGGGGATTTTTGCCCTCCCTCCTTAAGTGTGGAATAGCTACATTAATTATATTTGGAATATTTCTGCAGGGGAGATTTATCTCTCTCTCTTCTTCCCCATTTATTTGTTCAGTTAATCATTTATATCAGCATGGACTCATGGCTATTTATTTTATACTTTGAGTTACAAGTCAGTACTACTTTATTTATTTTGTTTTTCAAACTGTCCCCAGTTAGGCTATTGGGAGCTCTTTTAGTTGGCTCTTTTTTTGTTGTTTTTTTTTTAGATGAAGTCTCACTCTGTTGCCCAGGCTCGTGTGCAGTGGCGCAATCTTGGCTCACTGCAACCTGTGCCTCCCGGGTTCAAGCAGTTCTCTTGCCTCAGCCTCCTGAACAGCTGGGATTACAGGTGTGTGCCACCACGCCCAGCTGATTTTTGTATTTTTAGTAGAGACAGGGTTTCACCGTATTGTCCAGGCTGGTCTCGAACTCCTACCTCAAGTGATCCACCGGCCTCAGCCTCCCAAAGCGCTGGGATTACAGGCGTGAACCACCATGCCTTGCTCGGTTGGCTCTTGTTTCCCTTTGATATACCCTCATCAGTGTAGGTATTTTTTATTTGTCTTTGTTTTATAGCAATTCCCTAATATTTTTTGGCACTCAAAGATTGCTCTAGATTCATCTTGTGTATTTCTTGCCCATCTTAGAGTCAGCCTTTTCTTGAATAACCTGTCGATATTTTTATCGGAAAAAGGTATTAGAAACCAAGATCTGGATGATAGGTGTATTTGTTGTTACTGGAGTGTCCTTGTTTATAGACCCTTTCAGCTGGCAGAGCAAGGAAGTGTGTATATATATATATACACACACACACACACACACACAAACATATATACATAGCTCATGGCTATAAATATTTCTATATGTAACTGTTTGTATCTGCCTTAAGCTAAACATGAAATTATGCTGATGTTTCCAACTCTATTACCACATGAATCATTCTAGTCTCCTCTCCTTATCTGTATGCTCTCCCACTCCAGTAGTAAAAAACTTAGTTCCCATCGCCCACCATCCATTTACTTAATCGTTCAATTTCAGTATATATACCTTGGCTGGGCACCGTGGCTTATGCCTATAATCCCAGCACTTTGAAAGGCCGAGGCCAGGAGTTAGACCAGCCTGGTAAACGTGGCAAAATCCTGTCTCTACTTAAAAAAAAAAAATAGTAATACAAAGTGGCACACACCTATGTATAATGCGAGCTATTCCAGAGGCTGAGGCATGACAATTGCTTGAACCCAGGAGGCAGAGGTTGCAGTGAGCTGAGATCATGCCACCATATTCCAGACTGGGTGACAGAGCAAGACTATCTAAAAAAAAAAGAATTTTAACCCATCCCCAGGTGGGAAAATACTTTATCAACTAGAGTACAGTAAGTAAGTATGTGCAGTTACTTTTACCTTTATTTTTACAGACTCCACTCATTTCCAAGGTTACTTAGATCAATACCTTTTCCACCCAGCCCTTGGTGAAGTTGTTTATACGTTTGTAATACAGTTAGATTCTCTTCATAGTCTGCATTCCTTATTGAGATCTGTGACGTCCTAAATGATTTTTAAAATTTGCGTACGTTAAAGTTCATTGTTTACTCTTTAAAATTCTGTGGGTTTTTACAACTGCATAATATCGTACATCTATAATTATAGTATCATACTCAATAGTTTGAGTGCCTTTAACATAGTTATAATGTGTGGATTGTTGTACAGATCATAGTACTGATTTCACCAGACTGTGATCTAAGCCAGTGGTTCTCAATTTTTTTTTGGTGTCAGGATGACTTTATACTCTTTAGAGTATTTAAAACCCCAAAGAGCTTTTGTTTATGTGGGTAACATGTGTTGATACTTACTGTAATAGAAATTGAAACTGAAAAGTTTCAAAAAATATTGTCTCATTTTTAAGAAAATAATAAATCTAGCATGTTGAAAATATAAATAAAAACTGTTTTCTAAAGCAAAAATATTAGTGAGAAGGATAACATTGTCTTACATTGTTAGAAATATCTTTAATAACTGGCTTGTTAGATTCTCATATCTGCTTCTACATTCAGTCTACTGTGATACTTCCTTTGGTTAAAATGAATAAAAGACAAGCTTCACACAGACAAGAAGCTGAAGAAGGAAGAGTATTTTAATAGCCTTTCATCTAATTGTGGATATTTTTCTTTGTTGACTCCAAAACTTAACAGGTAGTCATTCCTTAAAGGTTAGTTGCAGTGTGGAATCTGACATATCATTGAGTTTTTTTACACTGTTACATTAAAATCCATTGGTCTATCTTGCACTTTGAGTAGGTCTTTTACCATGTTTGATTTTACATCATGTATTGACCACTTGTAAAATATTGATTCAGGGAATTATGCAGATCTTCCAAATGTTGACACATTTAATCATATAATTTTAAAATCACATTTGTTATTATTGCTACTGATCTCATTTTAAAAGTGTTTAACTCTTCAGAAACTTTCAGGTTTGCCATGGCAGATACAAGGTTTTCAGGATTCTCATTTTCATCCTGTAGCTTGAATTTTATCATTAGCAACAAATATTGTTAGTTTTGTCCTTCAAGTGATAGGCTGACTTTGCTCATATGCCAGACACCCAAGTCTGGAAAACTATAGTTTTATCAGTGGTTCTTTTAAGTAAAAATGGTTTTCATTTAAAAACAAAAAAACAGATAGTTTAGCTTCTAAGTTAAACAATCCCACTAGTATTTTTTCTTGAGACAGCCGTTATACTATAATGGCCGTGCAAATGATTGTAATCATTTATGTTGTTTCATTAAAGATATACTTAGATGAAATTGGTGGTGAAGATCACAATGACTTACTGATAGTTTGATGCCACTACCTTGGTTCACGCTAAGACACTAGCAGTTTTACTCACCAGTGCCTTTGTACTATCAGATGATGTCAATACAATAAAAACAGCAAGTGTCCTAATATTATTTTTTAAATAGTTTGTCCTTGTTTATTCTCTGAAATAATTTGGGGAGTCCTGGGGTCCATAGACCACATTTTGCTAATCACAGGCTCAAAGACACCTTAGAGTTCCTCTAGACCAATACCCTAAAGCCCCTTACTATATATGTTTCTGTGTACTGAGGTCATTGTTAATGTATTTGGTAAGTATTTCGTAAATACTTGTCTAGCAAATGATTCAGATCAGTATTATTCATGATCATTGTCTGTTTACAAAGACTGTCTAAAGTGACATTGGTAGACGTAGTATAACTATACCATTTACTTGGCTTCCTTCATGGCAAGGCTGCTACACTTCTTGCCTCATGGTTATAGTCTTGCAATGAATAGTCATAACTGGCTAAATAAAAAAGAGAGTTTGAACAGATAATGAAGTTATCAGATGGTATTCTTCATTTCTGGGGCCAAATAGCAGCAATATTAGTATCCTGAATTGATCTTCAATTCAAGTACCTGCTCCAGTATTCCTTGTAAATATCTTCTAATAAAATACACTGAAATATTTACAGTTTTAGGTTATAATGCTGAGCATGCATACAGTGCACAAAGAAGTGAAGATCAGGAGCAAGAAACTAAAATTGCTTATATTGTAGTAACTATGTCTACAGTCAAAATCAAAGTCACCCAGATGATTCTTGTGATACTCATTTTGTCCCCTTGTGCACAGAAGTTGTTAACTGGATCTATTAGTTTCATTTATCAGAAAGTTTGGTTATCTCTGATCAAGAAGGAAGACATGAGGAACAAGTGACATTTTAATGAGAATTAAACCTAGCAATATGAGATAATAAGGATGTCATAAGGAAAAACATATTTATTTAAAACCCAGAGCAAATAAATATGAATTGCTTAGTTACATTCATTTATTGTAGAAGCAGATTCAGTATTTTCTTTGATTGGCTTTGTTTTTTTAAATTGTATTACCAATGTCCTTTTTATTAATCAGTTCCAAGATTGAGCATTTACTCTGTTTACTTTTTAAATAACTCATTTTAAGTATTTCCTACTGGAATAATTTAGTAGCATGTATTGGCATTTCTAAGACTTTTTTTGTTTTTTTTTGTTTTGTTTTGTTTTGTTTTTTGAGAGTCTTGCTCTATTACCCAGGCTGGAATGCAGTGGCACGATCTCAGCCCACTGCAACCTCTGCCTCCTAGGTTCAAGCAGTTCTCATGCCTCATCCTCCCGAGTAGCTGGGACTACAGGCATATGCCACTATGCCAGCTAACTTTTTTGTATTTTTGGTAGAGATGGGGTGTCACCGTGTTGGCTAGGCATGTCTCAAACTCCTGGCCTCAAGTGATCTGCCTGCCTCAGCCTCCCAAAGCTCTGGGATTACAGGCATGAGCCACCACACCTAGCCTCTGAGACAATTTTAAATGGAAAAAAAAAAAATTTTTTTCATTGAGTCCTGATTGCTGTCTTTTAGCATCACTGCTTTTTTTTCAGAACGGGACAGAATTATATGTGATTCCAGAATGCTTTAATGTTACCAAAGGCTATTTTTAAATACTTCTAAAATACTTGAAAATACTTCAAAATACATCTCAATGTTCACCTCTAATAAAGATAAATCCCTAGTAAGGGGTGTTGGCTCATATCTGTGAAGGGAAATGTAATAATAATCTATGAAGTGCTTTGAAAAATAATTTTGCCTAAAAGTGATTTTTGTTAATTATTGGTGAAAAACCTAATGATTTTAGGCACCCTGAGAAAGCCCTGCTTCACAAAAATATTTTTCTCATTAAGCTGATTGTTCTCTAAAATTCCACAATGAAAGATTAATCCCTTTTGCTCACTGCAGCCAAGAACTCCTGGGCTCAGGCAATCCTCTCACCTCAGCCTTCTGAGTAGCTTGGACCACAGGCATGTACCACCTCACCTGGCTGACTTTTTTGTAGAGATGAGGTCTTGCTATGTTACCCATGCTGGTCTTGAACTCTTGGCCTCAAGTGATTCTGCTTTCTCGGTCTCCTAAAGTGCTGAGATTACAGGCCTGAGACGCTGTGCCCAGTTTGTTATTTCCATTTTATAGATGTGGTCACACAGTTAATAAATGGGTCAGAACTAGTATTCAGACCCAACTACGTTTGAACTCCAAAGCCTAGGTTGTTAATCACCACTCTTCTTCTTTCCTTGGCTTCTGAGATACTGCTCTCCTGGGTTTCTCTTCCACGCACCTCAGTCTCTATAGTTCCTTTTCCTTGTATTGTTGACGTTCTACATAAGACCCTTCTTATTCTGTATGTTCTTCCTATGGAATTACGTCTACTCTATGGCATCAGCAAGTATTCGTATGTTAATGACTCCAATTCGTATTTCTGAACCAGATCTTACTCTAGAGCCTATGCATCCAGTTTGTTCAGAGAGCCTCTTACTGCTTGAATTTGCCACCTGTCCCTCTACCTTTATTCATACCTTAATGAATAGCATTATTGTCCATATGATTGCCTGAGGCAGAAAGTGGAAATCATGCGTGACTTCTCCCACTGCTACCTGAGTGATCTTTCTGGAAAACATAACTAATCACATCATAAGATCCTTACACCTCTTGGGTAGCTTTCCATATAAAAGTTGCTTAGCATGGCACATAAGGCCTTTGATGTCATGCCCCTATCTGCCTTTTAAGCACCAGTTCTCATCCATTTTGTCCTCTCACATTGCTCTTGTTTAAAATCTTGAAATCTTGTTTGAGCTGTGCTATGGGGAATTAAAAGTAAGCTTAGTCTTACGTAGTATACATCAGGCCAGAGTATTAGTAGGAAAACAACACCCCTCCAGAGGCCGCTGTGTTGGCAGCAGCACTAATTAGTCAGAAGTCCCCTTTGGAAAGGTGACTTTCCCAGCAGAAATTGAGACTTTGATACCTAAGCCCCTTATGCAAATTCTCCCTTCTTTGCCAAACTTGGAGGTTCTGGGTTTAACTTGTGTTAAGGAAAATGTATTTTTTGTAAGCCATCTGGACTGTCTACTCATTAATCCTCCCTGTACCTACTCCAGTGACCTTTCTAAAATGTAATTATTACTATGTCTCTCCTTTGCTTAAGGCCCTATTAGTTAATTTTAAATAATTTTATACATTGTAACATTGTATAAATGAATTATGCTTAGCATTTTAGGTATTTTTGTTACTTTTAAACATGATGTGAGATTTAGCTTTTGCCTACTTATAATTGTTTTTCTTATGTTTTCAATTTTGAAAGGATTGTTTCTTTAGGAAAATTTCAAAGTATTAGCTTACTGGGCATCAGAAATGTTGGCTCATTTATGTAACTTTCTCTGTAAAACTTTAAACATTAATTTGCTTCATGCAATTAAACATATAGAAGACTTTTTTTAAAAGCAATATTGTTGGACATTTAGTTATTTCAGCAGCCATTGAGTTGTCTCATTCTGAAACAACACTCAGTGGAGATTATATCCCTAAGACTTTTAAAAGTGTATGTATAATCTATACATATACCCCACAACCACTCTCCAGTGAAGTCTTTCTTCTGTTTTCTAGTCAAGAAAGTGTCACTAAAGTTTTTAATATATATTTTAAAAATTAACAGAAATGGGTGAGATACTTAGATCATATTGTTTCTAGCTCTTTGTAAGGAAACATTACTAAAATATTTTCCTCAAGGAAAATGATAGACCAGATGAGTCTTGATCTTATTTAGAAACCAAGTAGATTGTTCTATAACATGTTCCTTAGATAAATTACAGTATTTTTCTATTAGCTCTTAGGCTAGTCACTTATTTTAATTTTAGGCGATGCAAAAACTTTCTGGATGGAGTTAGAAGATGATGGAAAAGTGGACTTCATTTTTGAACAGGTACAAAATGTGCTGCAGTCACTGAAACAAAAGATCAAAGATGGGTCTGCCACCAATAAAGGTATGAAGCAATAAAAAGTTTGAATATGTTTAATACTAAATATTTCTCTCTGGCAGTATAGTGTCATTCTATTTCCAATATTGCTGTTTGTAAAAGTAGGTGGATATAATTACTTTTGAATAATACCTACTGAATTTCTTTTTATCTCAAACTACTTTTTCCCTCGTTTATCTTTTTTTTAGGGGAATGTTGCAAAAGTAACGTAACATTTGACACTTACAGAAAAATATAACAAGGAAAAATTATTCCACGTTCAGAGACAACTAGTTTTTTCATATGTATGTGTAAAAGTACATATAACTTTATTTTGCCTGCTTTAAACAGAACTTACTCTACCAGTCTTCTGAAAGCAAAATTTGTGTTCTACATAGGCAGTTAGTTCAGTCATCCAAGTTTTTATTTTTTCTATTTGTTTGTTGTCAACCCTGGTTGGTTATAGAACGTAAGACTTTAAGACGGAATCCTCCTCAATCCATCAGGACATATGGTTTCGAAGCAAATTTTTCTCCAGATTATTTTTAATACTTTCTGGGTGTTCTTATGACATTATTATTATGTGTTTATCAAAAAAAATTGGCACTGTTTTTCATTTTAATGTTCCTTCTCAATCCTCCATGAGTCAGATAAATCTAGATTCTAATCCAGTTGTACTACTTCCTAGCTGAATGTCCTGGAATAAATAGCTTAACCTCTGAGCCTCAGTTTCTTTTGTCTCTAATGCAGATAGTACTATTAACCTCTCAAGGAGTAGTGAAGATTAAATGAGATAAAACATGTAAATTGTTCAGCACAGTAGCTGGCACCATGAATAAAGGTAATGGTGATGCTGTTTTTCTGTCTTTAACAGAATACATCCAAGCAATGATTCTAGTGAATGAAGCAACTATAATTAACAGTTCAACATCAGTAAAGGGTATGTACATCTCTATTCCCAATGTAGAGTATTCTCTGATATTTTCTTGCCATGAAGCAGGATAGCCGTAATTGGTCGGGCTAATTAAAGATAATTTAAAATAAAATCTAACATCCACATTTCTAAGTTACATAAATCACAGTTTCCTCTGTTAAATGAAAAGTCCTACCCATCTAGAGACAGTAAATGCACATCCAACTAAGCATCCTAGGGAAAGAATTAAATATTTGTCTTCTTTGGGGGGGAAAAATTTCTCTTTTAAAGAGGGCAAATATAATTGTAACTTTAAAACACTATATATCTGCTTTCTGTGAAGAACAATACTTGAAAGATACATTCTTGTATAGATAAGATGGTGGGTAAATCTTTTATTTCTAGATTGCTTTTAGACCATCAGACTTCCAAGCTCTAAATCAGCTTAGAAGGATCAAAGATAATATACTAAAGAAAAACTGTTTCTCTTCTCTCAAAACTTCTGACACCAAATGTGGGTTTTCCATGCCGTGCAATTCTCCAGTATTCTGTGGACACCAATGGATGTTGTGTTCTAAAATTTAATTCAGTTCTGACACTAAGTGCTACCCAGCGTTAGCACAGATCCCACAGATTAAGGGCTCATTGCCACCAACTTGCTCCCACTTCAGACACTGGTCACAATCCCTGGGCCTCCTGTACTTCTGACTGACTTGGCTACAAATCAGAGGTTCCCACAACCCCCTCCTCAGATTCCATGATTGGCTGTAATGGCTTATAGAACTCACAGAAGCACTTACAATTACCAGTTTATTTTAAATGATATTGTAAAGGATACAAATGAATAGCCAGGTGAAAAGGTACACAGGGCAAAGTCTGGAAGAGCCTGAGAACAGGAGCTTCTGTCCCTGTGGAGTTTTGGGGTGTACCACCCTCCCAGTATGTGGATGCATTCACCAGTCTGAAAGCTCTCTGAACCCTGTTGTTCAGGGGTTTTGTGGAGGTCTCATTACATAGGCATGACTCAGTCATCAGCCCATTGGTGATTTGCTTAATCTGCCTCTTTCTCTTCCCTGGATATGGGGGTGGAAAGGGTAGGGGTGAAAGTGCCAACTCTTTAACCATGCCTTTGTCAGAAGTGCCTTGGTCTTTCTGACAATCAGCCCCCATTCTGAAGCTGTCTAGGGACACCTCACCTCTCAATAGTCATTAGCATACAAAAGACACTCTTACCACTACTGGAGATTCCAAGGGTCTCAGAAGTTCTTATGTCAGGACCTGGGGACTAAGACAAATATTATAACAGAAGATGCTCCTCTCACACCTGTTACTTGAAATTAGAAGGGTTTTAGGAATTATGTCAGGAGCCAGGGCAGAAACCAAATATATATTTCTTATGATGTTACATGTACTAAGACTGTAAAAACAAAAACTGAGAAGTTATTTTAACAGGATCAATCACCATTCCATAAATCTTAGTCTATCACACATTTGCTGAAGTTTTGAGGAAGTACAATGTTTACTAGGTTTATGTTAATGCTGTTAGATGTTGTCAATAAATTTTAATGATTTTTGTCTTTTATAATTTGGAGTCTTAAGGCTTTTAAATCTCAGAAAATATAGTCTAGCATCACCAGTCTATTTTAAGTAAACCATTTGGTATTCAAAGGTATCCTCAATTTCAGTAGCTATAGTATAGCTTTGGAAGAGTAGTTTCTTGAAGAAAACAGTCTTCCTTTCACAGTATCCTTCAGTAACACTCAGAATTGTAGGGGAGGAAAAATTTTATCTCAGTGGCTGGGGGATAAGGGCTGTAACAAAAGATAGAAGACAGATTAACAGGAGAAGAGACATAAACAAATGTGTTAATTTTTTTTTCTTTTTTTGAGACAAAGTCTCGCTCTCTCACCCAGGCTGGAGTACAGTGGTGGTATCTCGGCTCACTGCAGCCACCACCTCCTAGGTTCAAGCAATTCTCCTTCCTCAGCCTCCCGAGTAGCTGGGACTACAGGCTCATGCCACCACAGCCGGCTAATTTTTTTGTGTGTTTTAGTAGAGACAGGGTTTCACCATGTTGCCTAGACTGGTTGCAAACTCCTGAGCTCAGGCAAACTGCTTGCATTGGCCTCCCAAAGTGTTGGAATTACAGGCATGAGCTACTGCGCCTGGCCAACTTTTAGTTTTATATGTGGGAATTAGGAGGACCAGAGAGATCTTAGGGTGAATACAGGAGGATCTTTATTGAGTGCACTCAGACCCAGCAGACTTAACATCCAAAAACCAGGCCCAGAACAAAGACAGCACTTGACTTTTACACACAAGGGAGTGGGCTAGCCAGAAACAAGCTTACAGTGGCATTAAGCGTAGTGGCATGAAAGCAATGATACAGAGGCAGAACAAAGATAGTTAATCAAATTGTGACAGGTTCGTGACTCAGGATTACACATGACCATTGCTCTGCAGCCCAGATGTCTGTTATCTAGGTTTTTCTGTAGTGCCTAGCACAGCTTATTCCATGACCTTCACTGTGGTGCCCAGTTGGCCGTAACTCAGGCCTGCTCAGACAGCTCATGACCTTCACTCTACTGTTTAGATAAAACAGAATACTTGAAGTTACTAGTTACAGAGAACAGGAATCTATACACTCATACCATAAGAGAAGGGAAAATTTGTTTTTCTCCTCCCTATGTTGAGGGAGTGCTGGAAGAGTCCCAGAGCACTTTCTTTGTGTCCTGGCTTCTTAGATAGTATTATCAAGACCTTTTCTGGGTCTGGGCTGTGCCTGTTGCTGCCTCTGGGATAAGTCATCCTAAAACGGGAAAGCTTATTTCTCTTTTTAATTTTATTTTTCTTTCTTTCTTTAATTTCCTGCCTCACAGGAGCATCACAGAAAGAAGTGAATACCCAAAGCACTGGTGAGATTTGAGAGCACATTATACCACCCTAATAGGTGAAAGGGAGGGGCAGAGGAGCACTTCTGGAAGAACACATGACTTCAAAGATAAATGGGCCCTACAAGAATAAGTGGGAGATTTGTAAGAGTGTCTGAGTATAGTACTGACTGCCTCTGTTCTCCCTGATAAGATGAAATCATTCCTGGTTGATGAAACTTCTGGGAGGGGATTTATGACAATTGAGTTCCTTTTTGGGAGGATCTATTTTTAGACAGATAAGGGAACTCCAGAGAAAGCCTTTTCCTATATTTGTTCATTCTCAGATGTCTTCAATTCAAAATAATTTTTATGCTGCTATATCTCATCTGGACAATCTTTAATGGATTATATTTAGTTTTGCAGGGGAGAGGCTTTTAACCTCACTTGTTACCAAGAAAAATGATAACAACTAATTCTAAAGATTTCTTTTCATTCTGAAGAAACTTTTTTCCACAAAAAATCAGTTGGTTTTTGTTTGGGGTCTTTTAAGGAAATAATTTTATCAATAGAAATGCTGAATATTATAATTTCGTATTTTTATATAGTTTGTCCCTCTGAAATGTAACAAATGCATCAAGATAAAAGTGTATTTATTTGCTAGTGGTGAAGTGTTTTTAAGTAAACAGTTGGGGAGAGTTATGTAATTGACATTGTTGGCAAATGTAAGGATTGAAAACCTTTGGTAATAAAGTTTCATGTAGGCTGGATGCAGTGGCTCAGGCCTGTAATCCAAGCACTTTAGGAGGCCGAGGTGGGAGGATCACTTTAGCCCAGGAGTTTGAGACCAACCTGGGAAACACAATGAGACCTCATCTCTACAGATAATAAAAAAAAAAAATTAGCTGGCTGTGGTGGTATGTGTCTGTGGTCCCAGGTACTCAAGAGGCTGTGATGGGAGGATCGCTTGAGCCCAGGAAATCAAATCTGCAGTGAGCTGGGATCACACTACTGCACTCCAGCCTTCCAGCCTAGGCAAGAGAGTGAGACCCTGTCTTTAAAAAAAAAAAAAAAAAAAAAAAAAAAAGGTTTAATGCTAGCATTTATTTTAAAAAGAATGTTGAGAATGAGAGAAACAAAAGAACTTTGTGTTGAGGTCAAAACAAGCTGTCCTGGATCCAACCTAGACTCCCCAGGCTGTCATCAAACTGCTAATTACGTTTGTTTTTCTTGATGATGTGTAACTCTCAATATTTCCTCTGTCTCCATATGAAGGATTGGATAGTGTTTTCTTGAGAGAAATTATTTCCCTTTCCTCTTTTATCTAATGACTAAATCTCCATGTTTTTGAGTAAATCCTATTTCCAACTATGCTTATATACATTTATTTTGCTCATATTTGTTAATGTAGGTTTATATAACTTATGCAAATAAATTAGCTGGAGGAAAAGTCAAACTCTTAATTCGTAAAATTAATTTCTAATCAGTTATAGCTGTGAACCTAAAATAATCACAAGGGTCAGAATCTGAATTTTTTTTTTTTTTTTTGAGATGAAGTCTTGCTCTTGTCCTCCAGGCTGGAGTGCAGTGGCGCAATCTTGGCTCACTGCAACCTTCGACTCCCGGGTTCAAGCCATTCTCCTGCCTCAGCCTCCTGAGTAGCTGGGATTACAGGTGGCTGTCACCATGCCAGGCTAATTTTTGTATTTTTAGTGGAGACAGAGTTTCACCATGTTGGCCAGGCTGGTCTCGAACTCCTGACCTCAGGTGATCCGCCCTCCTCAGCCTCCCAAAGTGCTGAGATTACAGGTGTGAACCACTGTGCCCAGCCCAGAATCTAATTTTGAGAGAGTTTATTCAGGTGCAAAGCATAAGGGTAGCCATCCGAGGACTGGTGCTATACCAAAGAATGGTGATAAATGCTTCTGGTGTGGGGAGAAATGAGGATTATTTATATAGGCAAAACAGAGGTGTTGAACAGGATTACAGCATTTTTGTGCAAAGGGTAACATACAGATATTTGATTGGCTACTTTTGGTTACACTCTAAGCAGATTGTCCAACATTCTGTTGTAAACAGGTAACAGTCACAAGGGTCTCTTTCTCCATATCATTTAGACTAAGTTTGAATAAAGAATAGGGAGTCTTAGCCAGGCATGATGTCTCAGGCTTGTAATCCCAGAACTTTGGAAGGCTGAGGTGGCAGGATCACTTGAGTCCAGGAGTTCAAGACCAGCCGGGCAACATAGTGAGATTCTACCTCTACAAAACAATTTTAAAAATTAGTCGGGTGTGGAGTTGCCCATGATCACATCAATGTACTCCAGCTTGGGTGACAGAGCAAGACCTTGTGTCTTTAAAAAAAAAAAAAGAATAGGGAATCTAGTTAATGTGTAACATCTCAACACAGAAGTCAGAAAGCAATGATCATACACCAAAGAAAAAAATAATCATGTTACATGAGTCATCTTTCAGGGCTTAACTTTTCCCTTTGGCGTAATAAATTTGGAAGGTCCTAAATTTTTATTTTATTTTTACATAGCTCTCTTCAACTATCAAATTTTTATTTATTCATTCATTTTAGAGATAGGGTCTTTCTCTGTCGCTCAGGCTGGAGTACAGTGGTGCAAGTATAGCTCACTGCAGCCTACAACTCCTGGGCTTAAGCAGTGTTCCCACCTCAGTTCCCAAATAGCTAGAACTGCGGGCATGCGCCACTACGCCTGGCTAACTTTTTTTTTTTTTTTTTTCTTGTAGAGACAGGGCCTTGTTCTGTTGCTCAGGGGGCCCTTGAACTCCTGGCCTCAAGTAATCCTCCCACTTCATCCTTCGAAAGTGCTGGGATTACAGGCATGAACCTTGTGCTTGGCTCAGCTATCAGATTTTAAACCTTTCTTTACTTGGAAAATTAAAGACAGATATTTTTCAGTTAGCCACGGAGCAACCTTGAAATAGAATATCCTTTTATTAAACTTTTTTTGAGGGGGAAAGTAAGTTATAATTTTTTTATTAGAAAATAAATATACTGGGCCAGGCACAGTGGCTCATGCCTGTAATCCCAGCCCTTTGGGAGGCTCAGGTGGGCAGATCACTTGAGGACAGGAGTTCAAGATCAGCCTGACCAACATGATAAAACCCTGTCTCTACTAAAACTACAAAAATTAGCTGGGCGTGGTTTTGCACGCCTGTAATGCCAACTACTGGAGAGGCTGAAGCAGGAGAATCATTTGAACCTAGGAGGTGAAGGGTGCAGTAAGCCGAGATCACACCACTGCCTTCCACCCTGGGTAACAGAGTGAATGCGACTCTGTCTCAAAAAAAAGAAGAAATGTGAAAACTAGATCAAAAGAGATACCCAGATACTTCATCCCCTCCCCAAAGTGGTTGTAGAGCAATAGGAAAACAAAAGGTACATAAATTTTTCATTTTCTGACTTTTATAGAGCCTTTAAGAATTATGTGATTTCTCTATAAAAATGCATGCAGAAGCAGGGATACTCAATGTCCACCTTAAAGATTGGTTAAGCTTCAAATCAAGTTCAGGCCAAACTAGAGTTTCTACAGTAGAAATGTTTTCTGTCCTCAGTGTTTTATCCTATTTTATTAATATTTTTGAAAATATTGACATTTAATCTTTTGCCTCAATCTTGAAACCTTATTATGTTTGCAAATTTTAGGGATCCATATGGGCATACTCTAGTCAATGAACATATTACTTGGATACTTATAGCAAATGGTTTTTAACTTGGTATATTTGTTGCTCACATTTGTATTTTTTTGTATAGTTCATATGCCTGTGACTCAGAAGGAACAGGAAAACAAATCCAATGCATTTCCCTCTACATCATATGGAAACTCCTTTCCAGAAGACTGTACATTTCTGTATGTATATAAATTATTTGTTATTGATGCTTTTGCTCCTACAGATTTCTTCTTTATAAATCACTTGACGTTAGAATAGATGAGATATAAAAAAAAAAAATTCCCATTAAAGCTTTAAAAGTTGTATATTTTAGTATTTTATGTAGGATAGAATTTCATGAGTCTCTGAAAAGGTTATTTAATACTCCTAGTTAAGTCTTTTTATAAAGTTTAGCTTAAGATGTCTTTGTGTAATTTATTAATACACTGAAATCTACCAAGTAGTGTGTTTTTTTTGTTTTGTTTTGTTTTTTGTTTTAGTGCTTAGATTATACTGGAGAATTTAAAAATGTCAAAGTGTTTCTTTTAGTATCAGTTGAGTTTTCACAATGCATAACAGCTCTGAAGTAGTGTCAAAAAGTTTATGTATAGACTATGGGTCTATATTCTATAAGCTTATGAATAGACTAAATTTTTCTGACCTTCCCTTTCCATTTTATCATTACTTTCAGTAAAGATTCTTTGGCATAAAGGAGAATTGCAGAAGAGTGAATCTGATACTCTGACACGTAGTCTTTATTTTTAGTAGATAATACCTGGGCCTAACCCTTCAAGTACTAATTACAGAGAAGTTTCTGAAAGTTCTGTAGAGTAAAGAACATAGTTTCAAAACACAAAAAAAGTATCTTTAGAAAGAAACTTCTTTGTTACCCTAATTTCATTTGTTCTTTCAGCTCAATATTAAATTGACCAAAAAAAACTTCAATATATAATTCTTTTTTTGATTTCATGTCTGTGAGAGTTGTAGATAGACACTGTTTCTTATGATTTGGATTTACAAATACTAGAGATGTCATTGCAGTTTGAGTGGGTCTCAAAAGGCCCATAAAATTATTTTAAAATGCTCTAAAGTTAAGTTTACACTTTAGCTCCTTAATTGGCCATTTCAGTAGCTCACAAAACAGTTTTTTTCTTAGAAATTCTGACCTTTGAATATACAGTGTAAAATTTCATAAGTTTTTAAGAACAAATTCACTGAGTCTAAATCACTAAAATATGAAGTTCTTTTTCATGCAAATTACCACCAAACAAGCTCTCTACCAAACAGTTATCTATATATTTAGACATTATATTTTAAACGTAAATGCAGGAGTGGTTTATTCCTGTGAAGTATCATTTTGTGGTTTAAGTTCATTATACCAGCTTACGAGAATCTTTTTGAATTTTGGAATATTTTTTGTCCCTTTCAGCTTATCATCTTGTACAAATAAATAAGCTTTCTAATATTCATTATGGTCACCGAAAACAATATTGACCAGGACATGACCAAAGATAAAAACCTTGTGGTTGGCTCACTACTAGACACTGTTTCTATTACACTTCAGAAAGAACTCTTTAAGCAACTGTGAATTTACTTCTACAGTTGTCCCGCCTACACTTGTCACTTACAAGGTGGTCATGAACAATCAAGGTTCACTGCCATAGCATTCTGTGGCATTGCCAGACATTATCCATAGTTATTGAAAACTTTGTCGAAAAAGAAAATTCAGTTAATTGGGATTTTTCTCACCTACTTGTTGACTCAGCACCTAGTCTTGGCCTTTTAAACTCCAAATATTTAGAAGTCACACACTTGATGCCTTCTTCTGGAAATTTTTAAGAGACCAATGTTAAGCTAACCTTTCTATATTTTCTGTAGCCTGTCCTCCTTCCCTTTTTAAAAATCAGGGCAGTGAGAACTTGAGGATAAGTGGTCACAGAAAAAATCAGGGCAGTACTGTTTTATTTTTAATTTTTCCGTATTTGTAGAGTCTTCTATATGCTTAAATAAACTTGAGTTCTAGTACCCTCTCTTTAACTGTCACAGACTTCAGTTTCTTTTTTTTTTTTTTATTGTTTCCAACTTGAGAGCCATACTTACAGATGGAAAAGACAAAGGCAGAATTGTTTTTGAGAAACTCTTTCTTCTTTTTGTTATCAGTTAACCTTATCTTTCTCCTAACAGATTATTTTCTTGTTCTAAGCACTTTAGTTGTTTTTTGTTGTTGTTGTTGTTGTTGTTGTTATTTTATTAGCATTTTTGGAAACCTCGGTTCTTACTAGGCTTTGTGATACTTTTCTTACCGGTTCATACCAATGTTTCATATTCGTAATTAACTGTCAGAATTTCATTTCCTTAAGAATCTCCCATCTCTCTTGTACTGTATTGACACTCAGAGGCTTTTGTTTTTTTGAGATTATACCTAACTTTGAGTTGAGCTTTCTGAGATCCTTTCAGATGAAGGAACATGTCTTATTAGGCTTAGGATTTTCTTCCTTTGCTGTTAAGAATTCCAAGGAAGCATTTCATTTTTGACTGGAATTATGTTTAAATAATTCCTTTTATATTTCCTCTGCAGGCCGGAAGTTTATTACTTATTTTACTTTCAGTACTTAAACCCTCTTAGCAGGCCAGTGGTCACATAGGCTGCCTGGTAAACTAAATGGTCAATAACTTAAGCCAGGGATTCTCAGCCCCGGCTAAACTGCTCGAGATTAGGCTGAGCATGGTGGCTCATACCAGTAATCCCAGCACTTAGGAAGGCTGAGGCAGGAGGACCACTTGAGCCCAAAAATTCAAGACTAGCCTGGGCAACATGGAAAAACCCCATCTCTACAAAAAAATAACAAAAATTAGCTGGGAGTAGTGGCACATGCCTGTGGTCCCAGCTACTTGGGAGGCTGAGGTGTATCACCTAAGTCCGGAAGGTCAAGTCTGCAGTGAGCCATGATCATGCCTCCACACTCTAGCTTGGGTGACAAAGTGAGACCCTATTTCACAAAAAAGATTATACAAACTATCAATGGCAAACCCCAGGATGAAATCTTGGGTCTAATAAGACACAGGCTTCAGTTTTTTGTGAGGTTTTTCCTTTTCTTTCTTTTCTTTTTTTTTTTTTTTGAGACAGCAGGGTCTCACTCTGTCTCGCTGAGTGGACTGCAGTGGCACATAGTCACAACTCACTGTAGCCTTGACCCCCAAGCTCAAGCGATCCTTCCACCTCAGACTCTCAAGTAGCTGGGACTACAGGTGCATACCACCACACCTGGCTAATTTTTAACTTTTTTTTTTTTTTTTTTTTGGTAGCGATGTGATCTCGCTGTGTTGCCCAGGCAGGTCGCGAACTCCTGGTCTCAAGCAATCCTCCCTCCTCAGCTTCCCAAAGTGCTGGGATTACAGGCATGAGCCACCCCACCATACCCAGTCAGTATTTTATTTTTGAGTTGAACTGAATTTCTACTCCATATAAGTGAGTTATGACATAGGTAAATGTAAAAATTAAAAAAAATAATTAAAAAGATATCCTTTTTATACTTTTGTGATTTTAGAAGTCTGAATTTCTTCTTTTTTTTTTTTTTTTTTTTTTTTGGTCAAGTGTAAACTTTGGTTTGTCAGGAGTACACACCTATTCAAGCTAGCTTAAGTAGTGGACTTTACTAGAAGTGTACGAGGCATGCAGCTGTGGTTAGCATACTGGGTGACATTGGGCTTGCACCACTACTTAAAGACACAGGTGTAAATTTAAGCCATTTATGTGGCTTTTTACATGACATGCACACAAACCCAAAAGATTGTTAAAAAAAAAAAACATGCACACACAAGTACCTAGACATACATACACACATATATGTAAGTAAAATAGGTCTTGAAGAACAGAAAATGTAACACAGCAGGCCATGTGAACACTAAAATAGGAACTCAAAAGTCAGTACCTGAGGTCAGGGTTGACACAGTCTCAACTCTACTTATATCTGTTACCAGTAGGTTTCTTCTCTTCCCACATGACCAAACATAGCTGCTCCAGCTGAACTCTAACCTTCTAGTGCAAATGTTACCTCATGAGACATATATATATATATATAATTTTTTTTTTTTTTTTAAATAGAGACAGGATCTAGTCATGTTGCCCAGGCTGGTCTTGATCTCCTGGGCTCAATGAATCCTCCTGCCTCGGCCTCCCACAGTGCTGGGATTACAGGTGTGAGCTACCACACCCAACCATTTTTTTAAATATCTTAATTTAAATTCTTGAAAGAGACTGTATAAAAAGCCTAGTATGTATACAAGACCCAACGTCTTTGAGTACACTGAAATTAATATACCTTTCAGAAGAGGATGACCAAAGAAGAGACTGAGTAAAATAACAAATTTACCTACTGCAGTATTTAGATGAATACAGTTTACATTCTTGTTTTAAAATATGCCCCCTTAATGGTCATAGAGGATAGAATGACTTCTTACTTTAGCCTTGCCAAAAGCTAGATAATCAGTTGGCAGCCTCTAAGCCGTGCTTCACTTTGATGTTCAGGGTGACTAACGACACCCTGAACAATTGTCAAATCGAATGCAAACTGAGAAATCCTTACCGAGAGACTGGCAAACAGGTCCAGACAGCCGTGGACTTCTCCTTCTCACTAGTTATTCCTTATCCTGTATTTACCTCTAGCACTTTTAATCAATAACTAGATTTACAATACTGTACATAGAATTGGTTTTGTTTATTTCTGGTTTTTTTTTCCGGTAATGTATCTTCACACCTAAATGAAGTTAACCCTCCTCTCCATAAAATTGGGATGAAATTAGGTTACTTTATACTTAAGACTTGTAAGTTGGGGGTTTTTTTCTTCTATTTAGTAAAATGAAGCACAGATAAGAAAAATCTTTTCTAAGGTTCATGCTAGTGTTTTATTTTTATGTTTTTCTCCTTCTTTTCTGTTTTTTTCCTCATCTCCTCCCACTCCTCCCTAACTCTTCTTAAATGTAAAACATATATTTCTCTGTGTTAATTGCTCAGTAACTAGAGTCTTGTATCTCCCAGTTTTTATTTATTAGTCATAAGAAGAATACTTTTAAGCTAGTTTGACTTTCTTGAAATGTAAATTCCAAATTACAAGTTTTACCAGCATATTTACTATTACAAATTTTGGTCCTAAGTGGTTCTAATACAACTCCAAGTAGTGGCTAACTTGGAGTTGTATTTGTTGTGTCATATGAGGAAATTATGTAAAGGACATTAAACTACTATTCAAATATTAGTTGTTATTTAAGAACTAAAGATAACCCAGATACTTTCTCCCTCACATATATCCTGAATTAATCCCTTCATATTCCAAGAAAAATTTGAGTCATCTACATTAATATTTAATGTTCCCCTTCCTCCAAAGAGCAAAACAAGAACCAAAAATTTCATACCTGAGGCCAGGTGCAGTGACTCATGCTTGTAATCCTAGTACTTTGGGAGGCCAAGGCAGGCAGATTGCTTGAGCTCAGGAGTTTGAGGCCAGCCTGGGCAACATGGTGAGACTCCATCTCTACCAAAAATGCAAAAAATTAGCTGGGCGTCGTGATGCATGCCCATGGTCCCAGCTACTCTAGAGGCTGAGGTGGGAGGATTGCATGAGCCCAGGAGGCAGAGGTTGTGGGGAACCAAGATTGCACCACTACACTCCAGTCTGGGTGACAGAGTGAGACCCTGTCTCCAAAAAAAAAAAAAAAAAAAAATTCATAGGCGAAATGGGGAACTCAAATGACATTTACAGAATAATATACTGCAGAATCCAATTTGAAACATATTTATTTGGTTAAGTCAAATTGAAAAGGACAACAGAACAGTTTACTATCTCTATAAATCTCTTAAGTGTATAAGTAACTTGAGAGTGAGTAACTTATATCAAAACCAAGAACAGGGCCATGAGAGCCTAAGGAATGTATTACAGTGAATTCTGAATGAAAGAAAATAGGGTGGTTTATCTCAGATAGACAAATAAATAGAATATCCGGAGTTCAGATTATACTATAATTCCTTATAAGAAAAAGTGGTAAGAAGGAACTTGACACTTAATAATGGGGAACAAGTAGTTTCCAGGTACCACCTTTGAAAAACAAGAAGATATCGGATACTAAAATAAATCAAGGACCAGGCATGGTGGCTCACACCTGTAATCCCAGCACTTTGGGAGGCCAAGGAAGGTGGGTTACTTGAGGTCAGGAGTTCGAGACCAGCCTGGCCCACATGGTAAAACCCTGTCTCTACTAAAAATACAAAAATTAGCTGGTTGTGGTGGTGGGCATCTGTAATCCTGGCTACTTGGGAGGCTGAGGCAGGAGAATCACTTAAACCTGGGAGGTGGAGGTTGCAGTGAGCCGAGATCACGCCACTGCACTCCAGCTTAGGTAACAGAGTGAGACTCCGTCTCAAAAAAAAAAAAAAAAAAAGAATAAAATGAAATGAAATAAATCAAGGAATAAAAATAATTACTAAATTGGATTAGGCTAAAGAAGATAGAAATTAAATGGAAAAGAAAAACAAAAGGTGAGTTATAGAATATATTTCTTACTATGTTATGTCCTTTCCAATATTATTCAAAAGCACTAGATAAATTGAAATTATTTAGGGAAGCATAACCTTACCTTCCCCTACCCCCTCATTTTTAATGCATTAGGCATTAGTACATTGTAGTCCATGGATAGTGATGGATTTACAGTAATCATTTCGCTGGGTTCTCACCAATATTTTTTACTATCTTTTCAAGAAATTTAAAAGATAGAGTGTATATATAAAGGAATATAACTCATGCCATCCAGAATTTACAGCTATTAACGTTCCATTGTGTGTACTTCCAGTCTCTCTTTTATTTTGATTTTTTTGGAGATGGAGTCTTCGTTCTGTCACCCAAGCTGGAATGCAGTGGTATGATCTCGGCTCACTGCATCCTCTGCCTCCCGGGTTCAAGCACTTCTCCTGCATCAGCCTCCAGACTAGCTGGGACTACAGGTGCACACCACCATGCCTGTCTAATTTTCTGTATTTTAGTAGAGATGAGGTTTCACCATGTTGCCCAAGCTGGTCTTGAACTCCTGAGCTCAGGCATTCCCCCTGCCTCAGCCTCCCAAAGTGCTAGGATTACAGGCACGAGCCACTGTACCTGGCCCTGGTCTCTTTGTAAAAAAGAAAATGAAACATTATAGTATCTTTGAACTATATTCAACTTCCCAGCATGACAGGTTTCTTTGTCCTGTCTACCTTTCTAGGAGCAATCACTATCATCAATTTTTTTTAAATTTATAATTGACACAAAATTGTACATAGTTATGGCAAACATTCAATGCAGGTATACATTATGGTATGATCAAATCAGGATAATTACCTTATCACTATAAACATTTATCATTTCTTGGTAGTGACAGCACTCAAACTCTTCTAACTATCTTGGAAAAAACACACTGTTATTTGCTATAGTCTCCCTACTATGTAATAGAAGACCAGAATTTATTCTTCCTGTCTCCTTTTTATCTTTTATTTTTTTTAGAGATAGAGTATCACTCTGTCACCCAGGCTGGAGTTCAGTGGCACGATCATAGCTCCCTGTAATCTTGAACTCCTGTCACAATCTTCCCACCTCAGCCTTTCCAATAGCTAAGACTACAGGCACACGCCATCATGCCAGACTTATTATTATTTTTTTTTTCACTTTTTGTAGAGACAGGAGCTTGCCGTATTGCCTGGGCTGGTCTCGAACTCCTAGGCTTAAGCAATCCTCCCACCTCCTTCTCCTGAGTTGCCGGGATTACAGGCTTGAGTGACCGTGCCTGGCCTAATCTTCCTCTCTAACTGTAACACTGACCAAGACTAACCTCTCTCAGTGCCCCATTCTTTCCTGCCCTCCCCTACCCTCTTCTGTCTACTATGTAGACAGAAGATAATCAGCCTTCTACTGTCTACTATGAAATCACATTTTTAGATTCCAGATATGAGTGAGATCCTGCCATGTTTGTCTTTCTGTACCTGGCTTATTTGACTTAACATAATGTCCTTCAGGTTCATCCATTTACCAGGTTCATCCATTGTTACCGCAAATGACAATATTCCATTCTTTCTTATGGCTGAGTATTCATTGTTGGTGTGAATGTGTATATATGTGTGTGTATACACATTTTTATCTATTCATCTGTAGATGGGCATTTATATTGATTCCATATATTGGCTACTGTAATACTGTAATAAACATGGGAATGCAGTTGTCTTTTTGGTATACTGACTTCATATCCTTTGGATATGTATCCAGTGATGGGATTGTTGGATCATATGGTTGCTCTATTTTTAATTTTTTGAAGAACTTCCATACTGGTTTCCATAATGTCCATACTGATTTACATTCCCACCAATAGTGTACAGATGTACCTAAGAGATAATTGCAGATTTGGTTCTGGACCACTGCAATAAAACAAATATCACAATAGAACAAGTCACAAAAAGGTTTTGGTTTCCCAGTGCATGTAAAAGTTACATTTACACTATACTATAGTTTATTAAGTGTGCAGTACCATTATGTCTAGAAACACAGTGTACATACCTTAATTTATAAATACTTTATTGCTAAAAAATACTGACAATAATCTGAGCCTTTAGCAAGTCCTAATCTCTGTGCTGGTGAAGAGTCTTGCCTTGATGTTGATGGCTGCAGACTTGTGGGCAGAGGATTACCCAGGTGCCGAGGCAAGAGACTGAAAGCACAAACTGTTTCAGCATAATAAAGAAAATAGTTAGAATAAGAATAGTTATAATACAAATTAGATACAGAGATGATCATGAACATTATCAATCATTAGTATAGACATAATTAATCATTAACTTTTAATATTACTCTTTGTGGTATTACTGATATAACTAAGGAATAACCAGCGGGTATAGGGTCAGGTGCTAAAGGGACATTGTGAGAAGTCGCCAAGAAGGCAAGAGCTGAGCCCTCTGTCACGCCCGCATAAGGGCCGCTTGAGGGCTCCTTGGTCAAGCGGTAATAGCCAGTGCCTGGGAAGGCACCCATTACTTAGCAGACCACGAAAGGGAGTCTCCCTTTCCTTGGAGGGGTCAGGGAACACTCTGCTCCACCAGCTTCTTGTGGGAGGTTAGATATTATCCAGGCCTACCCGCAGTCATCCAGAGGCTTAAGCCCCTCCCTGTGGTGCTGTGCTTCAGTGGTCATGCTCATTGTTCACTTTCATGTTCCTCCCATACTCCTGGTTCCTCTTTGAAGTTCTTAGAAGATAGCAATAGAAAAAAAAATAGTGAAATTCTTAAAGTCTTTGATCTTTCTAATAAGTGCATAGAAGAAAACGCTGACATATGCTGCCTTCTGTCTCTGCTTCGGCTACCTGAAAGGGAAGGGACCCCTGTCCTATGATCATGTGACTTGCTTGACCTTATCAATCACTTGGACGACTCACCCTCCTTACCCTACCCCCTTGTCTTGTATACAGTAAATATCAGCGCGCCCAGCCATTCGAGGCCACTCCTGGTCTCCGTGTCTTGGTGGTAGTGGTCCCCCGGGCCCAGCTGTTTTCTCTTTATCTGTTTGTCTTGTGTCTTTATTTCTTGCTATCTCTCGTCTCCGCACACAGGGAGAACACCCGCAAAGCCCCATAGGGCTGGACCCTACACTGACTAATGAGGGTGGTGGCTGCTGACTGTTGGAGTGACTATGACAATTTCTTAAAATAAGACAGCAATAAAGTTTGCTACATTGATGGACTCTTTCTTTCACGAAAGAGTTCTCTGCAGTATGTGATGCTCTTCATTGACAGCATTTTACCCACAATAGAACAGCTTTCAAAATTGGAGTCAGTGCTTTCGAAGCCTGCCACTGCTTTATCAACTAAATTTATGTAATGTTCTATTATAAATCCTTTGTTGTCATTTCAACATTGTCCATAGCATCTTCATGAGTAGATCCCATCTCAAGAAACCACTTTCTTTGCTCATCCATAAGAAGCAGCTCCTCATCCATTCAAGTTTTATCCTGAGATTGCAACAATTTAGTCAGATCTTCAGGTTCTACTTCTCATTCTAGTTTTTTGCTATTTGTATCACATCTGCAGTTACTTCCTCCACTGAAGTCTTATGCCCCTCAAAGTCATTCATAAGGGTTAGCATCCACTTCTTCCAAACTCCTGCTAAGGCTGATATTTTGACCTCCTCCCATGAATCACAAGTTTTATCTAGCATGGTGAATCCTTTCCAGAAGGTTATTTACTTTGCCCAGACCCATCAGAGGTATCACTATGGCTGGCAGCTTAATGGCCTTATAAAGTGTATTTCTTAAATAATAAGACTTGAAAGTCAAAATTACCCCTTTGTCCATGGGCTGAAGAATGGATGTTGTGTTAACAGGCATAAGAACAACATTAATCTTGTACATCCCCATTAGAGCTCTTTTTTTTTTTTTGAGACAGAGTCTCGCTCTGTTGCCCAGGCTGGAGTGCAGTGGCCGGATTTCAGCTCACTGCAAGCTCCGCCTCCCAGGTTTACGCCATTCTCCTGCCTCAGCCTCCCGAGTAGCTGGGACTACAGGCGCCCGCCACCTCGCCCGGCTAGTTTTTGTATTTTTTAGTAGAGACGGGGTTTCACCGTGTTAGCCAGGATGGTCTCGATCTCCTGACCTCGTGATCCGCCCGTCTTGGCCTCCCAAAGTGCTGGGATTACAGGCTTGAGCCACCGCGCCTGGCCCATCAGAGCTCTTGAGTGACGAAGTCATCATGGCTCACTACAGCCTTGACCTCCCCAGGCTCAGGCAGTCCTCCTACCTCAGCCTCCTGAGTAGCTGGGACTACAGGTGTGCACCACCACGTCCCACTAATTTTTTTCTATTTATAGTAGAGATGGGATTTCTCCATGTTGACCAGGCTGGTCTTGAACTCCTGGGCTTAAGCGATCCTCCTACTTCAGCCTCCAAAAATGTTGAGATTGCAGGCATGGGCCACTGCACCTGACTGTAGCCTCTTTTTATGAGAAAAGTATACTCATATTTATATTTGGAAATTTTATAAATAAGTGTTTCAAATGTATGTTCCTCTTGACCTAGTAATTCCTCTTAAAGGAATGTATTTTAAAATAATAATCAGGAATTTGGTCAAGGATTTATATATGAGGATGTTCATTAAAGTAGTAACATAGAGACAAATTGGAAACAAACATTTTCAACATTAAAAGATTTATAGGGCTGGCGTGGTGGCTCACACCTGTAATCCCAGCACTTTGGGAGGCCAAGGTGGGTGGATCACTTGTGGTCAGGAGTTTGAGACCAGCCTGAACAACATGGTAAAACCCCATCTCTGCTAAAAATACAAAACTTAGCTGGACTTGGTGACACATACCTGTAATCCCAGCTACTTGGGAGGCTGAGGCATGAGAATCGCTTGAACCTGGGAAACAGAGGTTGCAGTGAGCCAAGGTCATGCCACTGCACTCCAGCCTGGGCAATAAAGCGAAACTCTGTCTCTCAAAAAAAAAAAAAAATTCTAAATAAATTATAGTACATCCTTTCACCTGTTAGACTCTGAAATCCAAAAGCTTCCAGACCCACCTGATTGATGAAACACTATGAAAACAGACATTCTTATTTATTGCTGAAGGAACTGACACAATGGAGAACAATGTGGCAATATTAATGAAATAACTAATCCATTTGCCTTGTAACCTAGCACTCCCATTTCTGGGAATATGTTCTGCAACAATATCTTTACATGTATGAAATTGTTATTCATACAATAAAATTCATAAGTAATCTTAAAGATTATTACAATAAAATTAGTTATTAAAAGATCACTGTATAAGTTTACTGTATATGTTCTAAAAGATAACTGTGTAAGTTAACTAGTCCACTATTGTGGTCTAGCCTATACTACATGTTATGGAAAAAAGTCCATTATTGCAGACTAGGTAATTAAATTGTGGACTTACACAAAGGATTACTATACAGTTGGAGAAAGGATGAGGAAGCTCCATATCTGCGTGTCCTATGTGATAGCCACTAGCTACATGTGGCTGTTTAAATTTGAATTAATCAAAATTAGATAAAATGTAAAAATTCAGTTCTTTGGTCATGCAAGCTACATTTAAAAGTGCTCAGTAGCCACATGTGCCTACTGGCTACCATATTGGACAGCACAGGTATAGACCATTTCTATCAATGGAGAAAGTTTTTTTGGATGGCACTGCTTTATATAGTGTATTACTCCGTTTTCACGCTGCTGATAAAGACATACCCAACACCGGGCAATTTACAAAAGAAAGAGGTTTAATGGACTTACGTTCCACGTGGCTGGGGAGGCCTCACACTCATGGCAGAAGGCAAGCAAGAACAAGTCACATCTTAACATGGATGGTGACAGGCAAAGAGCTTGTGCAGGGAAACTCCTCCTTATGTTACTTACCATCAGATCTCATGAGACTTATTCACTATCACGAGAATAGCACAGGAAAGACCTGTCCCCATGATTCAATTACCTCCCACCAGGTCCCTCCCACAACACGTGGGAATTCAAGATGAGATTTGGGTAGGAACACAGCCAAACCATATCATACAGCAAATACAACACATCTCTAAAATACCTGTATTATAATACGTAACAGACACCTAAAGATAGAACATACTATGTAAAACAAAACTCAGATTATTTGTGAAAGTTTAAAACCTGATTTCCAAACACATGGAAGCTTTTCACAGATTTTTTTTTTTTTTTTTTTTTTTTAAAGACAGAATCTCACTCTGTCACCCAGGCTGGAGTGCAATGGTGTGATCATGGTTCACTGTAGCCTCAACCTCCCAAGTCCAAGCGGTCCTCCCACCTCAGCCCCCAAAGTAGCTGGCACTACAGGCATGCACCACCACACTTGACTAATTTTGTTTACTTTTTGTAGGGACGAGGTTTCACTGTGTTGCCCAGGCTGATCTTGAGCTCCTGAGCTCAAGCAATCCTTCCGCCTTGACCTCTCAAAGTGCTGGGACTACAGTTGTAAGCCATCACACCCTGCTGACGTTTTTTTTAGATTAATAACCACCCCATTTTCTCCTGTCAGTTTGCCATTTTTTCAGATGTATCAATATGATTGCGAGGTAGATCACATATTATGGAAAGAATTCAGTTGGTACTATTGTTGAAGGCAAACAGTATAAAGGATTCTTAATGAATTAATAAGTTTTCAGCCAGCCTTTGTTTTTGGCATGTAAAGAGCTTGATCCCAGCATGCCTGAAGAAATAACCTTCTTCAGTGCTTTATTGATTACATGCTCTAAATCAACTCTAAATTTGCTAGGTGCTATGAAATACCTAACAGAAAGTTACAGCTGTAATCACAGCTTCCTGGAGTATTCTGAAATCAGGTATAAGGCAGACCTGGTGCATGCCTGTACCAGCTATTTGGGAAACTGAGGCAGGAGGATCACTTGGGGACAAGAGTTCAAGGCTGCTGTGTGCTGTGATCACACCTGTGAATGGCCACTGCACTCCAGCCTGGGCAACATAGCAAGACCCCATCTCTGAGAAAAGTTTTAAAAATAGATACAATGTTTGTATGGCTGCAGAACATCTTAAAATGTGTATCTTAGAGTCTGGCTTATTTTAATATTGTCTAAGAAGATAGGAAATAATTATAGTTTTTTTTAAATGAATTGAACTATAAATCTGAGATGCTAATGAATTATTTATTTTAACAGAACGGAAAATAAGGAAATTCTCTCTCTTGAAGATAAAGTTGTAGACTTTAGAGAAAAAGACTCATCTTTGAATTTATCTTACCAAAGTCATGACTGCTCTGGTGCTTGTCTGATGAAAATGCCACTGAACTTGAAGGGAGAAAACCCTCTGCAGCTGCCAATCAAATGTCACTTCCAAAGACGACATGCAAAGACAAACTCTCATTCTTCAGCACTCCATGTGAGTTATAAAACCCCTTGTGGAAGGAGTCTACGAAACGTGGAGGAAGTTTTTCGTTATCTGCTTGAGACAGAGTGTGACTTTTTATTTACAGATAACTTTTCTTTCAATACCTATGTTCAGTTGGCTCGGAATTACCCAAAGCAAAAAGAAGTTGTTTCTGATGTGGATATTAGCAATGGAGTGGAATCAGTGCCCATTTCTTTCTGTAATGAAATTGACAGTAGAAAGCTCCCACAGTTTAAGTACAGAAAGACTGTGTGGCCTCGAACATACTATCTAACCAACTTTTCCAGCATGTTTACTGATTCCTGTGACTGCTCTGAGGGCTGCATAGACATGTGAGTAGAAAAACATAGCATTTCAAAAAGCTTCTGAATGTAAGGACACTTGTTAAGAAGTCTTGTTATGTATTAATTTGTCTATCTAAAACCTGTTCGAGAGTCTACAGTAAGACTGGGCATGGTGGCCCACGCATGTAATCCCAGCACTTTGGGAGACCAAGGTGGGAGGCCAGCTTGAGCACAGGAGTTTGAGACCAGCCTGGGCAACATGGCAAAACCCCATCTTTACAAAAAAATTTTAAAATTCGCTGGGTATGGTGGTGTGCACCTATAGTCCAACTACTCTGGAGGCTGGGGTAGGAGGTCTGCTTGAGCCCAGGAGGTCAAGGATGCAGTGAGCTGTGATCACACACTGTATCAGAGGCCTGGACAACAAAGCAAGACCCTGTCTCCAGAAAAAAATAAAAAGGTCTACAATGGGAAAATGAGCTCTCACTAGCAGTAGGAAAAAAAGCCTCTAATTATTTGCCAAATATGGTAATTTGAAAGTTACTTCTTCTAAGGATGCATATTTCCTTTAATCTAGTTCTAATACATTAAGAGATCATCAATAGCATTACAACAAATGATATTTAACAGTGCCAGACACTGTGACAAGTACTTTACATTCATTCTCTTAATCGTCACAAAAACCCATGAGGTAGATAATATCTCAGTGTTATACATGAGGAAGTTAGGCCTCATAGAAGTCAATTTGGAGAGATCATAGAACAAATTGTGGAGACAGGATTTGAACCCATGTTCTTAACCATTGGGTTATATGTTGCATTTTACTTTTAAAAATCATTTGCTGGCTAATGTGATGCGTATAACTAGTGTTTTCTTGATCGTAGTATAGTATTAATATCCCATGAAAAAAATGAAAACATGTTCTAATATATTAAGACTTTGAAAACTATTTTCAGGGTATGTAGTACACATACATTTGTAGGAATACAGATGTAGAGTGGTGTTGCATTATATGTACATTTAATGCAAATTTAGCTACCTATACTTGGCAAAAAAAGAATAAGAGAATGATAAATAATTTAAATAGCATAATAATAGTTTTCACCATCCTCTCAGTTAATTGGAGTGTAAAATGAGAGCTATATCTACTGTTACCTCAGTTTGGCTCAGTTCCTTGAGGCCTCTCATAGAGAAAACCTCTCACTGCACTGTTTTATTCTATTTAAAAATATGTATTTTGTTTTGTAAAGATTACCTCTAAATGTAACCCAACTACCTCATCTGGGGACTTGGCTCTCCAAGGGAATAGAAACAGGTACCTACCTGCACAAGACTGGGAACTAGGCCAATATCTCACAGGGCCTGGAACTGTATTAATGAAAACCTTGTTAACAGCTGTAAAACCAATAGGGTCAGAGCCAAAGCGTTGGAGAAGGCACCCAACGTAGAGCAGCACAAAGGACTAAACCCCACAGAAGGTATGATTTCAAACAAACATTTAAAGCACCCACGCAACAATGTTTAGGATCATGAAGGCAGCATGAATCCCAACAAGTAGAGAGAATTCACACCTGAGGAATCAGAGATAAATGTTGAATCTAATTGAAAGGGATTTTAAAACAGGTATAATTAAACTGTCCCAAGAGGCTGGGCACAGTGGCTCGTACCTGTAATCCTAGCTCTTTGGGAAACTAAGGTAGGAACATCATTTGAGCCCAGGAGTTCGAGACCAGCCTGGGCAACCTAGCGAAACCCCATCTCTACAAAAATACAAAAGTTAGCCCAGCGTGGTGGGACGCACTTGTAGTCCCAGCTACTCAAGAATCTGAGGTGGGAGGATCACTTGAGTCCAGGGAGGTCGAGGCTGCAGTGAGCCGAGATTGCACCACTGCACTCCAGCCTGGGCAACAGAGTGAGACCCCTTCTCCAAAAAGAAAAGAAAAACTATTAATTGTATATGAAGTGAGCAATACCTAATCCTGTAGAAAAGTTAAAAGGAATTAACTAGATTTGTATATAGCATGGATGGGTCTCAAAAACATTATACTGAACAAAAGAAAGCAAGTTATAGAATAATACCTATAGTAAATTTTTTTATAATGAAAAATACACAATGTATTGTTTGTAGATACATGTGTATATAAAAGCATAAAGGATGCCACACTAAATCTCTTGAGAGTTTAGTTATATCTGTAATGCTTTACTTTTTAACTTTTTTTAAGAAGACCATGTGTATGTGGTGTATATGTGGTGTGTATATTTTAAATTATATATACAGGGAAAATAACTAGATAAAATGCTGACAACTAATTCTGGATAGTGAAAATATGGATGTTTATTATCTGTATTTTTCTGTACTTTTTAAACTTTGCACACAAAATCACATGGAAAAAACAATTACAGATTTTCATATCTGTAAACAGAATCCAAATTAATGAATTTGTTGATTGTTGTCTTGTTCTTTTCTCTTGCAAACAAGCAGCCACCATTCTGATGTGTATGAATTAATAGAGAAAATACAGAAGAGAATCATAGAGGAAAAGACCTTAAAGTCACTTGTTCAGCAAAGGAAACTAAGATCCAGAGATTTTAACCAGCTCACCAGCAGTCACTTACCTAGTTATACAGCTAGAGTCCCCAAGTTCCTTACTTTGTATCAAATTATGGTTCCCTATCAAATTAGTTAATCATCTGAATAGAGGGGAAAGTACATAAAGTTTTATGGTTGCAAGCTTCCTGCCTCACAACAGTATGAAAAAAGGATTCAATAATAGTAGCCAGATACCCAGCATCAATCTCCCCAGTCTGTTTCTGTGTCACTGGAGTGAAAGAGAACTTAAGACATCTGCAAAACTACATCCTTACAAATTTGACATATTTAAGTTTATCCATTGTAAAAGAGCAGAACTAGCAGAATTCTCACAAATAAGCTTCTGTGCTGAGCAGGGAAATTAAAGGAATTGATTTTGAAAAGCTAAACTCATATAGTTAAGTATTTCATGAGCAAATAGAGATGCAGTGCAGTTTATAATTATTTATGAATTTTGGGAGGTACTGTCCTTCAAAGAGATCTGTGTAGGGAAAAAGCTCATAGTGTTCATGAGCCAAACTATTCGAAATGCTATTGCATCTTTTATTGCATCATTTACACTTTTATCAAGACAGTCTCTTGACTTAACTTGGTGCTTTTTCATTCTTTCTCCAACCATTGCCTTCCTTTTAGAACAAAATGTGCATGTCTTCAATTGACAGCAAGGAATGCCAAAACTTCCCCCTTGTCAAGTGACAAAATAACCACTGGATATAAATATAAAAGACTACAGAGACAGATTCCTACTGGGTAAGGTACCTTGAGGATTTGTTGCAGGGTGTATATATCTTTGAAGGTGGGTACCTTTTATTGTAGTCTAAAATCATATGTTTATTTAACCAGATGTTAAATGTGGTTTAATTTGGTTCCAATACCAAAAATCTAAATTATTAAGGAATAAAAATCCTGTATATTGTTTATGGAAATGGTAGTCAGAGACCACATATACATCATGCGGAGTGTACTCAAACACTCATCTGCTTTGAGACTGGCTCTTACCCCTGTAGGATCAGCCTACTTTGGGCAGCCATTTCTCCATTTAAAAATACGCTGTCTAGAACTCATTTGAGAATTGGGAATTTTCAACCTTTCAAGGTACTGACTCACTTTATCTTCACAAAGCAGCTCTATAAGGGAGGTACTGTCATATAATCTCCATTTTAAAGATGCAAAGAGAAGTTAAATAACTCATCCAAGATAATACAGCTAGTAAATGTGGAAGCTGTGATGGGAACCCAGGCACCCTATCTCTAAGAGCTTTCACATTTAGCCTGCTTCCCTCAGTAGTTGTCAGTGCCAGTGAAGTGGCAATAAACTGCTTTTTGCTTTATGAGGTGTCTGATTTTCTCTTTTGCATATTTTGTTGACAGCATTTATGAATGCAGCCTGTTGTGCAAATGTAATCGACAGTTGTGTCAAAACCGAGTTGTCCAACATGGTCCTCAAGTGAGGCTACAGGTGTTCAAAACTGAGCAGAAGGGATGGGGTGTACGCTGCCTAGATGACATTGACAGAGGGACGTTTGTTTGCATTTATTCAGGTAAAGCAAAGGTTTATTTTAAAATTATTCTAGGGTAGGATCCTCTTTTCTGAATATCCATTTTCCTAGCCAGGGCCGTTGAGAGCTTACAACAAGGTAAAAAGTAACAGTATCTAAAAGGAACATCAGAGAAAGGCAGATGAACTGGGAACTTGAGCACTAAAGAGATGAGATGCTTAGGACATACTTTCTTCCAGAAAAGAAAGGTTCAGAGATGACACTTGGGTTTTTGTGTGAGAGCTTGTTATGTCCAAGGCACATTTGTTTTGTCCGCATGGCTACAGGTACTTTGGGGTAAGGGAAGAAAACTTTTTAAAAGTAAAAATACTAGATGACTAGTAAAGTCAAGGTAAAGATTACTAGTCAAAAACTTTCTTATTCAATGTTTTGAGCTGTTACTAGAATTTAACAAGTTAATTATGTAATATCTGCATGTTATAATTCAGTCAGTGACTTTAGGCAACTCACTTTATTTTGGGGACTGCAGAGAGTTGTCCATGCCGCAGAGCAAAACTTCCCGAGCAGTGTGTTACAGTCATGCAATTACTGATTCTTTAGGGCCACAGCCCCCAGGACCAAACACATCAGCCTTCGGTAGTCTTACACATTTACCTCCAGCATGTCAGGCAAAACCCCTTATTTTCTGTGCACATCCTTATGTGAGAAAGTTTGGGAAACACGGCTTTAGAACCAATCTAAAGGACTTGTTCTTGACTTAGTTTTAGCAGCTAGGCAGCAGGGAACAGAACAACCAAGTTCTGAAAATTACTCATCTGAAAAAATCAGATTTATCTGTTTACATGACCAAGTGCTTAAAAAAGAAAAGAAATGTCAGGTTCACATCAGAGAGGGCAAGAAAAAGCTTGCAGAGTTATCTGAATTCAGAGTAGTCACACGTATGGATCCCTGCCACTCTGCACTTACAGATCCACATTCTACACAGCCTGCCTAGACATTCATCTCTCATACTTCTCAAAATAACTGTTGGATGAAAGCTACCTGTAAAATGCCAAGCGGTGTCCAGAAAGTATCATTGGTTTTATCGTTGTTGCTAGAAAATATACCTAAGATATGTCTCCGACCTAATGATGGGTAAGAATATCCTGCTATTAATTTGGACTTGGCAATTATAATATTGAATCCCTTGAAAGAAAATGCATAAACTTTAAGATTTTAGTGTTATGCAGAATTTAATATGACAACACTAGGAACATATCACCACATATTTAAATAGGTACTTTTATTAAAAATTGTAAGTTTCAGATGATAAAGACTTTTTAACTAGACATAAAAGCTACAATTGTATGACTAGAGGTCATCTCTAATTTTCTAGGGTACTTTCTGATCCATATCTTTGTTTTGGATCATTGTAGCTAAATCTCTTCTCTTTTGTATTTTACCAAAACAGACAGATGGGTTTTTTAGATACCCTGTTTTTTCATATACTGGAAGATAAGAAATATCACATTGGTCTTTGTCTAGCAACAGTTTTGTAGGATGAGTTAATGTGTTTATCTTCATTGTAGAACCTATGGGTTCTTTAGTCATGGAGTAGAAATAGAGATGTCTATTTATTGTTAGCAATTATCTTCTGTGTTGTTCAAACTCTTTAACATTTTCCTTTTAGGAAGATTACTAAGCAGAACTAACACTGAAAAATCTAATGGTATTGATGAAAATGGGAAAGATGAGAATACTATGAAAAATATATTTTCAAAAAAGAGGAAATTAGAAGTTGCATGTTCAGATTGTGAAGTTGAAGTTCTCCCATTAGGATTGGAAACACATCCTAGAACTGCTAAAACTGAGAAATGTTCACCAAAGTTCAGTAATAATCCCAAGGAGCTTACTATGTAAGTAACAGCTGAAGAACCCAGAGTAAATCTAAATTATCAATCAATTGGTTCATTTTGCTTCCCCTCTTTCTTTCTTTTCTCCTCATTTGTATTTATCATTTTGCTTCCAAGTTGTTAAGTCTAACACTTTGAGAAATCCAGGACATTTAAAAATGTAGCCAATGTACTATCCTCAGTGTTCCAGTTCTGGAATTTTACCTTATATGACTTCAGTCAGGTTTTTTATGGATGTCATAAGTTTTGCAATTTTTTAAAATTTTCTATCATTTTATCTGCAAAGTTTTCATAGGTTCTCTTCCTTTTTTAAATATACTTCAAAAATTATTTAAAGTATGATTATATTTACTTTGGGGAAAGGAGTAAACATATGTTTCTTAGGTTAATTTCTAATAATTAAGGATATTTATGTAATAATGGATATTATCTATACTTCAATAAAGAGAATGAAAAGAATTTTTAGTGATACAGAATAATTTTTTTTCCTTTTTAGGGAAATGAAATATGATAATACTTCAAGAATTCGGTATCATTCAGTTATTGGAGATCCTGAATCCAAGACAGCCATTTTTCAACACAATGGGAAAAAAATGGTAAAAACTGCAAAATGTAGATGGGACCCTTCTTTTCTTTTTTAATTTTTTTTTTTTTTTAACACAGAGTCTCACTCTGTCATCCAGGCTGGAGTGTAGTGGCACAGTCACAACTCACTGCGGCCACAATCTGGGCTCGAGTAATCCTTCTCCCTCAGTCTCCCAAATAGCTGGGACTACAGGTGTACAGCACCATGCCCGGCTCTTATTTAGTAGAGATGGGGTCTCACTATATTGCCCAGGCTGGTCTCTAACTCCTGAGCTCTAGCAGTTGTCGTGCCTCAGCCTCCCAAAGTTCTGGGATTATAAGCGTGAGCCACCACACCCAGCTGATGGGGCCCTTCTGAGATATAAACTATTGCCTTTCTATCCTTTACTTAGCTCAAAATGTTTGTGTTACTTTATAGTGTGTAGAATTTCTTTTATTGTTTTGGAATGGTGGACTGCGGAAATGCTAGGACCATGTTCTATTTACTTAGTATCATCCACGGCAGTTGGCGTGTTTCCAGCTTGGCTGTATGAGGAGAATGCTGGTCATGATCTGACAGTGTGCTCCACTGAGACCGATAGGTATCCCATTCTGAGAATTTGTGGGAGAAGCTAAAGTGTTCAGGAGTTAATAGTAATATATAAAAAAAGGGACAGAGTAATTTAGGTGAAGGAGAACAAGGTTTTTGTTTTGTTTTGAGATGGAGTTTTACTCTTGTTGCCCAGGCTGGAGTGCAATGGTGCGATCTCAGCCTACTGCAACCTCTGCCTCCTGGGTTCAAGCAATTCCCCTGCTTCAGCCCCCCGAGTAGCTGAGATTACAGGTGCCTGCCACCATGCCCAGCTAATTTTTTGTATTTTTAGTAGACACGGGGTTTCATCATGTTGGCCAGGCTGGTCTCAAACTCCTGACCTCAGGTGATCCACCCACTTTGGCCTCCCAAATTCCTGGGATTAGAGGCATGAGCCACTGTGCCCGGCCGAAGGTTTTAAGATGTATGAAAAAGAAGAGATGCAATCTTAGGAAAGGAAAAGTCATCCAGAAAACAATATTTTACATTGTAGCCTCTGAGGGTACCCTTTGCATTGTGAACTAAGATTAGTCAGAGACTGAAACATAGAAGCAGAGAAAGAGAAAAGAGAACAGAGAGAGACATAATGGTAGCTTACTTTAGGGCTTGTTGATGAAAAGTAAAAACTCTTCTCTAGGTGTTATGCAAATATTTGCCCTCTGCCTGGTAATGGTACAGTAGCTACCTCAGGGTCACAGAATTATGAAAAGATTGGCCATGGTGTCACACAGACCGAGGTTTAACCTCCAGCTCTGCTGCCTGCTAGCTGGGTGGTATCTCCATACATACATTTCTTTTATCTGTAAAAAGATAATAGTATGTTTCTGAGTTAGGAGTATTAAATGAGATAAACATCAGCAACTTGCTTAGCATAATGCTTGGCATCCAACTAAGTGCTCAATACATGTTGACCATTCACATACTGAGAACTTTCATAATAATAATATGGTCAATGTGTATTGAACACTTAGTTGGTTGCCAAGCATTGTGCTGAGCATATACCCCTCTTTTAAAGTTATCATTACTACTTAAAGTGACTGCACTGTCTACAATGCGTAAGCACTATCAAATTTGTTAACCTTTCTTTGAGGTAGAGAGTAGCCAATGAGTGTTTTTCATCTTTACACAACTTACAGTTGAAGCCAAATTTGTAATCTAGTAATAACACTTTCTCAGTACTGAGGATGATTAGAATTGAGGGATACAGACAGATGCATTAAGATTTTAATTCCCAAAGAATTTCTTGACAGTCTTTATAACTGTGGCTTAATAAAGCACCTAGAAGTAGTACACAGTCAAAGGGGATGACACATTTTGGCTCCATTAGTCTAAAGACTCCTCATGATATTAGCTTTGAGGCTTTCAAAACGAATCTAGTACATATGGCCTATGATGATTGACACTTGATGAAAGAGGCCTAACTGCTAAATACTTTTGCCTGACCTGGAAAGTAAAGACATCTTCCTTGTTTTTTTAAGGAATTTGTTTCCTCGGAGTCTGTCACTTCAGAAGATAATGATGGATTTAAACCACCCCGAGAGCATCTGAACTCTAAAACCAAGGGAGCACAAAGTAGGCTTTGTTTCTTCTGTGAATGCCTACCTCTTCTGCCTGTTTCTCTGTCTCTTGCTCAATACCTGTAGCTCATTTTCTTAGATTCCATAATAAACATGCTGCATTTGTCAGAAAGGTTACAACTTGTCTACATAAGACATCAGCAAACTATTGTTTGTGGGCCAGATCTGGCCCTCTACTTGTTCAGTATGGCATGTGAGCTAAGAATAATTTTTACATTTTTAAATAGTTGAAAAAAATCAGAAGGTGATAACATTTTGATACTTGAAAATTATATGAACTTACAATTTTAGTGTCCAGAAATAAAGTTTTGGCCAGGTGCAGTAGCTCACGCCTGTAATCTCAGCACTTTGGGAGGCCAAGGCAGGAGGAGGGCTGCTTGAGGCCATGAGTCTGGGCAGTGTAGCAAGATCTTGTCTCAACAACAACAAAAAAATAGCCGGGTGTGGTGGTGCACACCTGTGGTCTTAGCTACTCAGGGGGCTGAGGTGGGAGGATTGTTGAGGTCAGTAGTTTGAGGTTACAGTGAACTATGATTGTGCCACTGCACTGCAGCCTGGGCAATAGAGCAAGACCCTGTCCCAAAAAAAAATAAAATGTAAGTTTTATTGGAATACAGCCAGTTTGCATTACATATTGTCTGCTTCAACATTACAACAAGAGTTGAATAATCACAATAGAGACCACATGGCCAGCAAAGCCTAAAATATTTGCTATTTTGCCTTCTACAGAAGAACTTCGCTGGCCTCTGGTCTAATTGCCAGTAGTGACTTGATGCATGGCAAGAGGGGTGAGCTGGACAACTCTGACTCTCTGTGGTGTACAGGTGTTGTCCATGGCTTTGGAACCATTGTGCAGAGCAGCCACTTTCAAACTCTTTGTAGATGGCTTTAAAAATACACATCACTCTCCTGCAGTTGCCTAGCCAATACTGCCACAGAGCATACTCAGCATGACTCTGGCAAAAGGCTAAAATATTGCCACCCTGAGTCCTTGTGTTTCAGAGTTACTAGTCCTTGCCGTAGTTAATATTACAACTGAACAAACCTTATTTTTGGTACTTTTGCATTTCACTGTGTCCTTCACAAGGCGACATTGCTGAGACATGTCCATTTGTGAAGAATTGGTGAGCCACTGCTGCCTCTTCTCCCCTGCAACCCCAGCTCTCCACCTAATATTAAAGGATGGAGATTGGAGGAGACATGGCAGTTCCTTGATAGAAAAGGGAAAGGGGATTTTGTGTATTATATTTATTTTATCATGCATGTGAACCACAATGCATACCGTTGCTTTTGGTTCTTTTGCCCTTTTCATTGAGTACTACAATATATATAGTGGGTACTCCAAAAGTCAAAAGCTACGTACTTTTTGTATAAAAAAATCCAGAGTTGCATTATGGCTTACATGTAACCCATGATTAAAATATGAGTACATGTAGGAACAGCAGCCAACAACAACAGTGATGATTAAATTAAGAGCCTTAATTTTAAACAGGTATAATATCTTTGTGCCATTGAATTAGGTGGTCCAAATAGCTTTGTGGCTCTTTTAAAATAAGTAATTTATACTTACTCCATCTGACATGCATTCATACCTTTTTTTCTTTTTTTTTTTTTTTTTTTGGGACGGAGTCTCGCTCTGTCGCCCAGGCTGGAGTGCAGTGGCCGGATCTCAGCTCACTGCAACCTCCGCCTCCCAGGTTTACGCCATTCTCCTGCCTCAGCCTCCCGAGTAGCTGGGACTACAGGCGCCCGCCACCTCACCCGGCTAGTTTTTTGTATTTTTTAGTAGAGACGGGATTTCACCGTGTTAGCCAGGATGGTCTGGATCTCCTGACCTCGTGATCCACCCGTCTCGGCCTCCCAAAGTGCTGGGATTACAGGCTTGAGCCACCGCGCCCGGCCTTTTTTTTTTTTTTTTAAGAGAGACAGCGACTCGTTCTGTCACCCAAACTGGAGTGCAGTGGTGGGATCATAGCTCCCTGTACCTTCCAGTTCCTGGACTCAAACAGTCCTCCCACCTCAGTCTCCTGAGCAACCAGAACTACAATCACACACCCCCTTGTTGGCTAATTTCTTTTTTTTTTTTAATTTTTTTGTAGAGATGGGGTCTCACTTTGTTGCCCAGGCTGGTCTTGAATTCTTGGCCTCAAGCATCCTCCTGCCTTGGCCTCCCAAAGTGCTGGGATTACAGGCATGAGCCACCAAACCCAGCCATATTCATACTTTTGAATACTTTCAAAAAACTATTTTCCTTATTGGATAAGAAAAACGATTAAGCAGTGCATCTGCTTTTAAAGGATTATTGTTTACAAAAGTGTAATTATTGAATGGTCATCTAGTAAAACACCAAACACTAATATGTGCAAAACCCCCAGCAGTACAGTTGTCACTGCTGGGACTTGTGGAAGGTGACTCTGTCAGGGTTAGGCCTTTTATTGGCAGCGTAAAGGCCTAGAGTGCCTCCAAAACACCCACTCTGTTACATTTGTTTAGAATATACTTAAGTGCAGATTCCAGAATTAAAGAGAAGAAAGTCAGTTTATTAAGAGTAGAGATTAAATATCGTAATGAGGAAGCAAGATGTAGATTCATAAAAAGGCATTTTTACGTAGTATAGAGAAGGCAGACTTTGGGATTCAAACATTTCTGGGTTTGTTACCCCAGTTCTCATTATTGTGGGTCAGATGAATTTCTTAATCTCTCAGAGACTCAAGGTTTCCTTTATATAATTAATACTACCTGCCTAACACATTGTAAGGATTGATAATTAAAGCACCTAGCGTCTAATTAGTGTTGTTAATTTCAACACTATTGCTCAGCAAGTATATTTCCTGATGTTTCCTTCCAAAATATCTATTAGAGGACTCAAGTTCAAACCATGTTGATGATTTTGAAGATAATCTGCTGACTGAATCAGATGTGATAGATATAACTAAATGTAGAGAAGAAACTCCACCAAGGAGCAGATGTAACCAGGCGACCACATTGGATAATCAGAATATTAAAAAGGCAATTGAGGTTCAAATACAGAAACCCCAAGAGGGAAGATCTACAGCATGTCAAAAACAGCAGGTCTTTTGTGATGAAGAGTTGCTAAGTGAAACCAAGAATACTTCATCTGATTCTCTAACAAAGTTCAACAAAGGGAATGTGTTTTTATTGGATGCCACAAAAGAAGGAAATGTCGGCCGCTTCCTTAATGTGAGTATAAGGGCTGAGATTCCTATTTCTGAACAACTGTTTTTCTATGCTACTTAACATAATTAGGAGGAAAATAAGATAAACAGACTGTAAAGTCAGACCATCTGGTTAGAATTCCAGTCCTCCACTTGTATACTGTTGGATGTTTTACTTGACCTTTGATACATCATTTTCTACCTCTGTAATATGGGGACAAATGATAACTGTCTCAGGATGTTATGAGAATCTAATGAATTAAAATAAAGTGCTTAGAACAGTGCCAGCACATAGTAAACATTTGCTTTTTAAAAACTGTAAGAAATGGTGTATAAGAAAAGTATTTAAATATATCAAATTTTAATAAGCTCATTTACCTGAGTTGAAAAAAATGTATGGATAGAAAGTTATCAGTGAAATTAAATGTTGGCAGATATGTCCAAAGAATACTGCAGGGATTTAATGGTGTATTAATATGGGAAGATTGCCACAATATACTGTTTTTTGGGGTTGGTTGCTTTGTTTTGAGATGGAGTCTAACTTTGTCACCAGTGGCACAATCTTGGCTCACTGCAACCTCCACTTCTGGGGTTCAAGCGATTCTCATGCCTTAGCCTCCTGAGTAGCTGAGATTACAGGCATTAATGAATCCCATGATGAATGTGCAGAGCTGGCAGCTAGTGGGCAACAGAGCAATACTGGAATAGTGCTAATATGAGGAAATGGTATCATCTTTTTAGAAGCCTTGAAACGAAGGTACCTAATGGCTGTCTTCAGCAGCAAAACTCGTTGCTTACAATATCTCCTCTCCAAAAGGCTTGTTTGTTACAGTGAAGTAAACATTAGGTTCTGTACATCTTCATGTTAAACTTACTTTGTGAAAACTTTTAGTTAAAAAAAAAAAAAAAAGCCATACCTTGAGAAATACTGTGCTCCTGTTCCCATGCCCCCACTCCACCTTCTCTCTTTAGGTCATCATTTTTATTCTTTTTTTTTTTTTTTTTGAAACTGAGTCTCGCTCTTTCGCCAGGCTGGAGTGCAGTGGTACGATCTCAGCTCACTGCAATCGCTGCCTCCTGGGTTCAAGCAATTCTCCCCATCCACCTCCTGAGTAGCTGAGATTACAGGTGTGCACCACTATGCCTGGCTAACTTTTGTATTTTTAGTAGAGATACAGTTTCACCATGTTGGCCAGGCTGGTCTCAAACTCCTGACCCCAAGTGATCTGCCTGCCTTGGCCTCCCAAAGTGCTGAGATTACAGGTGTGAGCCACCGCACCTGGCCTTATTTCTCCCTCCCCCCACCCCCTTTTTTTTTTTTAACCATAAAACATAGCATATTATATTCACTGTTCTATACTTTGTTTTTCAGATTAACAGCATATTGGGCCAGGTGTGGTGGCTCATACCTGTAATCCCAGCACTTTGGGAAGCTGAGGCAGGTGGATCACTTGAAGTCAGAAGTTCAAGACCAGCCTGGCCAACATAGTGAAACCCTGTCACTGCTAAAAATACAAAAAAAAAAAAATTAGCCAGATGTTGTGGCACATGCCTATAATCCCAGCTATTTGGGAGGCTGAGGCATGAGAATCACTTGAACCCAGGAGTTGGAGGTTGCAGCGAGCCAAGATCATGCCACTGCACTCCAGCCTGGGCGACAGAGTTGGACTCCGTCTCAAAAAAAAAAAAAAAGTATATTGTGGCAGTCTTTCCATATTAATACCCAGAGCTTCTCATTCTTTTAATTTGTACACTTTTGTTTATAGCCACATAGAATTCTATTGTGTACCAAAGTTTATTCAACCAATCCACTTTAGGCAAATATTTGGGTTATTTCCAAACCTTTAGCATTAAAAACAATGCTCAATGAATAATTTTACACATGGAAACATATGCAGATGAATCTGTGGAATACAATTCTAGATATGAGATTGCAGAATCAAAAGACAAATGCATTTATAATAATGATAAATTTTGATCTATTTTATAGGGATTTGTCCCATTTTTGCATTTCTAACAGCAACATATAAAAGTGTCAGAACAGGGCTTTTCTGAATAGGTTCCCACTATTAACAGCAGCTATGATATTTTATACATTAACAAAAAAAGAACAAAATCTGTGTGATATATTAAAAACAGAATGGTATTCTAATGCAAAAGCACAAGGCATCAGACTTTATGCTATTTCTAACCTTTGTGTTTATTTTTATTTAACAGCATAGTTGTTGCCCAAATCTCTTGGTACAGAATGTTTTTGTAGAAACACACAACAGGAATTTTCCACTGGTGGCATTCTTCACCAACAGGTTTGAAATTGATTTTGCTTACTTAATTCTGAGGAAATTGTGACTTGAAAAATAACAATAGAGGACTGAGTGCTGTGGCTCATACCTGTAATCCCAGCACTTTGTGAGGCCAAGGCGGGGAGATTGCTTGAGCTCAGGAGTTTGAAACCAGCCTGGGCCACATGCCGAGACTCTGTCTTTACTAAAAAAAAATACAAAAAGTTCTCCAGGTGTGGTGGCCAGCTACTCAGGAAGCTGGGGTGGGAGGATCACTTGGGTGCAAGAGGTAGAGTTTGCACCCTGTCTCAAAAACTGATAATTACAATAGAAAAATATTTTAAAGAAGATATATACTATAGCCCCAAATATCTGGTACTGTAGAATATTCAATTATCCTAAACTGTTGCTATTCAATAAGATTTTGAGGCCGGGCACGGTGGCTCAAGCCTGTAATCCCAGCACTTTGGGAGGCCGAGACGGGCGGATCACAAGGTCAGGAGATCCAGACCATCCTGGCTAACCCGGTGAAACTCGGTCTCTACTAAAAGATACAAAAACCTAGCTGGGCGAGGTGGCGGGCGCCTGTAGTCCCAGCTACTTGGGAGGCTGAGGCAGGAGAATGGCCTAAACCCGGGAGGCGGAGCTTGCAGTGAGCTGAAATCCGGCCACTGCACTCCAGCCTGGGCAACAGAGCGAGATTCTGTGTCAAAAAAAAAAAAAAAAAAGATTTTGAACACCTGAAATTTCAACTCTTACTCCCACTTAGAATGAATGCCTGAAAGGACTGAAGATACCAGGTATCACCCAGTTCCACTCGGGATAAATGATGCAGAGTGCTACATCATCTTTAATTCAGAGCCATTCCACAGCTACTTCCACACTGCAGGCCTCAACACATGACTGGGTCCCACTGTTGGCAAAATATACTTCCTTCCTCATATTGATAGATTCCTGCTTAACATTTTAGTAGATTTGAAATAAAACTCAAATGGTTATTCTTAATAAAAGGTCATTCCTAATTGGTGGGTGTCAGGTGAGAGAATAGATCGTATTTTTGAGGATGGTTAATGTTAATATGAAAATTGATGTAATTTGGTTCATTGGTAGTTATTTAGGGTATTTTATGATTCTTTTCAAATTTCTGCTTTCTAGGTATGTGAAAGCAAGAACAGAGCTAACATGGGATTATGGTTATGAAGCTGGGACTGTGCCTGAGAAGGAAATCTTCTGCCAATGTGGGGTTAATAAATGTAGAAAAAAAATATTATAAATATGTAGCTAACGCCTGTTTGTGAAATTAGCTTATTAGGCTGAAATTAAAGCCATGCAAAAGAAGGTCTAGGTCCATCAAGGTAATTCCCCTCCGTTTTCCTTTGTCATGGGGTTCATATTTTATTTCAGATTTTATTTGTGTGACTTAGAAATTCCAAGAACACAATTAGGACATTTTCATACACATAGGGTATCTCGTTCAGTGCTGTGCTACTTTACATGAGTAGGATAGAAGTGTATATTTTATATGAAATACCACTGTACAACTTATAATTTATTTACAAATTATATATTAAGAGAAACAAATGTCATAACAGAACTCAGCTGTTTCTAATTGCTTTTGTGACTGTTACCTTTTAGTTCATGCCCCCCCCAGAGGGCTAAATTTCACATTTTTACCTACAAAATTGATTTTTAATTCCTAGCAAATCATTTACCATTATGAGCTACAAGGTGGGCAACAGCACCTGAGGAACTAATTTTATGCATGGTACTCCCAAGTATTTTAACACTTGTTGGAGAAGCAATATCTGGATCCATAAAACACTGTCCCATCAACCATGTGAGTGAAGAGAGGGAGAACCTCTTCTGTAAGTAAGATTCTGGCAAACTCTTTGAAATGAATCTTCTTTTCCACAGATTTTCTCTACTCTTTCAATACAAAAAGATAGGAGAAGAGGGAATAGAAACCTGGAGGAACTTGAATATTTTCGTTCTAGGTAGAGTTAGAGATACAGTTATTGAAAAGGAAACCTAGAAAGTAGTCAAACTTGGCTTATTTAGGCCAGAAGTAATTGGGCTGGGCAAAAATTTCACTTAAAAAGCACAAGAAGGCCAGGCATGGTAGCTCACACCTGTAATCCCAATACTTTGAGAGGCTGAGGCAGGCGTATTACTTGAGCCTAGGGGTTTGAGACCAGCTTGCTTGAGCAACATGGCAAAACCCTGTCTCTACAAAAAAATGCAAAAGTTAGCCTGACATGATAGCATGTGCCTGTAGTCCCAGCTACTCAGGAGTGAGGTGGGAGGATCATTTGAGCTCGGAATGTCAAGACTGCAATGAGATGTGATTTCACCATAGTACTTCCAGACTGGGCGATAGAGCAAGACCCTGTCTCCAAAAAACAACACAGCACTCACACACACACACACACACGAAAACAATTCTGAACTGTGAAATCTGAAACAGTCCGTTGGTATCTCCTGGGCATGATTTGCAAATCTTTTTTTTTTTTTTTTTTTACAGAAAAAAGGGAAAGAATAAGCACTTTACCATAGGTTACTTGGCCCTAATCATCTATCTATTGGAAAAGGGGACTGGGAAGCCCAAGCTGACTGGGAAACCAGACAGCTAGGGAAAGGAGCAAAACATAGCCCAGCAACCTACAGAAGAGGAAAGTTGAGAAATCCATTTATTCACCATAGAGATGCAAGAATTTCAGGCAATGCACTAAAATGAAGTGGGTGGGGGAAAAAAAAAACTTGATCAGTACGGGAACTATTTTTGTGCAAAAGGGAATATTATGGATCAGTCAGTATTTCCTTAAGCTCTGCCTGTGGAGTCCATTTGACCTTCAGGAATATGAGATATTCTGTCAGTTTTATCTTGGAGAAATTTCTCCTAAAATCTTAATGTGCTTTAGTCTGGACTGGTCATAGCTATCATCTTCCATCAGTACCCCAGAGATTCTCTTTGTCTTTTATGTCAGATCTGTTTCCAGTTAGATCCCATTATTTTCCTTTTCCTTGGTTTACTCTTCCACATATTGGTAAAGCTCTTCTAATAGCTTTTGAAAAGGAAAAATGAGAAGTAAATGTTTTGAATCTCTGTGTGTTTGACAATGTCTTTATTTTACCCTTACACTTGATTGCTGTTTTGGTTGGCAAGGTATAGAATTCTTTAATGGTCTCCAGGCCCAGTTTTGAAGACATCTGCTAGCTTTCAGTGCTGCTGCTGTGGAGTCTGAAAATGTACTGTCTTCTGGCTTCCAGGGTGACTACTGGAAATCGAATGCCATTCTGTTCCTTCTCTTTTGCATAATGTTTTTATCTCTCTTGAGCTTATAGGTTTATCTTTGTCTCAATGTTCTGTCCCTGTTAAGAGTCCATTTTCATCCTTTGTACTAGGTGCCTGGTGGGATCATTCAGTCTGAAACTAATGATTTCCCATCTCTTCTCTCTGGAATTCCTGTTTTCCAGATGTTAGACCTCCAGAGTTTGATCTCTAATTTTCCTACCTTTTCTCTTACCTTTCAGCTCTGTCTTCTTGCTAGGACCTTTTCCTAGGACCGTTTCTCAATTTAATCTTCCAGTTCATCTGTTGCATTTTATTTTTCTAGACTCATATTGTCTCATATTTTTAATTTCTAAGAGCTCCCCTTCTCTGAATATTTTTTAATAGCATCCTATTTTGGCTTATAGTTGCAGTATGTTATCTCCTTGAAGATGTTTGTATGTTTATGTATGTATATGCACACACGTATACATACACATGCATGCATCTCTATATTCTTTCTGCATAATCTGTGTCCTCCAGAGTTTGTTTCTTCGTTTCCCCTATATGTTTGTTTTGGTCTCGTTCACATTACAGGCTTTCCTCAGAGTTAATGGTCTTGGTAGTCTACTCATATTTAAGTGTGGAACACCAAAAAGCTTACTGTAAACTGAGTGTGTGGTAAAGGGCTCTTTGTTTTTCTATGACCTACCTGAGCTATTTTGCTGGGGAACACCCTAATGTCAGTCTCTTCAGGGCCTTTCATTTTGGCCTACAAGAAATACTCTTCCATCCTCCTGTGTGGAGGGCAAAAAAATAATAATAGTAATAATTGGCCGCTAGGGTCTGCTCACTTCCCTGTTTTGCAGACCCCACACTCTTCTGCAATTCATTTCATAGTTGTCAAGACTATACAAATTGTCCTTTTTAATGTTTCTCTCTTCTGCTATCCCTAGTTGGCAGTCTTCTTTACAACCTGCTGAAAGTGGAAGACCTCCAGTTTTCCTTTGATTAATTCCTCAGCAAACCACCAACTATTTTATGTCTTTTTTCCAGAACAACTATTTTTTAACTATAAGTATATGCATTTATATTCTCTACCTGTTTGTTAGATTCACTGAAAACCTCATCTTATATGGTGCTCTGTACCCTATGGGTGCTAAATAAAGGCTTGCTACTGGCAACTGGATTTAGGATCAGTTAATTCTGCGTCCTTTTAAGATATGCTTATTTAGGCCAAATTCAATATGATTTTTTTTTTTTTTTTTTTTGAGACGGAGCCTTGCTCTGTCCCCCAGGCTGGAGTGCAGTGGCGTGATCTCGGCTTACCCGTGATCTCCCGGGTTCAAGCGATTCTCCTGCCTCAGCCTGCGGAGAAGCTGGGATTACAGGTGCCTGCCACCAAGCCCGGGAGACGGGATTTTGGCCAGGCCAGTCTCGAACTCCTGACCTCGTGATTCGCCCACTTCCGCCTCCCAAAGTCCTGGAACTGCAGGCGTGAGCCACCGCGCCCTCCCGGCCAGTATGATAAAAGTTTTTAGGAGGAATCCTCAGGAGAGTGATTGTTTCTCCTGCTGAGTCGTGGGGGGTGGAGTAGGAAAGCCTGGCATTTGGGGGTTTTTTGTTGTTTTTGAGACGGGAGTCTCGCTCTGTAGCCCAGACTGGAGTGCAGTGGCTTGATCTCGGCTCACTGCAACCTCCTCCTCCCGGTTCAAGCGATTCTCCTGCCTCAGTCTCTGGAGTAGCTGGGATTACTGGCACGCGCCACCATGCCCGGCTAATTTTTGTATTTTTAGTACAGATGGGGTTTTACCATGTTGGTTAGGTTGGTCTTGAACTCCTGACCTCGTGATCCGCCCTCCTCGGTCTCCCAAAGTGCTGGGATTACAGGCGTGAGCCACCATGCCCGGCGTTTGGATTTTTTAAGCTATTCAAATTTAGACTAGACTTGAATCCGGAGCAGTGTGCGTGAGAACCCCTATCTGCACATCCAGCTTTCTCCCGGCTAGCTAGTGACTGAAAGCGACAGCCCAGATTTGAGAAAACGAAACCTAGTGCAGCCAGGGCACTTCCGGGATCTCGCTATCCGGACGCCACCCGCAGCTGCAGCAGAGCCATGGCCCAGGCGTCGCCGTTCCGACCCCAGAGAGTGGACGGCGCCGGCAGCCCGGAAGCCCAACCCGCGCAGGAGGCGCTCCTCCTTCCCACCGGTGTGTACCGCGGGGACTGGCGGGCGGGCGCGGCTGGGCGGCGACGGGTCCGAGCAACCCTACTCCGGGCCGGGGCCCCAGACGCCGGGGCCGCGCTGGACGAACTTGGCTCGGCACTCGCGTGCATGTCGGGGGGCGCCAAAGGACAGGGCGCGGCCCGGGCCAGTTCCACGGGTGGCTCTGACTGCCCATGGTTTCGCGCGAGTGGCGGGCATGCTTCGTTTTACCTCTCCCGCGGGTGACACCACAACCGATGTCAACTCTCCTAGCGCCCCTCCACTCACAGGTAAACCAGGACAGTGGAGGGGCGCCCTGCTGCGGGGAGGCAGGGGCCGGCCCTCAGGGAAGAGCGGGGTCTCACGTTCACGGAGGACGTGACTGGAACCCGTCACCTCCTCCCCAGTCCTTCCGGCCCTCTACTTGAGTGGGTGGGTCTTCTGACCGGTTCCTGCCCTTGCGTATGTTTAGTGCTCCTAACGGTGAGCCAGGCTCAGGGCAAGGTCCTGAGCATACGAAGATGAGTTAGGCAGGCCCTGCCCTAAGAGACTCTGCTAGGCAACTTTAATGAGGAGCTCAGAACCACAGAGGTACAGATGAGAGACTCCTGACTCCTGGTGTTCAGGGAAAGCTTTTTGAGGAGAGGATGTCCGGGCTTACCTTTTTTTGTTTGTTTGTTTTTGTTTTTTTGAGATGGAGTTTCGCTCTTGTTGCCCAGGCTGGAGTGCAAT